>NW_027315724.1:23040420-23375420 GCF_026437365.1 Eucyclogobius newberryi
ATTTTCTCCCCAACAACTGCTCTTGTTTAGTATGCACTTCCTTTGGTCTTGAGGAGGAATGATCCTCACTCTAATGAACTAGGGCCTGCCACTTGAATGTAAAACAGGATTTAACCCGTCTTCAATGTCAGAGCCCCTCCCTGGGGCTCCTCCAGACAACACACACAAACCAATGTACATACGCACACATGCGGCTGATAGTCTCACATAAGTGAGACACTCATATGCACACACGGCTCTGTCTTTAGTTTGAATCTATTCACAGACAAAGACTTTGGTGAATTCAATACCCTTAAAACATTTTCATCTTCCAAGCAAACAGAATCCACAAGGAATTCTTGTTTTATACAGTTCAATTAAAAGAACATATTTCAAACATCATTGAGCCAAATGTTTGCTTTATGTAATAACCTACATCACTTATATGTAAAATGTATTCATATGATATAAATACTGAATACCACCCAACAGAGCCTTGAATAAAACAAATGTACACCATGCATTGTGCTCCTCTACAGGAATACTTTATTGTTATTTTAATTGTATCACTGTTTTCTTTTTACATTTGTCCATTTTATTTGATGACTATTAACAATCATGGGAAGATAATGTTAGGTTCACAGTGATGGTTAAGAATTAACTATTCAATAGAACAGGACACAGCATAGACGTGGCTCATCGTCCCATGACTCCGTCTGTACAGGCGTGTGCACGTACAGGTGTGTGCACGTGCAGACGTGCACACACCTGTACGTGCACAGGTCTGCACGCACAGGCGTGTGCACGTACAGGCGTGTGCACGCACAGGCGTGTGCACGTACAGGCGTGTGCACGCACAGGCGTGTGCACGTACAGGCGTGTGCACGCACAGGCGTGTGCACGTACAGGCGTGTGCACGTGCCTCTGAAGATGTAGTGCATCAGCTCTTGTTTCTTTACAGACATTAGACAAACAGGTTTTCAGGTGACACTTTATAATGTCCAGACTAAAACCATGAATATTTTAAAATGAACCAACAGCACAGTGAGATCTTTTGTGTTTGAAAAACATAATCAGGGTTTTTCATTTAAAAGTGCCACAGAGTAACAATTCAATGAATTAAAAATAATCACATTAATGTTACTGTTAATATTATTACAGATCCTTTTAAATGTTAAATTTCTGTATCTACGTTGTTGCTGTAATGTGAAAGCAATTCAGAATTAAACAAACACATCTAAATACTATTTATATTATTTTCTGTCCAAACTTGCAGGAGACTGAAATGTTCAGAAACCCTGATCATAATTGTCAATAAGTAGATTTTATGACCTTTGGTGGTCACTACATCATGACTGCATGTTTATTAGTTTTTTTGTGTTTACTTTTTCACATAAATGACTTCTCTGTCACAGCAGTGGACACATTATGTCTGTTTAAACAGGGTCATATCCAGTGTGTCAAGATCTGAAGTGCTTTTAGTTCATAACACAACACATTTTAGTAAGTGCTCAGAAACACAGCTTTAAAATGATAATAACAGTATCTAGAACGATCTCCCTCTTAGAAAAAAAAAAAACAAAACAGATTTTTTTTGCCCAGAGAGAATAGTAAAAAGTTATTGGGCGAAATTGTGCATCCGTTAAAACAAAGTTATTTTTTTTCTATCTTCAACGTTCTCATTCATTAAGTAAAAACAAACAAACAAACAAACAAACATAAAAACATCGACAAGAATATGGCTTTCTTACACAAACACTTTTGCTTCATTTTACAGAATATACTATCATGAGTATTTAGATCAAAAGAATAAAACAAACAATCAAACTGTTTTCTGACAGCATTGCATTTCTTCCCATAGATTATGGAATGTATGGAACCATGTTATTTATATTCAAGTCCCTCAAAATGTGCTTTAGTTATGGCTGGTTAATGACTACATTATTTTTTGTTCTTTTCCTTATGAATATTTGTACAAAACAAGGGTTATATTTTAATTTACTTTTAGTAAACAGTATTGTCAAATTCTTACCTTGATCTCAAGAGATGATTGGTTGAATACTGCAATAATAAAAACATTCAAAGTCTATTTCGTCTTCCTTTGTGACGTGTCCATTTTAGAGTTAAATGAGTCATTGAGGCGATACTGACGTGATACTGACGTGATACTGACGTGATACTGACGTGTGAGTTGAGGGTCTTTATGGTTCTTTTCTATTTACATTATGGCTTCTCTGAGTGGAAGAGACACAGAATCAACACTAGTAATTATTGTAGCTTGAGTAGTGTAAGGGACATTCAGTCATACGTTTGCTCGGAGAGTCTCACACTTGGATTCCCTATGGCAGCCACTTGTCCGTCACTTTCGATTGTGGTTATTCAGCCGATCATCCAATTAGTAAAATCCTTTGAGGTTTAATGTCTGTTTGCGGCCCATCCTGCCTTTTTAAGGTCAGCACGTCTTTGTCTCTTGTATATTTAGTGGTCTCAATCCTCCTCGGAGCCCGCGGCCCCTCTCAGTCCGTTCATACAGAAGGGCAGTCCAGAGGAGAAGGGGCTGTCAGACGGGGAGAACCCGCTGAAAGGTGGCAGCCCTGCAAGCCTCTGCAGGTGGGGGAAGAAGGACGGAGGAGGCCCTTTGTGATGGTCCGAGCGAAGCTGCAGCCCGTCGTGCGCTGTGCTGTGGTGGTGGGACGGGGGCAGCTCAGGAGGGGCATACCGGATAGTGCTGGGGGCATAGAGACTCTGCGGACCCTGCGGCCCTAGAGCTAAGGGGTGAAAGAGCACACGCCCGGCCGCTGCTCCACCTGCCGCTAGTCTCTGCAACAAGTCAAAGTCTGGGCCCCCAGCACTACCGCGGCAAATGGACCCTCTGTCCTCTCGGGGAGATGACACAGACATTGGAGGGGACAGGGTGGGGGACGGGGGAGTGAACAAACTTTTAGCGGGGGCTTCGCTGCTGGACGAGGAGTCTGGGACGGGCGTGGTGGGGCTGTCTCCGTTCAGGCTGTTCGAGGGGGTGCTGTGTGGCGGCTGCGAAGGGTGCGAGGGGTGCGAGGTGGAGTTCCAGCGGGCGTTCAGACCCTCGTGTTCTGTCTTGATGCTGGGGCTGCCAGGCAGAGTGGCAGGAGTCACCACGCTCTTGAGCTGCTGGATGACTGCCCGGCCGTTGTGCGTCCGCCCCCCAGAGTTTCCCCCTCGTCCAGCGCTCTCTCCTGCCCTGCTGTGTTTACTGCCCCCTCTGCTCTCCTCCTTGAGCCTGTCGCTGTCCCATTCGGCCTCATCGTCCTCTTCCCCCTCGCTCTCACTGGCCAGGTCGGACGAGGCGGACACGCTCTCCTCGGCCTGCCGGACATCTTCTAATCGGCGTCGACTCTCTGGGGGAGCCCCCTCGGGCTCGGGCCTCAGCAGACGCTTCCTCCGCTCTTCTGCCTGGACTGCAGCGACAGGGAACTTTTCCCTGCTTTTACTTTCTGTGTCATTCTTTGCTGTTGGACCTTTAGCTGGCTGCGCACCTTAGGAGAAGATAATCGCAATTAGTCTTTCAGTATTGTATCTGGAAACATCTTTGTCCTAGTTTAGACCTTATTCAGTCCTAGATTATTGGTCGGTCTTTGGTTTAGACTTTAGATCTTGTTTAGTTTTAGTAGATTTATTTCTGTTTTGACCTCTGTATTAAACAATTTCCAGTAATAAGGTAATATATAGCTGTCAAATATTCAAATCTGCAGTACAACCACAACTCAACCTGGGATGTCATACACTGTTGACAAACCGTATCATTATTAGGGCTGTAGCTGTTTTGTTGATTAATCAATGGAAACAAAGTTGACCAATTATTTTAATGGTATTTAAAGGATTTATATGGACCAAAGCAAAAAAGAGAAGGTTTGGAATGAGTTAACTGAAGATGAACATGTCTTGAAAAGTGCACTTTTGTGTCAAATATGTGGTCGCGATAGTTTAGAAAGTTTTTACTCATTTCTCACCCCTTTTTTGTCAACTAATTGATGCACAGGGAAAATCTTAAGTCAAACTAGAAAGTCTTTATTTACATCCCTAATACATTTTTAAAATGTTTTTTTTTTTTTTAACTCTGCTTAAATTCGTCTTGCAATTATCTGTTATTTGGTTGACAGAGAAACCCATATATTATTTGAGCATGTTCACTTCATACGTGGGCAAACTGATAAAAATCACATAAATACTCCTTCATTTTTGTTTTACAAGGCGTTCGGTTGGTTCATATTTCCTCCCGGTTAGATCAAGGTCAGTATAGAGCTGATGGGCTCATTTGAGTTAATTACAGCTCCTACTTGAAAAGCATAATATTTCTTGCGATGTTGTTCAAAACGCCGGAGCATCAGCGCACGTACATCACTGTGGGCATCGGCGTTACTTACTTCGGGCCTGTGGGGAGCTGTCAGTGGGAGAGGAGCTAACGCGAAGCCGCTCAGCCCGAACGCTCTCCGGTAGCTGCAGCAAATCAAGGGGCGTGTCAGGCAACTCTGTCCGACTGCAAAAAAAATAAAGTGGGACGTTGTCGGGTGAGTAAAATGCAGGGATAGAACAACTTTGTATATGCCCAAATGAACACACGCCACTTAAAGCACTTAAAGCTTTCAAAAAACTAGCTCTGCCGGGAGTTGAGTGAATACTTAAATGGAAACAACACATAATCAGTCTAATAACCGCCTCCAATAGCCAATCTGACTCACAGCCTTCGAACCTGAAAGGCAAACAACCGTTCTCTTAACAACAGCGTGATAGGCAAACCCCGCAGACATGGACAATGAGCGCCGCACGCACCGCACGCGCCGCGCTCCTCTCAGCAGCCCACCTATACACAGTTAATCCTCCGACAAGAAGGAGGCAGTGGGACAAGTTAATGAGTTCTTGTAATTACAGCGCTAATTAACTAAAACACTATTCAAAGCCCAAAATTCTGACATCCATTTGTAGTAATTATATAGCTTTAGTCCAATTAGCGTTGAAATTCAGCCTCTTGCTTTATCCCACTCATGGCCTGTTCGGTGCGTGTGGGTTTATGTGGGTTTTGAGTATTGGGAGTGGACGTTTTCTCGTGGATACTCAAAAGACTCAAGTAAAACTGTTCAAGAGCTGACAAAATATTGAACTGTTTTGACGTAACATTGGATTTTATATCATTTGACTGGTAAAACATTAATAATTTGCATGTTTTGGTCAACGGTATATCAGAAATCATATATGCAAAGAACGCAAATGTTCAATTATTTTATTTATATGGAATGGATTTTTGGGAGTTTTTGACCATGTAGTAATTGTACTCGCTCGTCATTCGCGTCATTCATGTGTCAGTAATCCTGTGATATTCTGTATTTGTGTCTAGAGTGCTCAATCAGTGCTTTCACCTACCCCCTAGCTCCTCCCACTCCTCTGTACTTAAGACTCCATATATGTAGAGGCGAAAAGTGTTGCGTAACACTTTTTAAACCCTTTTTTCTAGAAATACTAAATGAAAATCTGCTTTAAACAGTGAAATGCCACTGTGAAGGAGCGGGTTTATACAAAATATAAAACAAAAATTGACATTATGCTCTGGTTATTTGTGTATATATGTTATAGTTAAACTAAATACAAGGAAAGGGAATATGTCTACTTTCATCTTGTAACATTTTTAATCCTGTATAATCATCATTACTTCAAAATAACATTACAAAAAATGGTATGTAAAAATTCATATTCGAGGCACTATGTATTAAAAAAGTTATTTGAGTAAATGTAACTCATCATTCCTCCCAATTAATTAAATACAGTAGATGTTCAATGACTGAAATAATGGCCCAAAGCATTAGTTAATGCAACAAGACTTGAATTAAAATGCTTTTGAATAGTTTCTTTTAAGTCAGAAGAGTGAACGTCTTCTTGTAATCCCACTCAGTTTCATCATCTATCCCTTCAAAGGATCTGGCTGCTCAGTATGGGGCCGGTATATTAAAAGTGCAGGGCGTCACTTTGATGAAGCCGGACTGACCTGAGAACGACGTTGACCCAGATGACGTTGCGCTCATGGGGGGCTTTGTGATTGATGGACACCGTGGCAGTGGACTGAATCCACAAGTAGCCCCCTCGCCTCTGCAGCCAGCGATAGTAATTTGTAACCACCTGGCCTTTCCTCAGCACTGGAAGAGACAAGAGAGTTCACCATGAGGCCAGCAGAGGGCGGCATTTCCAACATAACGCATGATACACTAGACTGGACCGGTCAGCTGGAGACCAATCAAGGACATGATTTACGCAGAGTAAAAAACACCACAGGTAACCAAAAATGACATGTAAAATTATAAAGTTATAAAAAGGAGCAGAAACTGTGCAGATAAAAAACAAAACACAACCAGTAAAACTATTACTTCATCTATGAATGGAATTTCCCCATGTGGGACAATAAAGGATTATCTTATCTTATCTTATGAATAGGCCTATTACTATTATCTTTATTACTATTATTCATACTACTATTGCTCTAGATTAGTAATATAAGTAAGTGCAGAAGTATAAGTTGCGCATCAGTATATTTAGACTTAGACTGAATACTTACAGTCCTCGTGGCTCTGTCGTAGGTTTTCTAAGTCTTCTACATAGACAAAGTGGTAACACGTATGACCCACGACTTCTGCCGGAGTGAGATCCATATACTCGGAGATTCTGCAGCCCAAAAGAAAAAGGGAAGCAACAAAAACACATTTGTTTACTAAACCGAAACAGATGTGTCCATACAAACCACCACATGGCCGAGTGCACTGCCAACTGCTCATGAAAATACATGAAAACAAAAATGCATGACTTGCGGCATTTTTACTCTAACTGATACGAGATGCTTGGGATTTTCCTCACACTCGCTCTGTGGCGCCAACGTACCGGTTTTCACAATATGTGATCTGCAGGTCCATGTTGACTCGGAAGACGAACATGTGACTCTCCATACGCACTTCGTTGAGCGTGGACGGGGGGAGGGTGTGCGCCAACGCCACCAGACCCAGCGGGCGCCTCACGTGCCGCGACGAGCCAGGGACCAAAGACGGACGACAGCGGATCCGGCCGGTCACGTGGATCACCTGCAACGCGGCGAGGGAGTATTCGTTAACGTGCCGATACATTTGAACGGGTTTGTGTCGTGATGTATGGAAAACACTGACGAAGTGAAAAAACGATTGATTAGTTGTGATTGTGACTTAAGGAGTTTTGTGACCAGAGACCAGAGACCGTGCAATTCATCACATTTCAATTAGAATCTTGATTACTGCTCAAATCAATGACAAAAATGGTGTCTTTCGAAATGACGTGACGTAAAGTGTCCAGTTACGTGTCAAGTCACTCGCAGATCGTACGATCTGTAGAGTACGTTTATTTCCATCTCTTCAATTGAGGTGCGCTTTAAATGCCCCGCCCTCTCTCAAAGCAAATACAGTCATTGTTCGATTTGTCCTGATGATTTAAAAAAAACGTGATTCATATTATTTCCCTACGACAAACTAGTTTATATTTTGGCGTCTTCTTGTCAAACTATTGGAATTTCTAATAACATAATCCATTCGCCTGTCGTTACTTATTACATCTACATAAACAAAAATGGGGACGGAGGGGGAAAGTGATGATAAAACAAGCATAACACAAATTCAGATTTTAAAGGCAAACAGACTGCTCAGGTTGAACAGCTCTGGGTGCAGTAAAGGGGCTGTTGTGTGCAGCAGTCCAGTGTGAAATAAGGTCATAGTCATAAAACACGTTGAAACTCGGCACCTCAAGAGGGCCGTTAAACACCGGCAGTGAAAACACGGCGACACAAATCTCATCATCACGTTACTGTGCGGGGAACAAGCAGGTGAGCGACTGAGGGAAATATGCACCGTGACGAATGCGGTGGATAAAGTCATTTGGTAAATCTCATATTCAGACCTTGTATCCGGATGATTTTACATGCAGGCCTCTTTTGGTCAGGGTGGACTTCATTCGGATGAAGAAGCCACGGTCGGGCGGGTCATCGGCCGAGTGCGAGTGAGGACTCAATGGAGCTGCTGCTGTGGAAGGAAGGAGGAAATGTCAAAAAATCTCCAAATGTGCCTTCAGCGGCGCATTATTGAGTCGTGGAGCAGGATTACAAAGAGTACTGAAGTTGGCTTTTGTGCACAGTGTTTTAATGTGAACTGAATAAGTATATTGTGACTCAATAACACTTTGCAACAACATTATGTATTCAGTTATCAGTAGAGATGTCAGGATTATTTGGTTAATTGATAAACGGGTTTATTCAGGTCACAATATAAAGGTAAAACATAATAATCTTGACAATTTTAGTGGCAAATTAAGTATATTTCATTCAATCTATAGTATAAATAAACATCTAAATGTAAAGTACATTTTATTTGGACGTTTTTGTCACTTTATTTTGTCATTCAGGAAGTTTGGGTTCATGAAGCTGGTCCATTTACACATGTAACACAATGGAAATAAAATGAAATTAAACATTTCTCTGTTGTCTGAGTAATCGTGAAAACTTATTAAATTGTGCTGTTTTTTCACACAATAATTGTAACAAACACAGTTATCAGGCCTGAAATAAAATCATAAAAAGGCATATACATATTTTCTGGGAGGGAATAATATCATAATCTAATGAACTCCTCCCCTTTCAAAGTGATTAGTATGTTTACAGCATTATGACATTGACACACACATGCTTTGTCACATGCTTTGTCTGTTTGCATGCTTTTGCCTATGATCCGTACCAGGTTCAGGGGTCCCGGCTAAAGAGGAGGTGGACGCAGAGCTGGAGGCACTCTCGGGGGCCGTGTGGCAGCCCGCCTCCGCCCGCAGATGAGGCCTGATCCCCAGACGCTCGGCCATCTCCACGTGGTCCGCCGGGTGGATGTAGTCGAACACACTGCTGCCGGTCAGCTCCACCTGAAGCACAAACACACGCGGATGTTCACACAGGGAGAAAAAAATCAATGCGTGTTATGACAGAAAAATGAAAAGCGCTGCTCTGGGTTACAACTCAACAAGCACTGTGGAGGTTGTAAGACATTCCCGCAAACACTGACGCACGCACACGCATTTAAGTCCAGTCTCGGGGGCCAAGAAGTGGCTACAGTATTACACAAATAAAACCAGGGCAGATAGAAATCAATTGTATTTGCTGATTAAAAACAGGTGAACTCCAAGTATCTCCAAAGGTCACATTACTATTCTTGCTGTTCCCTCCCTGCTCTTTTCATTCAGTTACCGTGGCAGTCTATCCCAGCAGGCATTAGGGCAGAGCGCAACACCTCATACAGCTCTATATGATCCCATCATCATAATGCATCATTGTCAAATCTCTAATCATTTAAAGGTAATAATAGTGGCGCTCTTGCATAGCATCCATAAAGGCGGCACAATCAGAGCAGGTGTGATTCCATCTGAAGTGGTATAGATGAGTGCGAGGAGCCCAAACCGGGGGAGGGGTGCGCGGCTTCCATTACATCTGTGAATGGCGGCGCGGGACCGTGCTTGTGCGTGCCAATACTATTCCATCTGATAAAGCCGTGGTTGCAGCAGCCTCACACCCTTGTCTGTAGGACACAGCCATTTATTACCGGATTAGAGCCATTTACTGCAGGCTTTATGGGAGCTTCAGCAGGCCTTCAAGGACATCACGGCGAGCAGGGGGAAACAGGGCAGGTGGGAGCGGCTGGACGAATCGGAGACACGGGTGATGAGGGGCGCAGATAGAGAAAATCCCACTGACTGAGGGAGGATAAGTGATGGCAGCAGGTTTCTCTGGCTCGACATGTCCAGTGAATAACTTATGGCTCTTTAATTGGAGCCGACTCCACTGGTAGTGCTGTTATACTGCTGCGCTAAACATTATACATTTAAACATGAAAAAAACATTATTATTAAACATAATAATAAATATATGAACATAAATATCTCAAAATATTTCATATTCTTTGGAAAGTTTTATCTGTTTTTTGATTGCGTTAACAGAGGCGCAGACAACAATTGTGGGGTGAAAATCAAACTTCATGTGTACAGTATTTATTAGGGCTGGACGTTCCTGTGACAATATGCTATTTGGTAAACTTATTACTATTATTATTTCCCCAACCATTTCTCCTATTGATCAATCTCTGTACAACTCTGAGTGACCGTTGCATTTAACCAACCGCGATAAAGAAACCTTCTAAATATAAAAGTTTACATGACAAAAATCTAAATTGTGATCCAGCTTTTTATCATTTTACCCACTTTTAGTAAATATGACGGTGTATGTAAACTAAAACTACACTTCTATTCATGATTGGCATTCACGGTTAAGATAAAAAGTCATTAAAAGTTCATGACCTTTTATCCAAACCAACACAACAGCTTAACTTTTCTGGAACAAAATCATTAAGTTTACTCCACTAATGTCTTCTTTTTCACCCTGATGATGCTATCTTTTAAGCGCCCGGGCCTCGGCGCAGAGACTGGGGCCTGTAATTACACTAGGTGCGACTATCTCTTCAGCATTCCTTTTGATTCTGACATCAAAACTGACTCGTTCATTAATGCGTAAAAATGAAGCGTTTGCATTTACACATGGAGAGGCTGGAGTTTTGACAAGCAAATGGTCCTGGTTTGATTTCACTGAATAAATCTTGCTTTGGGCATCTTTTTGCCACTTATTACATCAAGAAACACGCTGTTTTTTATTTTTATCTTACAGTAGATGAGGGAAAGTGCTAGCAGGGTTATGAATAAAGATCTGACTGCAAAGTGGCCTCCAATATTTTTGATCTTGGAGTGGACATCTAGAAAGAGATCTTGTCGACCACAAAAACACTCAAAGTCAAGTTTAGAATTGTGTCATATTGCCAGATTCTAACACCTTTAACTGTGTCCTTGATCCGCGGTGTAATTGTCAGTACAGAATCATGTCTGCTTTAATGCAATGGCACTGGAACACGTTAATATTACAAGCATGCGCTACTAATAATATTTATGCCTTTCTAAAGTACCTTTCAATTTCGTCATTTTAAAATGTTGCCAATTAATCTAATTGGTTGCGAAATGCTCAGTATACTCACTTTTCTGTGTCTGTTGGTCGAATAACCTTGCCCCATCTTTGTCTTATGCATGTTGTTGTCATCATGTATTTCAAAATGAGTTGGATAAATACATTATTACATTTCAATGGGTGTTTTTTAAATGTTATTTGTTTTATTAAACAAAGCGAAACTGTCCCTCCCCTTTTTTTCTTCACAAGATTCTCACCACAACTTTTGTTTTGAAACATGAGCAAAATGTGAATTGCTTGTGACTTGATTTAAAAGTGTTTATTTAATTGAAAATGTTAGTTTTACGATTATTGTGAGAAAAACACGATTTAACGATTATTCATGATTACTGAGACCGAAGGTGAAACCTTATTTGCTTCTATTCCCATTGTGTAACACGTTTCTATTCCTCAGGTTTGTGAGCAGCTTAGAGAGAAACTTCCTGAATGACAAAATAAAGTGAATGAGACAAAAAGATTATTATTATTATTATTTTTTTTTTTCATGATTTAATTAAAAAGACTTAATTTTGCTTCTAAAATGGTCTCAATCATTATCTTTTGATTCTTACGATTATACTGTGACTTGAATAATCACAATAATCTTGACTTCCCTAAACGTGAAGAAATAAAAAATAAACATTACACAAAAATGAAGCGACCAATGCTTGTTTTTGGGCAAAAGAATTCAGCGTTTTCCGAAACTTAAGTTCAACATCACTCCATCACGGGAAAGAGGCAGGCATCGGGAAAAGATGAGAGACAAATGAGGGGAAGAGAAGAAGACGGAGCGACTCGGAGGACGAGTCAGACATAAAAAACAGGTATAGGAGGGAGACGCGCCCAGATCATTCAGATGGGGCTATGTGACCAGACTGCCACTGTTTGTGTGAGAACTTGTCTGTCTGAAGGTATATGTGCACGTGCGGTGGACGTATGGGGAGAGGGAGCGGGGGGGCGGCAGCGTGCGGGGGGGGGGGGGGGGGGGGGGGGGGGGCAGAGACATGATATAAATAATAGCAGGGGGCTTTAATATGTATGAGGCATCCGGGCAGTGGTCCACAACACAGTCTGTGAGCCCTCAGCCCCTCACTGACTGATGGGAGAGGAGAGGAAGAGAGGGGGGCGAGCAAGGGGGCTGCATACTAACCATTCCCAGATCAATTCTGCCCTCCCTCAATCCACCATCCGTCCTCCCTTCTCTTTACCCCATTTATTCCCTTTTTTTGTCTTTTATTTCTCGGTGTAGTCGCGCCCCTTATACCTACACTTTACTTCCTCATCCATAGTGTCTGCTCGGCCCGCAATATTCTTCATATTCTCCAGTCACCTCGACACAATGGCCCGTTTGACTCTGTGCCCCGGCTCTAGCCCCATCTATTACGGCGCGGGATGAATGGACTTGAGACAAATTGTTGAATTTGAATATAATTGAGTTGGATGAACTAACTGAATCCTCTGATCTTGATGAATGAAGAATTTTCCTGAATGTTTAAATCTTATAAATCTAAGAGTCATCTTTCTAAATGTCTCACAAAGCTCTCTCCATGCTCATTACTATTTCACCTCATTACCATCCAAAAAACATGCTCAACCTTTACAGGGCACTAAATTGACATTCAATATACAACAAAAATAGTAGTCATGAGGAGTGAAGAAATGCCCTTTTATCCCTCATAGGTAGAATATGTGATTGTGTGTATTTCACCAAAACCCTTGAAATGTATTCATTTTGTCATGCCACTCCCTATTCCTCTCCCTCCTTCCCATATATGATATTTTATTTCATGTCTCTATCAAAGAAAGGAGTCAAATCCATAAAACATTTCATTAAAATGATTTAGACAGATATAGCCCCTCCGTTATGATTATAAAAATGTCTTAAGTTAATATGAGTTAATTAATGCTTGGTCTGTGCTTCATTGATTTCTATGACTGTATTTCCGAACACCTGTCTCTACGGAACAGAAAAGCGATGCGCGAGGGCACCGGGGAGCCAGCGTCCGGCTGTGCCCTTGGTCAAGGTGCTTGACCTGAGCTAAGCCGGCTAAGCAGCCCCCTGTCACGGGAGAGAGCGTTGTGTGAGCGGGGCGCGGGGGTCAGACGGGGAGGGGCAGTGCGTCCTCTACAACAAACCACCAGTTACACCCGGCGTTTGTTTGTCTGTCCTCTCTCCCTCATGTCCTCCTCTCTCCTGTGCTTCTTTGTTCTTCTGTGTTCATAGACATGCATTCCTCTGCACCCTGTCCAAAGCCTCTGACTGAGAGCGCCTGTTCATAAACCTCCCTGTCCCACCTGCACTCGTCTCCTCCTGAAAGTAAAGCTGCCATTGTATGTTCAAGGTTTGGAGTGTAATCTTCGATCATAAATAATTTCATTAGAATGCTGATGGCTTAGGCCTGTTTGAGTAGATGTGATGGGTTAGGCCATCTGCTGTGCTGATAAGAACAGCTCTGTTTTATTAGCATCTCCAGCAAAGCCGCGGCTGTCTTGTTTACCTAGGCAATCCCAAGGCGAATTTGGCTCCTACTGCACATTTAAACTCTATTTACACACTCGCGCTGCCACGCTCGTCTCTTTACCACTGTCTCTCTTTCTGCAGCACATTCCGTTTCTCTTTTTTCTGGTAATTGTCTGTCTGCTTCTCTCTGTTCCACACACTTTTGTTGTGACCACCTTTTACAAGTGGCTCTCAACTTTCTCTTCTTCTCTGGTGAACTTTACTTTGATTGTTTGTTGGCTTTTTGTATGTTGAATTGTATACAGTACAGGACACCTTGTTTCTTATTGTAGCATGACATCACTAAGCATGGACACCCAAACTCTTCAGTATTGTATCATTGTAGTGTGTGACTTAATTACGAGCATTACATATGGCTCTTGAGGTGTGTGGTGTAGGGTTTGTCTTTTAGTCTGGGAAAAAAGTTTCTTCCATCATCTTTTATTGTCTTTCATTCATAAAAATAATGTTGTGTTTACATTTGAAGCAACAATGGGTTTTAGGCAAGATGCACACAGCAAAAACTAACAATTAATCTTTCTGTCACGATAATTACTGCATCTTTTCTTTCCTATTATGGAACACATTTTTTTAATATAATAATTGAATAGGGTTGAATAATTAACATAAACGATAAATGGTATAAAAAACAAATTTGTTAATTCTACTCTATGTACTTCAGCTCATGATTTTAACGACATGTTAATTTGGTCTAGAGTTTACTGGGATTTTTCTGCCTTAAAGTTATTGTGTCAGTGGCATTAAGTGGTTTCAATACTATTATTTATTGTGAGACTTACAACGTATTGCACAACTTTGTTAATGTGACAGGCCTACATAGTAAAGGCAATCTAGGTCACAAATTCAGCTAATGCACAGGACTATCAGTGGGAGGAAACCAGAGCATCCAAAGAAAACCAATTTTCTATTGAATTCCTTTAGATTAATTTAGCCCGCAGTTAAGTTAAGGTAAATACAACCAAGTGCTGCAAATGAATTGTTCTAAGATTTGTTTGTGGGGAAAAGCTTGAAATTCTTCAATTAAAAACAATTGTCCAGTTCATGTTTCGACAACTTGATTCTTCGCACTTGTACTTGCTCTTTCTGTAAACCATCTTATCACACCTTCTCTCTCTCTTTCTCTCTGTGCCTGTCTCTATCTATCTTCCCTTCCCCCTTGGTGTTTTTTCCCCTCCCTACAATCAATGTGGCTTTTAAGATGCCTATCGATTTGTTCCCCTAGACAGGCCCAGTGCGCTGGGGCGACACTTTGATTGCTGGGCCAGTAATTACTGTTATTATTTATGCATCTGGGCAAAATGGCAGGACTTAACATTCACAGTACAAGAGGCCACAGGCAATCAACAGAGGTGAGCACCTGGAGAGCACTGAGCGGGTGAGGGACAGCACTCGAGACGGGAGCGCTGAGCAGGCACACGCTGTCCGGCCGAGAGCGGGAGAGAGCACCACTCACACTTAAGAGGCTTTCTGAGGTAGTTAGGAACAAGCAAGTTTATAGGATGAAACTAGCAACAAGGCATTAACAAATATGCGATTACAGATAACGAATGAGTGCAAAGTTTGTAAACCGAAGTAGCAATTATGATGAATGAATGAATGAATGAATGAAAAAAGCTCTCAATAACAACCATTGTGTGTATACAACAATGAAAACACTTAATTTTCAGTAGATTAATTGATATTGACTGTGAGCAAAGTTTTTACTGACTTCTGGGAAAGTCATTCTAGATACACTCAGACTGTCCTGTTCACACCGTTCCTCTAATGTTTCAAATTTGTGATTGTGCGTGATCCTGGTGTGGGACGTTCCCGCTCTGAGCTACATTCTCAAGGTCTATTATCTTTTGTCACAACAGTTAGAAATGAATGTATCCGATCTGAACTGTATGAATGATGTGTTGAAAGAATTAGAGCTGTAAAATTGTTGCTTCAGCCTACTCCTTTTTGAGGTTAGGATTAAGGTTAAGGTTTAAATTTGTCTTCTGCATTTGACCCGTCCTTCAATGCTACAGGGGCAAACTGTCAGGAGCCGTGGTCGCACCCGGGAACCCAGCTCCAGATATTATACTAGGCTTGGGCAAGACTACCATAGCTGGAAGATTTGGGGCTCTGTGTGTAATGTTAATGTAATTATAATGAAATGTAATATAAAACTGGCCAAATAAACTTAATTTTCCTTCAAAAGAATTCCCAACTCAATAATTTGATACCATGATGTATTAGTAAGAATATATATTTTCAATATTTTGCTAGACTTAATATTTAAATCATATCAGCTTTAGGCGCGGACGCACAGATAAAAGAGATAAAAGACCTGAAGGGACTTAGTGCAATACTTTTTTTAATCATTGTGTGTGTATTGTGCATTTATGGTTTTGCAAAGTCATACTGTTGTGAGGATGTATATTTCTTTAAACATAATGGTGCATTGAAAGTAATAGTAGTAGTATAATAGTAATATGTCAGTGTTATAACATTAACCGCATCATGAGCTGTCAATCGATGGTCTTGTGATTCTTAGACATTGACATTTCATCAATGTCAATGTCAAAGTTTATTATTATTATTATTATTTAAGCCCAAAGTGTAATAAAACAGTAGTGACACATACAATATTCTACAGTTGAAGTGAATTCTGAGGCACTTCTGGGAAAGTCCAGTCTGTTTGGCAGATGTGAGGCTTTCCTTTGACCCTGGAGCTCGTGGTGAAGTATGAACAAGTGTCAGTTACATCGAGCCAACTCCCAACTTCACACAGGGGCAGTGACTTGAGTCTTGACCTGCGCCTCATAGACTCCGACTGACGGGACTCAAACTTAATCGTGTGTGAAGCTTTACATTTTTTGAGCACTTGGTCTTCATACCATGACTCGACAATGGTTAACATATCCTATTTTGTCTTTTAAAACATCACCACCAACTATTTGAGAACCAGTGGACAGACTGCGTGTGAAAATATATAAATATGTCTTCCCAAAGAGCTAAAGACATGTGTATTGTCTGTATATAGGGTCTTTCTTACCTGCGAGAGGCCCAGGTAGATGGAAACGGTCTCTGAGATGTAAAGAAAACGTCCCTCCTGGCTGACCACGAACACAAAGCCATCCAGAGACTGTATCCACGCACACACACACGCACACGCACACGCACGCACACACACACACACGCACGCACACGCATACGCACGCACGCACGCACACACACACACACACACACACACGCACACACACACACACACACACACACGCGCACACACACACGCACGCACACGCACACGCACGCACACACACACACGCACGCACACGCACACGCACACACACACGCACACGCACGCACACACACACACACACACACGCACGCACACACACACACACACGCACACACACACACACACACACACACACACGCACACGCACACACACAAGCGCCGGCATGAAGGCAAACAGAAACAAGACAGACAAATTAGAGCAATTAGTGTGTATCGAACAAATTACAATGAGCCAGAGAACAAACATCCCGTCACCCCTCGGCCTCCTCTCTCAATTCACAAGTGCATTTCCCCCCCCCCCTTTTCTCTTGCTCTCTTTTCCTCTCGCTCTCTCATATGCATAAACAGACAAGTCCCATTGACGCAGACTTCTTCTACAACAGCTGTCTACAAGAGCAATGCACAGTCAAAAAAATGCCACACGGAAAACAAACAGAGGCATGTGAAAAAGGCGACCCATAGCCCAGAGCTGTTTCAATCAGATGTAATAAAGTGGAGCTTAGACGTACACAGACTTCCAGACACTGGTTTGGACCAAAGTCATTACTGCCCGCACTGATTCTAATGAGAAGTGAAAGGTATACAGCCAGCCCATTAGGAGGAGGACTGCATCTGAGAATAATATTAATCGTCATAACAAGCGTACACATACACACTGTCTGCCACTTCCGTCCGTCCAGAAGAATGATTGCTATTTTGGTGCTTAAAATGGTATTGGTAATTTATGCCACTGACACATCCACTATGCAAATGAGTGGCCGTGGTCTGGGGTGTCGCGCATGTGTCGCGGTGCGAGGGGCGGGGGGGGGGGAACCAGCCCAGCCTGAACGTCGGAGAACTAAAGTGCAATTATCGGGCTATTACAGATGCAGGCGGTTGGGAAGGAATCATACAGTTTCTGCGGAGCGTTAATTTGATTTCTATCAGTGCGGTGGTCCTGAACTCTCTCCTGTCCTCTTTTAAATATGCCAAAACATCAGACATATGTAAGAGCTTAGGTTTTACTTTTATTCTAACATAATGCAACGTTTTGCCCAATCCAAAGGGTAATCTACAAATGGTATATTTTTGTCTTGACAGCCCATACAGTAGTTCCTCTCCCACCGTTTGAAAAAAAACCCTTCTGAATATATTTATCTGTCAGAGAAAGAGGATGCATTCTTTGGCAGCCAACAATATGACAGAGTTTGACATTTGTTAGCATCCAGGTGTCTGACGGAAAATCTACCAAGAGGTACAGGAGACAAACAAAAGCTGAAGTTATGTTGGAACCAGGCATCCTTGGAAAATGTGAAATAGCATTGTATCAGAGGTAATAGGGCACTTACCTGAAGAAGGTGTGCTCCTAAGTGCAGTTCAAACATATCAGTGGCCAGAGAGTGAGATGATCGTCTTACTGTGGAGAGAAAAAATGAAACGTGAACAGGTTCATTAACCGGTATTCAACAATCTACAAAGGTTATTGTCAAGGAAGTTGTAAAGAATGAGTAAGAGCGTCTATAATTTGCTGTATCACTGGACAGTTGTACAAGATTGTGATAAATACAATATCTGAAGTAATTATTTCACAAAAATAATCACTCCGAGCCAGTTTAACAAAGTGTTTATAAAATGAAGGGGATGTTAAGTAAAACCTGCACATGTCTGAATAACGTTAACTTTATCTTGGCTTTGATAAAAAGCCAAAAACCACAACAGTTTGTGTGAAAAGAAATGAGCATAAGGGGCAGGCTATGTGACGCACAGTGCTCAATCTCCAACAGACACGCAAACACACACACAAGCGCAGCATCGAGCGTCTGCATCGCCACTCTTAATGCATCCCAAACACAAGCTATCAGAGCTGCTTCAGTGCCAAAGTGGTGCTGTTTACCAAGGCAATTACAATACAAATAGAGTTGGAGGTGGTTAGGTAGGAGAGAAAGGAGGGGGGTAGATGTGAGAAGAGCAGAAAGGGTAAGCTAGGGAAAATGAGAAAACACTAAGGAAGGCGAGAGTGATCACTTTCTTCAAGCCAAGGGGAGCACAGGGCCACGCTGACGTGGAAGATTAATTTAGCAATCAGCTGTACTTACTGTTTTATGTCAAAAAGAATATGTGACACTGGGTGTATGTGTGCGACTGCTAGAGGGAGCATATGGGAGAACTAATCTCTCTCCAACAGGGCGCTTTTTTTTTTAGCCCAATGTTCCCCATCTGAAGACAAACTATGTGTGTGTATAAACACAGCAAAATATCACTGCGCGCGTCTGTGTGCATTTGTGCACATTCTGTGCATTACTTTAGGATCATCTGCAGCAGTGTGTGTGTGTCGCTGCAAGGCTGAGGGAAATCAATACACGTTATGACAGGAAAATGAAAGCGCTGCTCTGGGTTACAACTGAACACAGAGGTAGGGTCCACACAGATGGGATACACGCACGCACACATAGTGGTATATATTTAGAAATACATATATATATATATATATATATATATATATATATATACACACACATATATATTTATATATATATATATAAACACACATATATATTTATATATATACCGGCCGTTTGCCTGTGATGTGTGTTTGTTGAATAGAAAAGGAAGGCATTCCATTAGAGCACACACATACACACACTTTAAGAATACACACAGCAATGAATTCTCATGCACAGACTTCACAGTGGCAACATGCCCCCGATTAAACAACACACACACATAAATACAGAGCTGCTGGACAAAGCCACTGTGGCATTGTGAGATTGGGGTCCCCCTGTGTGACAGAGTGTGAATATAAATAAGGCCAGTCCATTCAGGCCTATGAAAGAGGCTCTGGTGCTGGGACCCTTCAGCTTTAGCCAGTCGCTGCCCAGAGGCGGGGGAGGGGAAGCCTCTCTGCTGCCTGTCCGCTCCCTGTGGGCCAGGGGTACACCACATCTCTACCCCTGCAGGCATATGAGGATGTACGTTTGTGCATATCCCTCCCCTAAAAGAGCTGCACACACAGTGAGTGTGTGAAGTTCCCCTGGAGGAGCTGAGGTGACGCTGGGCGATCAGTAGTGCTGAGTAGTGTCACGCTGGTGGTGACATGAAGCCGGGGAGGGATGACAGATGAGTCTACACGCACACACACAAATACACAGAGGACCATTTATTAAAGACTGTCAGGGTACAATAGGGCTGGCCAGGAAACCATAACACTGGACCTGTGTGCGTGTGCACGGATGTGTGCACGTGAGAGAGAGAGGCTCACACTCCCAGAACAAAGATCCCTCTGTAGTGGAACTGTGAACCTCCGCTCTGTTTGTTAGGTGTGAGGACATGGGCACCTTCACATATACTACACACAACACATAATACTTTCACTCAAGCAAATATTTAGTTAGCAATAATCATTTAGTCAGTAAAAGCATATTTTTTTTTGTAAAGTCAGCCACTGCTGGGGGCCATTGAAGCACTTGAGTTTTTCAGGTTCCTATAGGTTCAGTGGCGGAGAGCAGTGCAGTACACATCTCTTACATAATTAGTCCAGGTTTGATCACAATCTGCAAGAAACTGCGTTATCAGGACCAAGGCCAGAGGCAGTGCCATCCGCCCCAGTGTTAGATCCAGTTAGATCTAAATGATGCACTTTACAGAGTTACATCAAGTACATATGTTTTATGGCTAGAGCAGTAAATACATTTCTCACTACAAGATTTCTTTTAAAGAATTTGCTTTAACATGTAAGTTTAAAAACAAATTGCTACAGCCCCAGAGTGGACTTCACAGTGCACCTGAGATCTTGGTTGCTCTTTCCTTTCAAATTCCCACTTCATTAGCTTCCTGGGACTTGCTGCAAGGTTTAATTTCATTGAGGGAATAGGAGAGCGGACGGGACAGGGTGTGATCAGACACGTTAATTAGAGTCTGACTCGCAGGTCAATTCACAGGGTCTCCCTCAGCGCGCCAATGTGAAGAAAAGATAGAAATTTCATTTGAATGATTTTCATTATACCTCTGTCTAATACATAATTTACTCCCAGCAAAGTCCAGCAGTAATGGCTGCCTCAACACACAGCTATACCACACCACCATCAACGTGACACACACACATTTTTCGTTCCACCCCCACAGTTCAACCTTTTTAACCAGGTTAGGGTGTTTCCATGGGAACCAAACAAGCACAGGACCCCATTTCTCCCACAAGCCTCCTCTTTTTGTTTCCTTATCCGTCTTTGTGCCACTAGTTTGGCCGAACCGCTAGAGTCTGATCACCAGCCAACTTGTTTACTACAATTCAAATGGACTGTTTCATGGACACGCAGAAATGGTGACCTAATCGCAGCGTCCTTCTCTGTGGACATTATCATCTCCTCTCTGACATCCATCCCTCCTTCTGTCTTGGCTCTATCTATCCTTCTGTCTCTCCATTCGTGGTCGAACATAATTTGAGTGCAATTAACTTCCCTTAAAAGCTTCAGCTCTGGTTTAAGCGGTTTGAATTAGCGAGGAGGGGCGCGCTGAGGACAACATGAAGAGGTAGGGACAGGCTGAATGTGGTCGGGGCAGAATCAAAGTCACTGTCAGCTGAGGCAGCGTGGAGGAGAGAGGTGTGTTTGACCTCACTAACACAGACAGTAAAACACTAGAGCGGCTCCTGCTGCTGCTGCCGCCACCACTGACATGTCATTGTACTGTACTGAGGAAAACACTCATAGGGCTTTTCCAAATGTCTACATTCATATTTCATACATGGATCAAGTCTCCAATGGACAAACATAATACTTATGATGTATTTTTTTGGTCTGAATGTTTGGTTCTTCTATGTTTAGTTATTGATTTGTTGCTGAAATGTATTGAAGTTGAATTGCTTCAAAATATTGTATTCATGTTTTTCAGATGATGTTACTTTTTTCTTATTTTTTATATGTTTAGTAGATCACAGGTAAGTGCAATGCTAATATTCTCTCACAGTAAAGCAAAGATAACAACAATCGCATATAGCCACAACGTTTCTCACAACGTCCTTACATTTTAGGCAAGTTGTGTGTGAGAAGTTATTACTTTGAGTCGAGTTCTTTGCATTATCTTCCTCATTAATTCAATCACGAAGGTCAAATAAGACAGAAGAATGGTCTTTTTACGACACATTTTAAATGTCTGTTGCTGAAATAGTTACAATTCCCCAAAGCAAAATGGACTCACTATAGAGATGTTTTGAAATAGAAATTATTTCCAATAAAAGGTTGTGCAAATATCTACAACATACACACACCTGAAACCGGAATGAACTCGAAGGGTCATTTGGCGTTTCCTTTTTCCACCCTTTTTTCCTTATTCATTTGCTCCCACCTTCCATAATCTGTCTCTCTCTCTCCTTCTCTCTGTCTCCTCTTCTCTCTCCCTTCTCTCTCTCTCTCTCTCTCTCTCTCTCTCTCTCTCTTTCCCTCTGTGAAGGTCATGCAATTGATTTTCTTCTGTCTATTCATTTTTCAAGACTGGCTTTGAAACGTGGGAAGCAGACAAAAGCCACACGGATCCCTCCCCTTTTTTCCTCTATCAATCCCTCTCCTCTGGCGAGCCATCGTCCATCCAAAATAAAAAAAAATAAAAAGTTAAGTGAGGAGGAATGCACGCCCCGCCCATCTCCCTTGTATCATCTCTTTTCTCTCTCTTTCCTTCCGCTTTAAATTCTCTCTCGGACAAATCTCTGACCACATTCCACTAACGGAATTAAAGCCATGCATCACACTTACTGCCCTGCCAATGCATTGTGGGTAGACTTGTTCAAACAGATGTCCAAATTAGCATTGTGTTTCCAGACTTGGACCTGGTGCGATTATTTGACCTGTTAGTACAAAGTAAAATAATTGCTTTAATGTTTAAGCACATAAACATAAGCAAAGATTGTGTGTCGCTGCAACATGTTGCGACTTATTGTCTCGGGCAGGTGGCATACAATTTTCCATGACCTTCGTGTAGATGAGACACGTGCATTAATCGTTCACATTTGTACAACAAGTGCTGCTCATTGTAGTCCGCTGCACATTTGTCTTTCTATTCCATTCGGAGTTGGAGACGCAGGGATGAACGGATGCTCAGGCACACCTGCTTTCTCTACACACCACCTATTTTTGCTCTCAAGGCCACGAGCGAACCTAGAATACATAAGGAAAACAATTTGCTGCAAGAAGATCGCATCCATGGTCACGGCAGTGAGGGGAGTTGACATACAGGACCGGCTCATTGTTTGTTTGTGCACAGACTATCAATAAATACATCTGTATACACATCCTGTTGCATACATACCAGTAATACATAACTGCTGTTGAAATACTTTTATTGATGGTGAAGAGGTAGAATTTTATTTGTAGTTAGCTCTAGATATTAATGATAAATTATCAATACAATTTAATAAACATATAAATACATATAAATTTAAAGTCTTGGTCAGAAAAAAAATATAGCTATGAACTGTTGAGACACCAAAATGAAAATGTTGAACGTTATCTATCTTATCTTTAGTTATCTTTATATAGTTTAATAGTTCCAGCAGAGGGGTATCTATATATGCATTATGTATGTAGCGGATTTGTAAACATAAAGTGATTTGCATAACACATAGTATTATAGAAAAAAGTATTATTGAAACGAGGGACAACCTTCCACAGATCTCCTCATGTGAGACAAGAACTGGCAGCCGCTGCACACAAAAACAGCTCTAATTGTACTGTAGCGGTGCCGTTTCCCCCCAGTAATAGTTGCAATTAGACAGACTGTTATAATTACACTGTCCTTGTTATGTAGTTAATTTCTGTCATTACAAACCACACCAATATTTCCTCTTTGTGTGGCTCTCATTCACTGGCATACAACACATTCAAACACATCAATGGAAGGCTTTGGGAGATGATGACACACATCATTCAAACAAGCCAAGTGTACCAGCCGAGCTTATTATGGTCACTCAAAATTGTCCTTGTCTGACCTCTGTGTTGTGGCATGGCACGTCTGTATGTGCAGGACTAAACTACTGTGACATAAAACAAGAATGAAAGCAGAACAGCTGTTGGTGTTGTTTCTTAGGGTGTTGATTCTAAGGCTGTACTGTTGGTTGCAGGTTTTTAGGCTAAATTAAAACTTGTCATCTTTGATTTCAATGTATTCATTTGAACTTGTTTATGCAAAACAGGCAGAGGAAAATGTTACAAAGGGTTAGAAACAGCATAGCCTTTTTCTGGTCCAATTCCTGGAAAAAATGGTGATCCAACTTCTAAATCTATTACAAAAATGTGTATCACTGTAGGCTAGCCACTAAATAACAAAGAAGTGGCAATAAGAAGAAATGCCATGTCTCAGCCTGCTTCAAGTCGTCGATCATTGTCCCTGTCCTCCAGAAGCCCCGGATCACTGGACTTAATGACTACAGGCCTGTGGCGCTGACGTCTGTAGTCATGAAGTCATTTGAACGCCTTGTCTTGCCCCACCTCAAGTCCTTCACCTCCTCACTACTGGACCCCCTGCAGTTCACCTACAGAGTCTGTAGACGACGCCATCAACCTGGCTCTCCACCTGGGAACCAATGCCAGGATCCTGTTTGTGGACTTCAGCTCTGCATTCAACACAATCCTCCCTGCTCTGCTCCAGAACAAGCTCTCCCAGCTCTACGTGTCTGACTCCACCTGCAGGTGGAGCACTGACTTCCTAACGGATCTGAGGCAGTGCGGGGCACAGGGGCTGTGTATTTCTCCCCTGCTCTTCTACCTGTACACAAAGTACTGCACCTCCGGCCAAGTTTGCGGATGACACCACCCTCATCGGGTTCATCTCAGGTGGGGATGATGTCTACAGGAGGGAAATGGACCGGCTGGTGTCCTGGTGTCCAATGCCCAGAAGACAGTGGAGATTATCGTGGACTTCAGGAAAGCCACAGCCTCCCGGCCCCCCCTCACCATCACAGACTCCCCCATCACCACCGTGGACTCTTTCCGCTTCCTCGGCACCATCGAGTGGGAGCCCACCATCAGCTCCCTCATCAAGAAGGCCCAGCAGAGGATGTACTTCCTGCGGCAGCTGAGGAAAACCAAGCTGCCAGAGGAGATGATGGTGCAGTTCTACACGGCCATCATCAAGTCCATCCTCACCTCCTCCCTCCTCCCCTCATCCTCACCTCCTCCCTCCTCCCCTCCTCCATCACCGCTCTGGGACGCGCAGGTTGGATCACAGCCGACCCTTCTCACCCTGGTGTATTATGGGTAAATTCACAAGTTCACATGCTAACCAAACAGAAGACACATGCCTCTGGAGGACATAAACATTGGAACATGACTTGGATGACGTGGATGCCTAACCGTGCCCAGATCAAACCAAGGCAAGGCGCCTCGGCTTTGGGATACAGCTATGGTGAATATTTCAGGCTCACCTTTGCTGCAGTTACTATCGCCTTCCAGAAGAGGGCTCCAGGGCGGGTCTCCCTGGCTGGCAAAGGTGCGCATGTGCAAATAGCTGATGGTAAGCCGGATGACAGAGGCCTTGTCCAGTTGGCTGGTGATGGCACCTGGCAATGGCAGCATTTTGGCCAGCTCAAAGAACTCAAAGTTCTCTTTGCCTCGCCGCGAACGAGCTGCATTACGAGACTTCTCTTTTCGCAGGTTCTGGAGACTAAAAACAGAGTGGAGAAAAAAATATTAAGGGCACAAAAATTATGGTAAAACTGATAAAGAACATGGAGCATAGGAGACCACGTGGATCAAATGGTAGAAGAAATGTCTGCATCAGCACAGTGTAAAGTGGTTAAGGGTATCTCATAATTTCCATTTACTGCCCACCTGTTGATTGATTCATAGTCTGTATAAATGACCTGAGTATCAGTCATGAAAAACTCATTTCATAAATACATATAATGGTAATGGTCCCTGCAATTCATGTGAAACAATCTCCATTCTACTCACACTCTGGCACAATGGCCTGGTAATTACAGGCAAACTCCTTTCTTCTGCTGAGCCCAGTCCTAATAATGCCATTTGCTCCAAAATCTATACGTGAACACGCGCACAATATTTCTATCTCTCCCTCTCTCCCCTGTCCCTGTTCGCTGTGCCTCATCTGGTCCCGGGCTGCTGAGCGGAGGCTGTGATTGAGGGATCAATAGGGGAGGGAGGGGCTGTGTGACGGGGAGTGGAGGGCGGGGGGGGGGGGGGGGGGTCCGGGCTCAGGTAGCCTGTCTCTCTGATTGGATATTGACTCTCCTCAATAGGGCCTGAGTGGTGGAATTATGTTGTCACAGCCACTTCACAATTTGTGCCGGTGCCGCGCAGGAAGAAAGTGTGTGCGTGTATGTGCAACCGGGTGAGAGGCTGTGGAGGCAGACGACTGGGCAGTTGTCCCTGGTGTTCATGTTGTTGATTCTTGTCATAAAAAGGCCACCAGCTGAGCAAGCGTCAATGCGAGCCACTATAACACATATGCTCATAACTTAATCAGAGCTCAGTGCATGTATTCTGTCTTCTGTGTGTGCTCCTCCGTGTGTCGTGTTGCTGCCAGACCCTGTAACATCTCATTATTATACCGCCTCGACCCCAGCCACCCAGAGCAATCAATATACACACATTGATTCTGCTTAGTTTTTATATCCGCCTGTAAATGACTGCCCATTAATAATTCCGGCCAAATTTACTTAATCTCCCGCTAAGGGGAGGGTATTCGCCGCTCTGACAGGATTGGCAGCGGGGCAACAAAGCGGGTTATATGTTGCACCGATGAGAGCAATCCTGGCGCGGGTGAATTGTGTATTACTGATGGAGTTCTTCCACGGCTTGTCTGGTTGTACGGCGCATGGATTTTACCTTGTGCACATTAATTCATGGGCATGCACGCCAGCTTAGACAATGTCAGCAGTGTGTGAGACCTCACCATGGAAGGGTGGGAGGCTTGGCCAGAAGTCCTTGTAGGAAATCCCACTCCACGCTCACGCACTTCCCCTCGCTAACAAATGGCATGGTCGCCATCCTTCTCCCAATTACTCGCCAACGCCTGTGTTAACGAAGGCTCTGATTGGCTGGGAATGAGACGGAATCAAACCTGGAAAATAAAAAAAAACTTTGCGTTAATACTGTATATTCCATATTATTTAGAGAAAGCTAAACATTTTTGCAACAAACAGCTGTTATATTGTATGTGACTATAAGTAAAAAGAAAACGGCAAACAATAATCAACATTTCATTCCTCAGAAATAATTAATTTTTCACACTGATATTTAAACCACATAAAAAAACGACAAAAAAAAAACAATGAAAACTTCTCTGGGCCCGACATTTAACCCCCATTTCAGTGTGCAGGTTAAAAAAAAAGTCAGATTATTAACTGAAACAACAAAGATGAAGGCTTGTGTATTTTGTGATAAAAGTTTGTGCTCTAATTGACTCTTGGCACTGATCATCTGTGAGAAAAAGGAAATAATGGTGCCACTGATTCATGATATATAATTTGAAATCATAACTTGAATCCAATCATAGAAAAAAGACCTCCCCATCTATAGTCAATGCCTGGTGGCCTCTTATTGCACGCTAATGTACCAGATCATGCCAATACTCTCCAATCACTGCCTCGACTCTGTGTTGACATTTAAAGGGCTATTGTGGCCCAGAGCACCCCAGTGTCATGCCCTTGGGCCCGGAATGCCCTCTGCCTCTCACTCTTTAACTCTCTCTATCTTTGGCCTCAGCTGGGTCAGCACAATGAAGTCGGTGGAGTTTTGGCAGGGCAGGGGAAATGGATTATACTGTATGTGGACCCTGACCTTGGCTAAGAGGGGTCAGGAGGAGATCAGCAGGTCTGGCACATATCATTTCACAAATCGGTCTAAAACAACACGTAATGTATGCAAAAAACTTGTTGGATCGGTTTCAAAGACAGGGAAGTCAATGGAGGCTGCAGCAGAGCGGGGAAAAGCCGTGATGGGGTCATTCATGTACCTTTGGATTTATGTATTTGAGGATTAAAGCACATTTTCACTCTTCCTTTGGAACATGGTCTGAGGTTGGGGATAAAGACTGACCCAAGCTGACACATTTAAGCTTGTGTATTTTCACTGGGTCATCCAATGAGTGGTTAGAATACACAGTCTGTGTTAACTGGCAACGTAGAACTGGAACTAGATTGGGCAGATTATTGAAATAATCCTGATAACTATGAATTTAGTTTAGACAATATGCACATTGAATATTGTTCATAATAAAAAGAACCTACCGAAAAGAGATTATTAGAAATTAAAATTGTGTAAACTTCTAAACAAGTGTACAAAGTGATAGTTCTGCACCTTTGTGGGTAATTCAAACTTAATTAAAAATTAGTCTGATACTTAAACGTCAATAATACATTTGAAGATTATATTTTAACACATTTCTGGTGACATAATACTGACTGATTATTATCGGTCATATATATTGCGGTATTCATCTTGTCAATATAGTCCACCCATAAATGAAATTAACTATTAAAGGTAAATAAATAAACTGGCCTAGCTATTGCTAAATTTCCTTTACTGTACTGTTTTCTTTATCTGTGTGAACTGCATTATCCTCACACACAAATATCGAGCCTAAAAAGGCTGAAAAATGTCCACAATAATGCCCAAGTTGGTGGTATCTCCATGCATACACCTGTCAAAGCACATGTATGAATGAATTGCCAACTGTTAGAGCTTGACAAAATGTGCTGTTTGCCAGAAAGCAAATAGTCTGTGACCGAATCATATCACATTTTCTTGCACGGATTGCCAATCTGTTCATGGCAAGAAGACATAACTCATAAGTGATTTATTCTGCTCATCCGGTGGCAAACTTCTTCATACTTTGTGTCTAACGTAAAGAAAAAGGAAGAGTATTTCTCAACAAGCTTGAGCATGCAGTGCTGACAGTCTGTTCTGGACACGTACTAAAGAGGAGATGGGGCAGAGCAAAGGGCGCTGCACCTCTGTCTAACAACTTCACCTTTGTCACCTTTTCCAGCTCACCGGGATAACTGCACAACATTTTAAATGAGGGCCCATACAGTACAGGGGATCACAGAGTGTGAGGGGAATCATCTTCTGTCAAATTCTCCCTGTCCCGAAGACACTCTCCCACCCACAGCCGTATGTTTATCTCTTAATTGACCCTATCTGAGCTTATCTAATCTATCCCCCCATCTTTGTGTCTCCGATATCTCTTCATCTCGAGCAGCGCCTCCCTCTATCAGGGCACACACAGGGGCGTAATGGACAGGGGCCTACACAGT
Organism: Eucyclogobius newberryi; assembly: GCF_026437365.1. Taxonomy (NCBI): domain Eukaryota; kingdom Metazoa; phylum Chordata; class Actinopteri; order Gobiiformes; family Gobiidae; genus Eucyclogobius; species Eucyclogobius newberryi. The sequence continues at coordinate 23,069,495 of NW_027315724.1, forward strand.
AATTATTCAATCAGCTTCATAACCTTGTCACAGGTTGGCCGCTCCGTTAATGCACTCACCCAAATAGACCCAACCACTTTGACTGCTAATGCTCTCACTGGCGACCGGCACAGATGCATGTCAAAAGTGTCAGAAGATGAAGAATGCCCCAATCAAAAGAAGGTTTGGTTTGGGGATGAACACAAATGATCAACCTGTTTGCTGCATGGTCGCAGGTGTTCTCAATGTGTTGCTGCAGTATTGCATATTTATGACTGTGCTGTATGTAGATAAGTGGGACCCTTAGCCTATAGGGCCGTGCTCTCTTGGCTGGGGCTCAGCAGCAGCAGAGGAGGACACTGCAGCGCATACTCAGGCGATACACGCCGTGCGTGCACTCTCTCTCTGGCTGCTCGCTTGGCTCGTGCTCTGTTTATTTTCTGCAGGGACGTTTAATTAGGGCCTCCAGCTGTCAGAGGTTCGTTAGTGCGCCCCTCCTCTTGGCGAACCCGCCCCTCCCCATGGGGAGTCAGGGGCATCAGGCAAATGAACACATTTAAGTCAAACGGCACGCAGATAGACAATAGGCTGGGTGCTGTGCCACCAGCTCCCCAAGGTAGAGACATGCTTGTTTTATGCCTCATCTCCTCAACCCCTGGGGCCCAATACAGAGGCTGGTCCAGACTGTCAATGCGGTCACAGAGGTACACTCATAGGACATGACATCACATCTATGCTACCGTCATGCTAAGTGAAAGTCCAGCTAACTTTTAAAACACAAAACACCTCACTTTTGATTAAAGTAGGATCAAAGAAAGGCATCAGAACACTTAGCATAGACATAGAGTTGGCCATGGTTATCAAAGAGTTTATATAGCCTCATGTTGGCTATTTGGCAATGTTTACTCTGATGATATTCTATGAATTTTCTGACAGTTCTACACAGAGCAGCATCTTTAATTATCTCTGACCAGAGGTAAAAGCAGGAGAGCGCTGATACAACGCCAATCTAAGTTATTCCTGAGAATAATATTTTATCAAACAGGCAGCGTTCAATATCAGGGAAGATGTAGAAAACATGGCTTGAAATAACACGCACAGAATATCTAATGTGGCTAGTTTTCTATCTGGCCTTTCATGTTGTTGAGTAGTTGTAAATGAGTGTCTGGAGCGTCCGGGGAGATGAAGTTTGGTATTCTGGTTGGAGGGCTGAAAACTACTTATCATGCATTACGGCCCTGGTCAGACCTCAGGATTTGGAAGTCAAAAGACTTTAATGTACAATTTTTCAGCCGCTGATCAATCGACAGCTGCTGGACATGAAGATCTCTCTCGCTCTAGCGTTCTATATTCCATATTCTGGCGCACTCGGCATTCTGCTTCCGTATAGGAGCGCCGGCTGCGGTTGACCTTGTCGACTCTGGATCATTCCCAACCCAAGGTTCTCTCCAAGTCTCAAGGGCCTTGGTAACCCCCCACCACCAGCACTGCACATATACTCACTGCCTCCACGCATAACCCTCTCCACGCTCCTCCCTGGCCCCCGCGTGGGTCATTAATTATCTAATGGAATCAATACGCCGTCAGATTGGACCGGCATGACCCCGCCCGCCCCCAGGTACCACCATGTTGATGAAGCGGAAGAGCTAAAGAAATGGCCAGCAAAACTGTGGGAGTGGGCACCGTTGCCGCGTGGACCTTCACTAAACTGAAGGAATAAAGAGATCCGTGATAAATAAATGATTAGTGGGAGATGGCCAGTGGATGGGGGATGGAGGGAGCATAAGAGGAGGAAAAGATTTGAGAGAACCGGACAGTGGAGGGGAAGAAAACAGCAAAGATACTCATAAAAAAGGAGAGAGAAAGAGATTTGCTAATGTTCCTTGGTAATCAATACCTGCTTCCCCCTCCTCTTTTATTACAAGAGCCTTTGGTGAAGTGTGCTTTGATGTGCGCTCCTCACGGGCGTGGATCTGCAAAGAACGCAATCCATGTCTGTCATAATTACCTTCCACCTTGGCCACTGTCCGCACAAAAGAAACTTCACCTACACTGTATAAAACATGAAGCTATGGACGATGAAAAATGTATTCTCTACGGGATGGGTAACTACACTTATCCTGATTTGAAGTAGTGCTTTCTGAATGGCAACACGATTAATAAACTGCAACAATGCGCTTTGAGGTGAGGACAAAAGCACTGTAATTACTGAACAGGGAAGCAAGCAATTACTAGCAAAAATAAATGAATCAAAACAATCACTCTTTTCAAAATGCGCATATGACAAATTAGTAAATAGTTCAAATATTTTTTTTTTTTATTTTTTTGAATGCGAAATTGCACTTGAAGTTAGAAGAAGAATCAAAAGACAACAGAAAATACATTTGAAAAAAAACATCAAATTTAACAAAAAATTTAAGCCAAACAAGACAAGGAAAGAAACACACAACATTCACAACTATATGTTTATATTTTTGGCACCCAACACTGTTCCAAAAATTCCAAAAGTTGCTTGTGAACTCAAAAATCGACAACAGAAAGCAGGCAGAAACGTCTAAATTTGGCTGTACGACCTATAAGACTGAAGATGGTAAATCCACTCCCGCAGGCTGGGACCACATCAGCGCTGACCTCCAAATAACCACAGGCCAGAGCGCAGCACACAGGGTCAGAGACTGCCTCCCATACAAACGCTGCAACCAACATGAGCCAGGAGAAGAAAGCACAATCCAAACAGCAGCGGAGCGATGTCCACATGCTAATGCAGACACATCAATTAGCATGGGGCAGAAGTCAGAGTTCAGACCAGTGTCAAACTGTTGATAAAGAGTTGTACAAGTTGTGTAGGTGTCAGTGGTGCGGACGGGGGGGGGAGCAGAGACAAATACTAAAATTCCCACTCAATGCTCCCAGCTATGACTTTTCCCCCCCAAATACACTGCCACAATTAGACAGATTTCGCTTGATGTGGCGGCACGAAGTGAAAAACAGGGACGGCTCCAAAACGGAAAGTTAAAAGAGGCGGCGAGATGCCTATACATGACATGCACATTGGCGAGCCGCGTCCATCTCGGCGTTTGCCTGCGGATGTGAGCGGGCGAGCCGATCCCTTCAGGCCAGAGTATGAATGACAGCGGGGGTTATGTAAGGAGCCACGCGGGGCAGGAGTGGACAGTCCGAGCGGAGATCAGGTCAGCAGAGTGTGACACTAAACACATCTTCCTGACACTGCACTGACACCTTCTGTGGCTGTCTGTCAGCACGACTCGCAGCAACGCACTGAGACGCACGCCGGCATAGACACCACAGGCATGAGCGCGGCCCGGCAACTGTCTGTCAATGCTGAGGCAGAGGCAGCACAAGAGGGACATGTCTACCTGCGGACCTGTCACTGGCTCAGTAACGCGCCTGTCGGCTCCAGTCTGCTAAATGCTCTTCATTTATTTACTGCGCTTTTGATAGCCGTCGTTTTGCGCCGCGGCGATTTGAAGAAAGTTTACCCTGGAGAATATTATCTTTCATTGTTTTCGATCACAATTAGCTGAAGTCACGTTGTGGGATACGAGGAAAACTATCCAATAAGTTTCAGTGATCTAAAACTACTGTCCGTTTATGAAATCGACAGTATCAAAGTAAGCAAAGTAACACAATAGAAAGCATTGACATTGTGTAAAAATTGGACATGTAAATTTAGGAATTTGAGTTATTCATCACAATTTCCAAAGGCATCTGTAAAACCCCTATGGTATTTATTCTGCAACAAACATTTAAAACCCACAAATCCTCCTAATTTAAAGTCATTATTTTGATTGAACATAAATACAATCCTTGATGTCACCTAAAGACTATAATAAAATCACTTGTATTTGAGGTACAGAGAAAAGACAGTAAACCAAATCAACACAAACCATAGAGTAAAACACAAATAAATGTTGAATTCCAGACCATAAAGATTCAACAGCTCTAACATCCCACTAAACTGAGCATTTATCACAGAATGACTTGTGCAAGGCTCTCACTTTGACTGGAACCGCCAAAGCTCCAGACACTGAAATTTCAGATCTGGGAGCCTGAAATTCACTGGTTTGATGTTGTTATTTACTTTTTCGCACGGCGCTCGACACTGTTCGTTCGTCACAGTCGTTTTGCCGATTGGGACCACCTGCTGAAACGCGCCCGCAGGCACCAGCACTACCGAGGTACTAAACTGTGACCAATTGTGCGAGTGCAGGTGGAGGAAACGCACACACCACATCTCATTTATCCCCGAGTAGAGAGGAGCCATTATTATTAAAGTCAAGCAGCGCGCGAGCATAAAGGCACTTAATTATTTGGCTTATCTGAAAACGCAAAGATTGGAACTTTTCGCCGAGAAAATGTTAATCGGAAAAATTCAGAAGCGGACGGCGGATGAAAGGTGCAAAGCTGTCATGCGGGGATGAAAGGGTGCTTTAATCAGAGAAATTATGTGAAATTAGCTTAAATCAAATAATTAGAACACGCACTATAACTAATGCTACAGCGCTGTAGGCACATTTGCAGATTTTTGCAGATTTGTATAAAAACGTAATAGCTCGAGACTCTCAGAACTGAATTTAAATACTTACAAACGTGATAAAAAAATGAACAAAATCTGGAATTGTGCATCTGTCTCAAGGGCAATGCTCAGTCATAACTAATTAACTTGTATAAACTTTTGCATCTCAAAACACACAAGCATCAACACACTACTGAGGGAAAAAAGCAGTCATCGAAAATCTGATGGGACAGCGTAGTGTGGCACTTCTGTCTGAAGTGAGCGCGACATAAATACTTGTCAAATCTCACTATCTCCACTCACCTGTCTGGCATTTCTTTCCAGACTGCCACTGTTGCTCTTATCCACTTTCCCAGGTTCTTGCTCTGGTCTCTTCAAAGTGCCCCTCGCTCTGTCCCGTCCGCCTTCTCCGGCGCAAACTCTTCAGCAGAGACCCCCACTTCAGCGCCGTCTCTGATCCTAAAAACAGCAAACAAACACTGGACGGATGGACAGAGGAGGCGGCGGTGGAGTGGACCGCCCTTTTCGCTTCACACTTTCACAATGTCCGTCGCGAGGGGCACATGGCAGCAGGCTCCCGGCGGCGAGCCGAGTGTGTTGTTATTGATGTGTGTGTGTGTTTTTTTTCTCTCTCAAGACTCACTTCTCCGACACTGCTCTTCGGAGATGGACTCGGTTTAGGACCCCGGCAGTGTGTGAATCCTCTCTCTCCTCCTCTCCTCTCCTGCTCGCTCCAGCCGGCATCGCACGCCCCAGCTCTCCTCTCTCCTCGTCTCTCCTCTCGCTCGCGCACTCTCTCTCTCTCTCTCTTCCCGCACATTCACCGCTCTCCTCGCCGCGCTCTTTTCATTTCCTCTTGGGAAAGCCACCGCGCGCACCGGTTGTCTGTGCCTTCAGCTGCTCCCTCTCAGTCACTAGTAAATATAAAAGGCATGCTTGTACAGCCCCTCCGCCTCAGTCTCCCTGTGCCTCTTTACGTCCCTCCCTAACGCCGCTGCTGTGTCTCATGCTTTTTCGTTTACCCCCCCTCCACAACTGCCCCCCCCCCTTCCCTTTCCCCTCCCACCCCCCAACCTCCCCTTCTTCCGTCCCTCTCCAGTTTTCCTTTCTCACTGTCAAAGCTGCCTTTCAAATGCTGATTAGCAGCCAGAGCCAAAGGAGGAGGGAGAGCGGATGACTGGAACAAGTGGGAGATTCCATCACACTCACATGTGTAGTAAACTCCTGTCACAGATTCACTACACACATGTTTGTTTTCCGGAGGGCGCCGCGTCGGGATGGGTTATTCTGGAGCAACCTGACGCACACAGAGCAGGAGAAAGTGTAATCAGTGTCCTTCAAATTACATATACACAAAACCACAACAATACAGCTGTGAGCCTTTTAGCCGTTTAGTTGATTAATTGGTTGATGTTGTTGTAGTCGACCAAAATTCATATTAGTCCACTAATTACTTTATTGTGACTTATAAGGATGTATATGAACCACAGCAGAAAGGAGAAGGAATGGAGTGTTGGCTTTACAAATATGCAATTAGCAAGAATTTCTTTTATCGGTCGGTGCACGTTAAGTGAAATATATGGTCGGATCATGGAGATAATTTTGAAAGCTTTTGCCAATTCCACGCCTCATTTACTCCACTAATCAATGAGCCTTTAGTCGACCAAGGATTTCTTTAGTCGATAACAGCCCTCGTTAGAAGGATACACACAGTGTGTTTAAACTTGATCTCGAAGCATTTCTGGTGAAACGTTCTTAAATTGTCTTTGCTTGATATTTTAGGATAGCTGCCAAATCAAATCTACTGACAATGGAAAAACTAAAATATGCTTAAAATAGGACACCTTTAATTAGTAAAACAAAAAGTAAAAGCGAACGTAAAACCAGCAGTGGTGCGTTTTAGAGTATGGATACATTTTTATCTAAACAAGTTTGAACTTTGAGTATAAACAGTAGTGGACAGTTGTTTGCATGTGTGTTAATTCATTGTATTAATTCTACCTTAAAATAGCAATGTAATGTGTATGTTGTGTTGCCATAAACCAGACTTGGTTGAAGTGTAACTGTTATAGAGACAGTCAATGTTTCTGTCAGGCGCCTGAGAGGCTTCAGTGCAACAAGTGCATCAATTGTAAGTACTGTTTATTCATATAGCTTCCTAGATAGATCCTGGCAGATGCTGTCTAATGACAGATGAAAATTCAGTTAAATGTGATCATCACATGCATGGGGAGTCCTTGCCTTGGCATCTGAGCCTCGCCCTATTGTAATCAGTGATACATTGCGATTCTCTGCAGCCTGGTTGTATAGCTGCCATATATATGTTCCACAGCATATCTGCTCACACATCCACATGTGTATATGTGAACAAATAATCACACTCAGACTCACTCAAGTCCCCCCTCCTGTGTTCGTTCCCCTTGCCCTCAAACACTACTCAGAATATTGATACATCAGCCCTCCTCCCTTTTCTCTCCTCCATCACTCACTTTTGCAACTGAATACTGATAGGCTGTCTACTCCGTGGTCTGAGTTTCAAATCTCTCCCTCACTTGCACTGCCTCTTAGAACGCCCGCCACAGAAAGGCAACATAAAGGCGGAAATAACACAAGTTAATGCACTGAGGTAGACATAAATTCACTTAAGGACCATTTCAGATTATGTCAAGCTAAAAATGGGCTTAACATTGTGGGAAGGAGGGAAGTGCGGCGGAGGAGGGAGGCCATTGGCAGCGTGTTGCCAGCGGAAACTGTCCGAGTGGCTGGCAGGGGAAACCAGGGAACGGTCCGGGTCGCAACAAAAGGAGAGGGACGTGTGAAAAGTTCAGGCAAATGAAGATGCATTCAGTATTTTCCGCGCGGCTCCCACCCTCCCTGCTCATTGTTGGCAGTGTGGGCTCTGGCGCGGCTGAAAGGGGGAGAGCCAAGTGAATAAGGTTGTCAAAGTGTCCCGGAGAGCCCCCTTCAGAGACAGGCACACACTCAACAGCTTGAAACAGCTGAGAGGAGGGGAGACAACACACAGAAAATGCCTGTTTTTCTGGGGGACAGCGGAGGGGCCTTCCTGTATATTTTTTGAGTTTAAGAGTGCGAAGGAGGCTGAGGCGTATATGAATGCCGGTCTCTTTGGAGCGTCTCTCTGTCTGCATCAGAAGCGGAGCGCGCCAGAGACACTGGGAGAGGCGCTGTGTGATTTTGTCCTCCAAGTCTTCCCCAGGCGTCCTTGAAGGAGACTGACTGAGTGTGCGTGAGAGAGGAGCTCATAGGCTTAGACTTCACCACCGCGGCTTGCCTGGCGGAGCACTACTACAGGTGTTCTCTTTCAGAAATCGGGGTAGTCTGGGAAGTAGCAATCCGAGCGGGTGGGAGCGCGGAGGAAGCCGGACGAACGGGAACGCTAATGGAGAGGAGGCGAAATCCTTAGTCAGTGTTTGTGGCTTGGCTCTGGCGGGTACACGCTGTGGAGCGGAGTGTGACGGGCGAGCCAGCAGTCACACCCACATCTGACCTTGTTTCTCCACCTGTCTACACATGACAACAGAGCAGACAGGCCGCTGGAGGGATGCAAAAGAGAATTTCCCCCCCAAAAGATATTTGGAAAACTCAGGCAGAAGGGAAATAATGTGTCACAATAAATAATATTCACTCGTGTTCAGTAGATTATGACCATGGATCCTTTTATGTGCCTTCCATCCATCTATTCAGGTGCATGATAGATGTGGAAATTAGTGTCATTGAGTTAAAAACAAAAAATATGATGACAGTTTGTTACTTACTATAAATGAACAAGAGTTAATATTGAAAAGTAATGACTAATTGGAAAAGATGGACCTGAACACTAGCAAAAGACAGCATATGATACAATTAATTAAACTATTATTATTCTGTTTAAAATTACACTTAACACTATTGTAAAGTCTAAAAGTGCTTTTATTCGCAATGTGGTGTTGAAATAGGTGTGTAACCACATCAGCGTCGTAGGGTTAAATCCCAGCTTTGACCACTTGCTGAATGTCTCTACCTTCTCTCCACCTTCGGGCCCGAACAATCTTAAAAGAAAGAAAATAAATAGATTGGCATTGAGCATCGTGCCTTTTCCTTAGTATCAGATCCAGTTTGAGATTTGGGTTTTGAGACAACACGTGCTGTTAGTAGTGTACATCGATGTTGAGGTGTTACTTAAATATATCTCCCTCATTTCCAAAATACCTAGAAACCAACTAATAATGCTGTGAAATAAAACTAAAGATAAAGGCCAACACTGGTCCTGGGTTTATTCTTGGACTGATGCTGAGCATGTTCATTATCTCTAATGAAAAGATATCTTGAGAAAGTATCAAAGCAACAGGCTAGTATAAATCTAACCTTTATTAGCCGTTTCCTCCAAATACTCTCCACATTTGAAGAGGTCAGTAATATTAAACGACAGATACAGTGTTATGTTTGAGGATGAACATATTGACAAGGCATCTACAAGCAGCAGGCACGTTGTTTCTCTTCCTCAGGTGGTGGAGACAGGCAGGCTCTTTACAGCTAAAACTCTCCCGTCTGTGCAGTGAATAGGAATGAAGTTATTCTGCTGAAATGTTTCCCGAAATAACGCTTTGTGCATCAGACGTAATATACATATTGAAATGTTTTATTAACATGCAGAGGGTGAATGTAAAGAGTGCTCAGGCAGAAAGCATCCACAAAGGGTGAGTGAGAAAGACTTTCTACAGCCTTAAGTCCGGTTTAGGTCTAATCACACATAAATACAGTAATTATTCTGTAATGTGTTTCAACAGGGCCAGAACTCTATAGTTAGATTATGAGCTGGGAGTAAATGTTAAAAGAAAAGAGAAAATACAAAACAAAAGTTTGTATTCGTAGAGCTTATTACAACACAATGTGATTAAAGTGTTTTCCACTGTACAATTTTAAGTACTGAAGGTGACATTAAAATTAATTACAAATTCCAGTTGAAATTGACCCTAAAGTCTATACTTACTTTTAATAGTGACTTTTTAGTGGAGGGTCTGAAAAAAGTTTGTGAACTTACAAACATCATGACAAGCACCCTCCACCAAAAGGTTACAAAGTGCACCTTTAACTGCAATAACGTAAAGTGCACCTTTAACTGCAGTAAGTCCACCAGGAAAACTCAGAGGAAGTTCTTGTTCTATATGACTGTCCTAACATCAACCTGCCATGTGAGTACAGATGGAAACTAGAATTTATGGCTAAATCTGGCATATTTGTGATTATGTTACTTCATGTGCAAATAAACAAATAAATAAATACATTCTTCACTACCACATTACTAACAATACAATTCACATTCGAAAAGCTAATTATTTTCCTTGTGTATTAGATTTCCCCCCCCAGTATTAATACTTGAATCTAGTCTCTATACTATATCTAGAATTATTTTTCATTTTGGGTCATTTTTTTATTTTGTATTCGTTTAAACAAATATAATTACTCAAGCAGATTTTTCAAGTATTAAGTTACTTTCCATCCTTGAAAAGTAGATCCAGTGGCATTTAGCCCGTAGCAATTCAACTTGGCAGTGAAACGCTTTATCCTCCGACGCCCTACAGCAGCTCACATAGATGATAAGTGTAAAAGGCTGTTTAAAGATAACTGCCATAGAGTAGATAATATTCTAAATCTTTCAGACAATAACTCTTTGAGGGCATGTGGCCATTAAGGAGTCATTTGGTCTTTTGTTGAGTATGCTGCTCCATATTTCATTGAGATGCATATCGGTCTTTCCACTGTCTGCCCGCGCTGCTATTCTCTATTCAACAGTGACCCATTGCTCCCTGCCATACAATCCTTCACCTTTCTGGGCTTAAAAGTAATTACCACTTTAATTTGCTGTCCGCTTTTGTGCATGCCGGAGTGGACGTAACTGACTGCGGAGCTGAGGCTGGTGTGTCAGCTGACATGTATGTGGACGGTTTTACTCCAGGCCAGAGACAATAAGGCAATTAATTGAGAAAAGAGAAAACATAACAGGGTTTTTTGAATGATTCTAATACAAAGGAAGTCAATTACTTTTTTCTGCTTTCAAAACTAGTCAAATTATCGATTTCACTTTGCCTTTTTACTGTTTTTACTGACAGCAAAAGACTTAAAATAATACAGTCTATATTGCAAAATTAAACCTATAGTGCTCACATTTGAGTTCAATCCCAAAATATTTAGGGTGACTTTTTAGCTGTCCAGGAGATAACAGTTGAAATAAAGCTGTTTAGGTAAATTCTGGTACTTTTCCAGAATGTAAATTAATGTAAATTGTCACTGTTAAATAAACAAATTCAAAATAAAAACATGTGTCACTCATCCACAGGTTACACCAGATTAGTAACGAGTTTAAAATTAATGAAATATAACCAGTGAAAGTGTAAAATGTTCATCAATTCAAGTTCTCCTCTGTACCTTTCCTCAATCTCTCTGGTTTTTAATAATACTTGACAGAACTCCACTATTGCAACTTTAGTGAAAAATCTCAAAAACCAGAAGAGAACTAACAAACAACAACCACATTTGTAAAGGTGAACTGGATTACTAGATAGAACTGTAATTATGTGTTCATGTTTATATCAAATACACATTACAGTCGAAATGAGTACTAATATTAATGTTTGTGGTCATTGAAGGCTTTTGCTCTCACCGCACTCCCCTCGCGCATGATCTCTATTAATATGTTAATATTTGTAATATATAAATGGGTTTGTTTACGTTTGAGCACATTTGAATGCATTGAAATGTATATTTATGTGTCTGTGTTTACGACGCTCCTCCCTTTGGTCCAATTACTCTAGAACCAAACCCCATGTGCTTCCTAAAATCCCTCACCCCTCTCACCTCACGGTCCCAGTGGCCTCTCGACGCACACCCCCACCTCTGTGCCAGCGCCGACAGATTGTCCATCACAACACACGGGACCCCTCAAAGGACCTCTGGCACACCGTCCCGCTGCTAACTCATGCCTCCCTCGCTGCTACCCCTCCCGTCCTCCTTCATTTACCCCTTTCCCCCCCCTCCGCCCGCCGCCCCACCCCTGTGCTTCTGCCCTCCCCAGTCCCAGGTGAGCTGACGACACAAGGCGAGCAGAAACACCAGTCGAATATTAATGGTTTGATCTGAATATTAATAAAGCATGAATCTTAATGATGATAAAAACAAAGAGCCTCACACACACATGATCAAGGATACACACACACACACACACGCACGCACGGACACGCACACGGCCCGGGTGCGTGGCTTCAGTATCTGTCCTGCACAGTGTAGATTAGTTAAAACAAGGCCTTATCCTCCGAGCTGCTGCTGTTAAAATGCTGAGCGTCACATTGAAGACAAATGTGTTGTCTCAACCCCCCCGCTCAGTAAATGAAGACACCTCTCCTTTCCCACGTCCTTCTCCTCCTCTATCTCCTCCTGTTGCGCTCTTGATTTTCTTTTTATCTCTTCCTGCTCGTTTACCCCCCTTCTCTTCCAGATCACACTTGCCCCCCCCCTCCACTCTGCTTATTCTCTCTGCGTGGCTTTCTCACTAGATTACCCAACGTCTTTTCTCCCGCGCAGCCTCACCTACTCGATATTCCAGCCTTGTTCTCTTGCAGTCTCCAGCACAACTTTCTGACCCACTTCCTCTCTCCTCCCTGGCCTCCTGATCAAAGCCTGCAGGACGGCATCGCCTTGGGCAGCGGAAAGGGAGCGCGCACCAGCAATGAGGGGATGAAGGGATAGCAGCTGAAAGAGGGAGAGAGGAAGAGACAGATAGAGAGGGGATAGAGAGTGGGAACAGAAGGATCACAAGGACGGGGAGAGGAGCCAGGTGCCCTCTCAGCCCAAGGACAAAAGCTCTTCCCCGGCTGATCACACAGACGCCCCGGCCTGTCAGAGCCGTCACTCCCGCTCACCGACGCCACGTGTGACGACAGGGATGACATTAATGTGTTGTGTTTTAAAAAAAAAAAAAAAACTGTTTTGTATTTGCGCCCCGGTATCGTAAATTACCCCAAAACAAGTCAGCTTTACAAGTGATGGCCATTAAAATTCAGCAGGATTTGTTATAAATTACACTTTCAGATTACATGTTGTCCCGCCTTGTTATTCTGTTTGGAATTCATGTCGCACAGGTGAGTGGTGCCAATGTGGATGGAGATGGCAGCAGGTGTCAGTCGGGGTACGAACTTACTGTCCATCATGGGTGTCATCTCATCACTTTATTTTATTTATTCGAAAATAAATTACTTAAACTCCAGACCAAGTTTTTGGCCTTGCGGTTTTGGCAATACTTGCATTTACTATATTTAATTCCATGTCTTTATTTGAATGAGGTGACCTCTTAACCCTGTAAGAATTTAGCCCAGAAACCAGAGACCCCCGGACAGAATAGGCCAGTGTGGCACTGTGACAGAAAATGCACATATTTTTGTATAAAACCTGCTTTACTTTTGGACATTTGTTTTAGTTTGAGATGGGCAGTAATAATTAGAGAGCGGCAATATTTCAAACAAAAAGTGACTTTTGTGGGAAACGTTATGGACCATTGGCAGATAATAGACAGATTTGAACACATTTATATTTCTACAAGAAAGACTAAAACAGGACCAAAACAGGGAGAAACCAAGACTAAATTAAGACTAAACCAGGGAGTAAACAGGAACAAAACCAGTACTAATAACATAACACATATTACAATCTGAATCTAAAGTCCCATTCTCACGTAATTCCCAGTAAATGTCCAGATTGCCAGAACACTCAGCTCCGAACCGCATTCACACATGCTTCAGTCCCAGAACATTGCCAGGTTTGCTCTGTTCACACTTAACCTGGCATTTGTCTCAGTGGCCCTGTCCCAATACTTGCTCACTTCAAATGTAACGAGCCACTAAAGTGTGCAGGGTGTCCCAATTCTAAGAATATTTTGATCCGCACTTCACCGCTGCCTTCTCTCCGCACTTCCAGCAAGTGTGGAGCAATCCGGACTTCAGGCGAGTACATTCCCCACAATGCCATTGTCATTTTTTCAAAGCGGCGCATCGCTTCTGCCTCAGCAACTTAGCAGCGAGGAAACAATCAAAAGGAACTGTCTTGACAGTTAAACTGATGATATTTTAACTGCGACTGTCCAGCAACAACACTGTTAAAACGTTAAGCCTGTTCTCATTTGTTTGTGGATTCAACAAAAGATCCAAACTAAACTGAGCTGAGGCTTTGTGATTAATTCAACTCTGTTTAACAACACTAACAACTGCTTTATGCTAGGGTCCTTACCTGCCCAGCCAAATGAAAATGGCATGATGTTTTTGAGTTCACAAACTTTTTCCGACCCTTTTCCGACCCACTTATCTCACCTTTAAAAGTGAGATAAGTATACACTTAAGTATAACTGGGATTTGTAATTGATTTTCATGTCACCTTTAGTACTTAAAATGTAATAGTTGTTTGAACTGGAAAACACTTTGATCACATTGTGTAGTAATAAGCTCTACGAATACAATTTGAATTAAGTTCTGAACTTCTGTTTTTGTATTTTCTCTTTTATTTTGATATTTACCACATTCACAATGCTCTGAAGTGCAGATTGTACAAATTCTCATGTTTATCTCCCTGTGCTCTTGTGCACTTACACACTTCATGCACTTTCAGAAAATGCACACTTCACTCAAGTGTGAAGTGCGTAGTACAAGTATCGTGGCAGGGCTACTGTGGTCTATCACTACACCAATGTGCTGCACCATTTAAATTAAAGGGAAATGGACAGCGTAACCTGGGAAACCAAGCTCGTGACCAAAGAAACAAGCAGTGGTACTGGCAGTTTTCTGGCTTTATCACACATACCAGGCTTATGCTTTAGTCCTGGGAATTTACCAGGGAAATTGCCAGATCAAAAATGCAGGGAATTCAGACCTGGCTTCATTCACACATGTCCCTAACCCTAACCCTGCACGTGTGAATCTGGATACTCCAAAAAGTAATGCTATATTCATTTGGTCACCCACATGTACCTTTAGTGCATTAACTGTTGGTCAGCCAACTCAAAAATATACTTGACCTTGAGCTCACCACCTTCAACCTGAATATGTTGAATTGTAGAGAACCACCTACCCATAATTGATCAGCCAAGGCCAATAACTGAAAACGTATTCCTCACCGCTGTGCCAGTGCTCAAGTCTGCTTCAGGAGAGAAGGCCGTTTCAAATACAGTCGCCAAACACAGCTGACTACATAAGAGTTCATAGATTTTTAACAGCGCCGTCTGGCCTTGGTCTTGGTAGAGTTGTCTGCGAGGTGGTGAATCTAAGGTTTGTCTATCCCAGCGGCCATGTCTGCGGGCAGTCGGGGCAGAGAAACAGCAGCCCATTTGTACGCAGCGAGCGAGGTGGCGTGTACCTTAACATTCCCCGCGCATCCCGACAAAGAGCACTAATTATAAATAAATTAGGGACACGACACGGTGTGCCACAGGGGGACGAGCTGGAGCCGTCGCCGAATAGAGAGACTGATAGAGAGGGAAGAGGCGGCGGCGTAAAAGAGAAACAGCGGCGGGAGGGTGGGGGGGGGGGTGGGGGGGGGGGTGGGGGGGTGGGGAGGTGGCAGACAGGGAGAGATTTGGCAATGACACAGAGGAGCAAGTGGGAGAAGAAAGTAGATAAGAAAATAGAGGAATGGAGCATGAGAGGCCTGGGGATGGAGCAGGGAGAGGCGGGTGTACAAGGCTCAAACCTCAATATATAGCCTCCACGTCTATACATCCACAACCAACAAGCCAGCAAGATTCTCCAGAGATGACGGCAGCAGAGCAATATGTCTGAGTATAGATAGTAAATGGTGGCGGGGAAATTAACCGACGAAATGAAACCGGAAAAAGAAGTACAATCGAACGGAATTTCCCCGCGAGAGAGAAAATGAACGGCCTCTGTCAGAACATTCGCGCTGTTTTACAAGTAAATAATGGTTGCATGATGGAGGGAATTGATCAATAATCTTAATGCAGGGATTTCGGTTGGACTGTAGCTAGCCGCCGCCGCCACTCGTGCTTATCGTAGATGACTTGTCAACCAGGCAAGTGCGTATGGAGTGTGTGTGTGTGTGTGTGTGTGTGTGAGAGAGGAGACGGTGCGTTTCTCTTTCCGTGGGCACTTGGGTTGGTGTGTTTACAAGCCGGTGTGCAGTGTTTGTTGTGCGGCGTGGGTTTGTTGTGCGGCGTGTGTTGATGCGCACGTGCGGTGGGGGAGAAGAAGAAGCGCTATCTAAATGGATCGCACTTCAGAACTGTGCCACCATTTTTCACAAGACGGGCGGGACGGACGGACTGACAGACAGAGGGGAAAAACGGGAGAGGCAGGACGGGCTCGAATCAAGGTTACGTCCCGCCCTGAGAACTGATGAGCGACGCCGCGGACGGGAAAAATAGCCGCGGCGGGGTGTTTTCTGTGATGTGAAACGTCTAGAGCGATAGAAGCTAACGGCAACAACGCCGCTCGATCATTGACATTGTAAAAGCCCCAAACTCCAGACTGACTCGAGCTTAAAGGGTCAAAGGTCAGCTGCCGGTGACACAGACAGAGAGAGGTCAAACCCGCGGCCCCGGATTGACCTTGTGACACGGCGCGGCCCCCGACGTCGCCATGACAACTGAGCCGCTGACAAACATGATGTCAGACTCGCGGCCGGGGTCAAGTGCGTCGGGAAAAGGTCAACTCAAAACTGATCTGAGGTAACAGACGCAAATAAGTAGTTTAAGTTCATCCAGTTCTTTCTATAGTTGGTCATACATGTGGACTATTGGTAAAAACATAGAGGAGCTTCCTGTTCAGTCGCGCACATGTTTCCATATTACACTTATACTTGGATTGTGTGTGCATTTGTTGGTCTTTGTCTAGTTTTCTATTTTATTTTCTCAGCAAACACATTGTCCATACTGTTGTCTCACTGTATAGCATAAGCTCTACATATCTACTAAAGTGATCAAAACAAAATGAAAAATTATTAGAGTTTGGAATGTTGCAATATCAAGTTTTACGGTTATAATTATTGTGAGGAGAAAGATCATAGTTTAAGAATTATTCACGATTATTGACATTCTCAACAGCAAAAGCCGTAGTTTTCCTTCATTCACAATGTGTATTTACGCTATAATGTAACCATGGGACCAGCTTTATCTGATCCATAAAGTATAATGGAGATTACTTAATTTTTTTTTCCGAATATGGTCACAATTTTAAATATTCACGATTGTCGAATTAACATCCCAAGCTGCAACTAATGGTTGTTTTATTAATTAATACATATGTGGTTTATTATTTTTTCTACAATTAATCAATTAGTCAACATGTTTTTCACTAAATTGTGCCCAGATAAATATAAAGTGATGTTCTTTGAGGCCATCCTAATAAACTATAATGTTTACAGACAAACATTGTTTTTCATAAATAACCCTGACATGTTTCTTGGTACATTTATTTCTTTTCTGAGCCATAACAAACCTCTTTTCTTGGCCCTTTTTACAGTCTAAGACCAGATAACAATTATTTGTTTAATAATTTAGTTAGTTTAGTTAGATTGGTAATGGTGATTAGAGCAAACTAATAAAAGTCGTGATAATTAAGGCATGTCAGATGTGGCCCCAGTTGCCATCAGAGAATGCTAAAGACTAAAGGTCGTCTGGCCGCTGGACTGATCAACACAGCTAACCCTGACCTCATAAACACAGTCTAAAGCGTCACTCCTCTGTTGCAGTTGAGCATGAAAGCTGTCCATTATCAAAGTGTGTAAAGTTGGTGTTTGGAGGAGAGAGGAGGCAGAGGAAAGGTAAAGAGGCAGGGAAGACAAGAGAGGAGCAGCTTGTTGCATTAGCATTCTGACTGCACAGGGGCTGTCTGTTTGCCTCTGGCAGCGGCACAGAGAGGGGGACACTGTGCGCATCCTCACTCAGCTCGTCTATCTCTGCCTCTGTCACTGTCTATCTCTCCACCTGTCTCCCTCTCCTCTACACTGCGCTCTGTCTGAGGTCTTCCACAATACATACTTCACCCCCAAGTCTGCTCATATTTCCCAATCACTCTGTCTACAGCTGTCATCAGATTGTTTATGTTTCTTTTGCTAATTTCTGCCTGGCGGCGGTCTCTCTTCACCTCAGAGACCTCTCACAGTCCTTCACTCTCCACAGAAGAAAGCCATATCTTCTGGGAGCCAAGACCACGGAGTCTTTCAGCAAGGAAAATATCATAATATATCATAACATATGCGCAAACCTTCACTGAACTATCCATGTCTTAAACAATGACAGTAAACATTTAATCCTGTTTTATTTTCCAATCGTTTGTGGGTTTATTTTGGAAAAAGCTCAAAAGTGTTCTGAACACATTTTCTACAACAAGTATGGTTGTGTCAGATGCAATGTAGCTGAAAGGCACCTTCACAGTAACTGAAAACAACCATCTTGAACAAAATGTCCCTTTTTCTTTCAGTTATTTTGCATTAAATATTAATAACTCTAAACATTTGCTGATTGACTTTTCTACAACTCAAGGTCTGTCTCTGAAACTCAGAGGAGGTGTAATGCCTTGACAAGAGGTCAGGACTATGACCTAAATGTGTCATTGAAAAGTGTTGAAAAATGCTTTCATACACAAAACTCTGCTTTTAGCATATTCAATTAAAATGCTAAATAATACCAAAGAGTTGGCGCTAATCTGAGATTTAATTTGAAATGCCCAGTGAAGCTGAGTCACACACAGGTCTAAATGTATTCAGGTCACAGTCATTGGACGCCAGTCAAGAGCAAAGAGTTGGCCCCTCCCTCTGTTGCCATGGTGATTTTAATAAACACCAGCCTTGGCCAGTGCGGGCATGAAGATACATAAAAAGCAGTCCATTACAGAGTATCACTTTCACTTTCAATTATTCATTGAATGCATTAAAGGTTATATTTTGAATTAATTATTCAATATAGTTTCTGCTGTAAATGAATACAAGTGGAGGAATGGAAGCACAGCCAACAAGCAAAACATGTCTTTACTTTTAATGCAACAGCCTTTAACAATTTACAGTCTGATTTCAGACTAGTTCACCCAAGGTCTCTGATTTCACAATCTTTTAGAACATATGAAAAACGACATACCATAAACAGTATTTTGAAGATAAAAGGACACACAAGATTTGTTCATTAATAAATAAGACTGGATACATATTGTTACAGACAAACCAGCACACACATTATTGATAAAAAACCTTATATATGGGGTCATATGCCTCCTTGGGTTACAATATTTACTCAAAATCAGAGCTTTAGAGGCGGCTGTCTGAATGCCATTCACAAAACACACCTGTCAGAAAGCATTTTCAACTCAACCCAGTGTAATATATACCATGAATAAATAAAAACAAAAAAGCACAGCCATTTGTCTCAAATAGTACAATAGAGACTTTGGGTTTGTCAGTTAACTGTGAAAGCAGTCGCAGCTTTTAGGAACATCTACTTTTGTCAGCTTTTTCTCCCTGACACTTTAACTCGCCGACTGCACTGCACCGTGAACAGAAGAAGACTTTCCTCCTGAAGCGTGAGCGCCGACTCTTCCACTGACGCTTTTAGAATGTGCACACAGCCTGGTACTGATATAAACTGTCCCATTGACTTTAATGAATGTAAATATGAAGTCATAATTATCAAAATCTAACTTCCAGCTCTATTTTCTAAAGTTCACTCAATGTGCTTGATTAAAGCCCCAGTATGTAACATTTTAGCTGAAAAATATGGAATCATGCAAATAGCATGCCACCTTTACTTAAAACTACAATTTCATTGTCAAACTGTTGTGGCCCAGAGTATTTTTGGGGCAATTTGTCAAATGTGTTTATTTATTACCTGGTTGTTAGCATTTATGCTAATTCCAGCACTAATCGCTATGTCAATAAACTATGCAAAACAGTGCTACAGGTGCTACGCTTCCAAAAGGAGCTCTGCTGTTCCTCATGTGGTCCAGCGCTCGTCAGTCGCCAAAACAGCCCTGTTTTTGTAACTCGAACTCTCCCATTGAAAATGAATTATAGCCAATGTATGGAACGGTACCAGCCTTTAGAATGCAGGCAGTCTGTTTACAAGGTGTTTCCAGAGCAACACTGTATGTGAGCATGCTTTTAATGTATAGGCCTGTCACAAGTGCAGGCCAAACGTGGTCAGTATCAAGTAAGAGCAAATACAGTCCACCTTTACTCCCGACCAAGTGTTGAATAATACTTAGACTAAACACTTCAATTAAAAGTATGTTTTTATTATACTTAGCACCTACTTAAATAAAACACACATTGAATTACAAACACAATCTCACAATCGGACTAGAAAACCACAAAAACAAATGCAGGATCAGATGTAAACATCTAATGATAAGTATTCTGTATAATAATCTAGATGATTATTCGGCTTTATTGGATTAGCTTTGATTATAATGGAGGCTAAGTAAATCATAGGAGGCCAGTGAAAGCCAACTCCGTACCACAGCAACTGAGACCAAAAGCATTCAAACAAATTAATAGTCCATTAAACAAAGCAAGAAAACCAGGGCCTGTGTGCCTTAAAAGCACATTAGCATTTGAAGGGAGCAGAGTCATTTATCTGCTGCTGGACGGTAGGCACAGGCACAAACTCCAGGGCGAGCCTCATGTTTATGTTTTTATATACAAGTGACATCCGGTCGAGGTCTTAATCCCCCAAAGTACTGTAAGTGATGGTCTCACCTAACCCTGACGCCATCAATTGCTGCCTTTCCTATTCCTACATGTTGTCACCGAGACTCATCCTTCTCATTTAAAAGCTACTGTATCTCCCTGTTTTCAATTAATCTACCGGTTTGCACTGTTTGTCCTTCCACTTTCCTTCCTGGTCCTGCAACCGAGCATCCATCTTGTTTTGCTCCTGCCCTGCCCCCCTTCTCTCCTCTCCCTCTGGCCTATAGGTGCCGCTCGGGTATTCCCAAAGTCATCTGCAATCAGACATCTTCAATGGATTAATTACACTGTCCTCAGCCAGGCTTGATTGAGCATCTAACATCTAACAGCCCACCTTCCTCCACCCACTTATACAACACAGCGGTCTTAAACGCTACGCCTTTTCATTGCTTTCATGCCGTTGGCCTCTGCTTTTCCCCCGGATCTTTCTCTACTTTTAACTCCAGACATCACCCCGACCTCCTGCTCCCTGGAATGACCACGGTGCGCGCTCCTTGTCTTTTCCAGATGTAGAATCCCTCTAATTGGACATCGATTGGAAGAGGGCCTCGCCATGATCTCTTTGGAATACCGGGATCACCTTAACCAATGTTGATGTGTGCAACCTAAGTATAAAACAATGAGACGTTTTATACATATATGTGTGTGTATAGAAGTAGAGCATGAAATAGTTACAAATTGGAAGACGTAATGTTAAATTGTAATAAGGTATTCACGGGACAGCACAGCGACAATAGATTAAGAACGTATAAGGCATATGAGTCTTTTCAAAATATTTAAGAAATCACAGTTTATGGCGCTGTTGTGCATTAATAAAGAGGAAAACTGAAACTGCAAAAAATTGCCTAAATGTCACCTAAAATACGTTTGTGATGTAGCAAACAAAAATCTGCAAAATACTTAAAAGCTACAGTTAAAAATACAGATTAGAAGGTGTTTTTTTCTACATGTGGCCGTTGTCTTTCAACCATTTGGACTCCTATTGGTTGCACTTCATACATACAAATATTATGACCAGGTTAAAGAAGATATTGTATTATCTTCAAATGCGTTTGGTGATTTCTTCTTCTTTTTTTCCCTTTTTTTAGCTTTGAATGACAAACGATTATCACAGTCATGTTGATGATTCTTGTTTTAATCGAGTTTTCGGAAAATTGAGCTGTGGCGCGAGTGTAATTAGCACAGCGGGAGCCCTGAGTTCATGCTGTACTTATGAATACACATCAACATCCTGTATGTAGTATTTGTAAAAATCAAGAAATAAATGGAAGTTACAGATACAACAACAATTTCAACAGGCACACACCCAAACTGTAGCTTTGCATGAATCTGAACGCCTGATTTTCTCATTACATATTGCAAATAAAATCATATTTGCTAATGATTGCCACAGTCTCAACCTTTTAGGAACCACAGAGTACATAATAGTTTGTATAGCTGAGCAGCAGCAGAGGAAACGTGCACATCTGTTAACACTCTTTACTTAAACATAAACGCAGTGTATTCTTCACTGTCCTACTCCGCATCAATCACGGGTCCCTGAACATAACCCCAAAAGCCGAGCGCTGCTTTGAGTCATTCTAAAATCATGATGGATGACAACTTCCCAAAGCAATCCCTCTGTGTGCCAGCATCATTTAACTAAAGGCATCGCGCTGCTCCAGCCAATTGCGTTCCTCGTTCTGCCGCTCCAGCGTGCCGGGCCTGCCTTTCACATCCCCCTATAGGAGACGTACCAGGGCCGCCCCGGAAGAATGAGCCTTCCCCAAAGTTTCTGACGCCGAATCCGTATTGTTTTTTTCCTCCCACTAGTCGCGGCGTTGAGATTTGAAGAGGTTAAGCTGACCTCGGGCTGCTGCTTTGGAGCGGGCTTACCCTGGAGTGCGAGATGACAAAACATTTAGTCCGATCTCACTCGCGGCTCACTGACAGGCCGAAACAAAAGAACAGCCTCGGAGGAATTTAAAATCATTGAATGAATGTCAATTAATTTCACAGGACCGCGTTGGAATTGATTAGAATATAAAACGATCTTTCTTGAAAGCAGAGGGGAATTGATGTCCAAGGCCTTCAAACATAAGACAGAAAAATGACAAAATGAAAGAAAGACGGCTCATTTGGCGCGTCTCCGGGGTGTGCGTGCGTGTGTGTGTGTTCAGGTGTGTAAAGTGTGTGTTTGTGAACTCAGCGGTTTGTTGCACGCTTGGCTAGCAGGCTGTGTGTAAAGTAATTAACATGATAGCCTCCCTCTCAGCCTGATAGCCCGTTCCCTGCAGCGAGGTCGTTGGGCAGACACCGGCGCACACACCTGTCTCACGCACACAGCGCCTCGCCGTGCAAACTGACGAACATGTTTAACCCACATTCTCTGCTACAGACACTAATACTGCCAGCCTAGGGGGGTAACGTCACTTATATACAACACAGAGCTGTCAGACAATTCAAACTGATCTGACAAATTATGCATAAACGAGGGGAAAGAAAAGGCATCAAAAACAA
Organism: Eucyclogobius newberryi; assembly: GCF_026437365.1. Lineage (NCBI taxonomy): Eukaryota > Metazoa > Chordata > Actinopteri > Gobiiformes > Gobiidae > Eucyclogobius > Eucyclogobius newberryi. Next base: position 23,092,242 of record NW_027315724.1, read on the forward strand.
AAAGAATCTATATGTCAACGGCCTAAGGGTTTTGTATATGAACTAAAATAATGTGTTAGTGTGTAAGCAGTGGTACAACGTGATTGACATAAACAATTATCAGGAAAAAAATGTGAAAAACCACCGGGGAAGTAAGAAATAAAAAGCAATGGAAAAGGGATAAAAATCGCAATGATTGTCCTGTTTTCTATCCAAACTCTATTACAACAGACATACATTTTGTACAATATTAAATGAGAACTATAACAGTAAGTGTTTTTAGAAGATCTTAAATGTATTATAGTATTTCAATTAGTGGTAATATATCTGAAAGGCAACAAACAGATGAAGCCAATAGTTTTTCTATTACACAGTCAAAAAGCATCATCTTTCTTCGGATTCTAGGTGAAATAGAGACATGATCGAAAGTGACAGCAGATCTGAGATTTCTCACCACTGAGGAAACCATATGGTGATACAATATGGCACATAATCAACATGAGGACAGACCGAGTTGTGTTTCATTTGATCAAATCATTCCACTTAAAATGAGGTAATTCTTCAACCTGATAAGTAACAAAGTGAAGTAATGAGACCACTGGTGGCTGACACATGCTGACAAAATCCTTTCATTATTCTCCAATACAAGCACTGGTTTTATCCGCAGCCTCGCCGAGACCTTTCCTGTGGTTGTCTAATCCTGAGACAGTGGACCCAAACACCCCCCTCTGCCGCACACAGAGCCTCATTTGCTGGAGGATTAGAGCGAGGGCACAGGGGTCAGAGAGTAGCCACCCAGCAGCCCCTAAAAAAGCACAAATGCACGTCCTACAGAGACCAACACACACATTAGCATAGTGTGGACGAGACACTGCTATAAAGTCCCAGCATAACAGCATTATGCATTCACATACTGTAGGTGCGAAGGCGGCGCGAGGCAGACACGCACCAAAACACAGACACACATTTGCATGAACATGTGTGGAACAAAACAAACTGACCTTAACTCCAACTCAAAGAAATACTAATACATTTTGTGACTTTACAGATCAGGGTCAAAGAACTTCACAGGAGGAGAAAGTTAGCTGGTAAAGGTGCTCTGAGTAGAGAGACAGGTTAACAGAGCGAGTGATTGTGAGTGAAAAGAGACATGGTTCTGAAAAGTTCTAAAGGGCCTGCGGAGAGTTTAAATGCTCTCCTCCCTCGATTACTCCCTCTCTCCTAACACTTTCTCTCATGCCTTTCATGAATTAAAAGCACGGCCGGTCTGTGGGGAGAAGCATAGTTAATTCTGATCAGATCTCCTCCTCCCCCCTTCCCGCCTCTTCCCTCCTTCCTCCCTCCTTCCCTCGACGACGGTTGCCGTGCAGTCTGACAGACGGAGATGGGATCTGACAGTAAACAGGCGTGTGGATGCCCGGTACGTGATTGACACGTAGGCATGTCGGTGGGGGCCCGCCCCCCTCCTAATCCTGCCCTGTCAGCTCTAATTGGGAAGGTGGGGCTCTATGTCACCAAGGTGACTGATTGACAGGACCTCAGCTTTGCATAGATATGAGGGAAAGGTGGAGAAGTTCACGCATGGCATAACACTGTTAACTCTACTATACTGCTAATAGAGATATGAGATGGGCGGGTGATGGGCCCAGAGCAGGTGAGCTCTCATGAACATGACTGAGCACACAAATAAACCCACAACAATAACCAGGAACAAAATAGACATGCATACAAGATGTCTGAACGCAGAGTGCATCTCCAAACACACTGCAGCTTCAGCTCGCTCTGATGAAGTGCAGAGGTGTTCTGTGGCCCTGGAGCAGTGATACGGGAGGCACCAGGAGCACCTCCCTCTTATGGGGCCAATGAACCAATGGACAAGAGTCAGACAAGGTGCAATAACGCTCTGACCTGTCAAACTGCTCTGTCTGAGCTAATTAAACCACAACCTATAGCGAGATTTGCATATACATGTGTCCACTAGATACTTGTGATTCTCCATAAAGAGTTCTCTGTTCTGAAGGTCAGGTCTCAAAAGAGCACAAGAACGAATGGACAATCACTGGACAAAAGACTACACACACCAGATCTGCAGGGGCAGCCCGAGAATATTCATAACTTCAAATTATTCTTCCACTTTAAACTATAGCATTGTTGGTAAAGTGTAATTATGTGTGTTGAATTAAATCTTTTGCTCCAGGCATTCAGACAAAGTATCATTAAAATGCTAAGTAACTGCATTTTCCTCTCCAAGTTTTTTATTATAGATGTTTTTTTGCAGATAAATAAAATCAGGGCTACAACTCACAGCAGATTACATTTTTTACAGCTTTATACCTTTTTTGGAAGCTTGGACTGTTCATAATTCAATCATTGGATTCATGACTACTGCGTAATAATTTTGATGAATAACATAATCATTGTTATGAATAATTATAAAATGTTAAACAACCTTTAACACTGTAATAAATGTAGATGTAACTTTTCACATAATTATGGTATTAACCACAGTTCAAGCTACAAGTGTTTTTTTGCTTAGAAATATCTTGAAAAGCATGAGAGACAAGACAGAAGACGCTTTTCTGAGCCCTGGTCCCAAAAACCTGTTCCCTTTGGAGCGGCCCGGGCCCGGGCCCGCTTCTGTTAATGTGGGATTGTGTTTTCATGCTCAGGTCCCGGCTCGCAGCGGGACATAACCTTAACATAACTAATGTTTTCTTGATAAATTTAATTGAAATCAAACCTGGATTATTCTTCATCTTCATAACGTTGATCTTGGCGATGCACAAAAAGACATTTAGTAATTCCATGTACAGTAAGTTCCGGGTTATTGCCAACTTTTTTTGCATTTATTTGACTTCTTTGTGCCATAATTTGGCCTATTTGACAATAAAAACATTCTTGACTATCATATAATTTAGTCCCAAACTAAATATTGCACAATCCTTTCCCTGCAGTATTGTGTTTAAGCACTCTGCAACTATTTGAAATAATTTCAGTATACAGAATATATTTCATATTTTTGGTGCTGGACAGGATTTCCATGGTAACACTGAGGGGCCTAACTAATTCTGACTTGGCTTTGAGTGTTCAGAAGTTTGGAATAACAACACTTACTTTGCAAAGGACAAACGGAGTAAACAGGTATGTACACCTGTCTCCTCCTGCTCTCCCTCCAGTGCACTGCACCTCACTGTACGAGCTGCACAAGTGCCATCTGCGGCTGCTAAAGACACTAATGCTGCTCATGTGAGATTGCAGCTTGCAGTGAAACTCGCATTTACATCACACGGTCTTCCGTGCGTGTAAAGAGGTGTCCCACGTGTAAATCATACACGTGATATTAGATGACTGAGCCCTCATCCTGGTTTATAGACAGACGCTCCAGGAAACTAACTATAACAGGGCATAATTTGTATTGACATTTCTTCTCTCCTCACAACACAAACTTACTTATTTAGTATATCCTAAAAAGAACAGAGTGGTGGCTGCGTTCTGGGGTAAGCGTCCATCAGATCCTTGTGAGCACCAGAGGTGCGCAGCGTGGCTTTGGACCCTTGACCCAAACCTGGCCCGACAAGACAACAGAGTGGGGAAATTCTGGTCTTATCTCCACCTCTGCTTGTTATATAGGTCAATAATGCACATGCCTGACTCTTTGGTGCTTGAAGCCTCGTATGCAGTAACCCCAGTAGCCTACTTGCATACAGTTTTAACAATCCTACTTTCAAACTGTTCGGGTGCTATATTTTAGGATCAGACACAAAATCCATACTCTTGAAAGCTTTGAGGGCTTGTCCGGTCCAGAGGGCTTGTGGTCAAGGAAGCTTACATGTAAATAACCAAAAAAGTTTGTTGTTTATCGCTGTTTTTAATAATTTTCAACCCTTTTCATTTTCAATTTTAGTCATGTTTTTCATGACTCTCTAACAGCCAATGGAAATCCATGGATAGGACCTAATTTCACTGTTCCTGAATAGTTTTAGTTTGGTCTTGATCAATATCAGAACCAGTCCAAGACCCCCTGGTAACATTAAAGAAGGACCTTTTAATTTGTGTTCAAAATCCTAGTCCTTGCTGTCTGGTGGTGGAGTGGTTAAAGCAACAACACATATGCCAGACTCTGTGTGTGCAGCCTCAGTGTTGTGAGATCAATTCCCATAAATGTAACATGAATTTGTCTCTTTTATAGCACGCGATGGCTGATGTTGGCGTCTCTTTTAAAGGCTTCTCTGCCGCAGACTTTACATACTGTTACTGTATATTCAAGCCTGGATTTATTTCAGTAGTTTTAAGTGTGTGTGCATACCAACTACATTTCTGTGTGCACGCTTCTGATTGACAGCTGCCACTGACCTGTGCCAGTCAGAGTGCCATGCTGCAGGGCGGTGGGGTCGATCGCTACGGAGACGACCTTCGCCCTCATCTGCATCCTGCCTTCATTAGCGGAGCCAGGCAAGGAGAATAACAACCCAATAAATTAATAAAGAGAAAGAGAGAGAAAGGGGGAGGGAGGGCCGAGGTGCGAACGGCAGGAGCAAGGGTAAATCGTAAGGAAGCAGGGAGGAGGAGACCGACCAGAGGAAAAGCCAAGATAGATTCACACACGGGAGAGAAGAGGTGTGGAGATGGAGTCAACGGCGATAGTAGAAAAACATAAGGGTAAAAGATGGACAGAAGGTTTAGCTCTGGGGCTGTAGTCGACTTAAGACATTCTCAGGACTAAAGACACGCCTGGTGCTCGCATACTGTCAAGTAGCTCTATGATTCCTGACACAAACCACACTCACAACACCATAAACTCATGTGATTTCATGAGAAACACAACAAAACAATGTACACATAAAGTCACAAAAGGGAGATGTTTCTAAAAAAATTGTAATATCTCAATAGTTGTTTTGAAGATATGCAAAATTGTAATATCCATTATATTCTCTATAATTGAAACTGGTAAAAATGACCAAGAAAAGCTATAGAAATTATTAAGTTATATTTCTGCCCTTTTGTGGTCACGTTTTATGCAATAGGCACATTATGGCACATTTTTTATGCATTGTTAAAATACTGTCTGGCTATTGTTATCGAGATGATACACAAATATTAAGATAAAAAGTACATGAAAAAAATGGATATTTACCGGTACATGTATAAGTAAAGTACATGTAGAATAGATATTTACCGGTACGTGTATAAGCAAAGTACACGTAAAATAGATATTTACCGGTACATGTATAAGTAAAGTACATGTAAAATAGATATTTACCGGTACATGTATAAGTAGAATAAACTGACAATTCACTCCCACAACCTTATACCGATCCCAGTAAAATTATTTATTATTACTCATTAAAAAAAAAAAAAAAAACGAAGCAACTAAAAGTCTACAGCCGTATTAAGCTCAAATCCAAATTCTTGCAAATAAATCCACCAAATGCATCCATAAACAGTTTTGACAAATGCATCTCAGGGGCTGTCATTGTGGCTGGGAGCCCTGCCCAAACAAAACTGATACATTACCATCTGCACGGGTTCTTAAATGCCAGGATGTACAGGGATGCTCTAACCAGCCCGCGGAGCCACATATCGATGGGGCCAAATGTTCCAGATTTTCCTCCCTCTGTATTCATGAACTTGGAGCGAGGCTTGGCGTTCCAACCGCACAGTGAGTCAGTTAATAAAGAATGAGGTTTAATTGTGCTGGCTACATGATACTACGTACAAAGACTTTAGGCCGGGGAGGGTACCTGTGTGATACGAGCACGTCCAGAGAAAAACACACGCAGTCCGAGGAAAGCTGTGTAAATAAATGATGAACAAGGATGTTACGTGAAGATAGACTGTTGGTTTGGAGCTGTCCCTGGAGGGGACTGGAAATGATGCTTCCTCATGCTTTGCAGACTTGTACTACATACCTCCTGCATGACTGTGTGTGCCTTCATCAGCAACAGAATGTGATTGTATTCTTAGTGGAAATACTATATCGATATAAGACATGCAGTTCATGCTTTCACCTTTAAATTTGAATTGTAGACTTTTGGATCTTGATGGGATTGTCTGCAATTACATATATATCTCATAACCATTCTATGCCCTCTTTAGCATTACTAAAATATGTATACATACTTCAGATTTATTTCCCCAAATGCCACAATTGTAAAATACTTGAATGTAAAAGTTCTATGTGTAAATACATTGCGTTTAGCGTATTGATGTGGAGAGACGTTGAGAGGGCGCTTACAGTTGAAGCGTGCCAACAGCAGTCAGTGAACTGCATTTGCAAAGCCAATGGTGCCATGATATGGGCCAGGCCCGTGTGCGAGAAGCGTCTCCCTGAATGAGCTGCTCGGCCTGCTCAGGGTCGGGGAGCGTGAGCGCGTAAGATTGAGGCCTGCTGCGCTGAGGAGGAAATTCTCAGGGCGATCGATGCCGAGGATTAGGGCCGGCTTTGGGGGCTCAGAGGCCTGGATCTGAGCAGTATTCTCAGCGGGGCCCTTGGGAGCGCCGCTGAGCAGAGCTGAAGGGCTAGAGGAGAGAGGGGAGACGGGGCTAACCTGAAACTGTCAGGAGGCTTCACACAGGGTTGGCCAGCCTGGGAATAGGAGGGCGCTCTGGTCCCCGCTGACATTCTAAATGACGCCTGAGTCTGCCACCCACTTGGACAAAGCCACACTGACCACTGGAGCTGAGGGGCCAACACAAGAATAAGTGCTCTGTTGCACATTAAACAACGGGAAGAAAGTTGGCGAAACCATGCTGTACTTACTTTTGATTCCAGACTGCCAAACGGCTAGTTGTCTTTGGAGTTGATGAGCCACACAACAAAAGGCTGGCTGCGCGTGTGTGTGTGTTTCTGATGCTCGTGATTGGTCAGCTCGCCGCTCTCCCCCGGGTGCACGCGGCTGGATCCATGATTCATTTTGCAATGAGGGGAAGAGGGAAAAAAACAGGAGCGCGCATGTGAGAGAAGAAACAGCCAAGACCACTGGGAAATTATACGGTGGAGCAGCGTGGTGGATCTGGAATTAAACGGCATAATTAATCAAGCAAAAAAACAAGCACGTTGCTCATACATTTATTATTTGCATTTTTTCCACTTCAGGAGATGTAATCAGCAGATATATGTCGGGGGCCTGAGCTGTTTCATCGTGACTGCAAGGCCGAGCTCCAAGCACCGGCGCTGACCCTAAGAGTGTGAAGTGTGATGTGAGCTGTGTTTTCCACACCGAGCACCGACTAAAACAGTGGCACAGCAGCAGAATAAGGTGCACAATCCTTCCTGTTCTCTGAGGACTTGTTTAAGGCGCTGTTAGGTAAACAACACTGACACATCTGACCATTACCATTAAGGCAATTTACTTAAAGTGCACAGGTTTTTTTCTTTTTCTAATTATGTCTTTGGTCCATTGATTTACATCGTGATTTACAAAAAGTTGAAGGGGAAAAGTAGAAAATTACAAGAAGTCGTGCTGAGTTCTAAAGCGGAATCCCTCTATGTCAGCGTGGGGCAAAAGGTGTCCAAAATACTCCAATTTGTGTTGACTTTCGGGTTTTCCTGCTAAATTGGCACAACACAAAAACGTATATAATCTGATTTAGTAATTGCTTATGTGATGTGAAGTATTACACTGGTTTCAAGACGTTTCCTACTGGTTACAAGTTCATTTGAAACAAGAAAATACATTTGCCCATGAAGTAAGTAAAACAGTCTTACTCCAGTGCCAAATAATTAGAAGAAATATATTTAAACACGTAAAAAAAATCTGGGTCCAATGAGTAAATACATCTTTACAGAGGAAAAAATTATATTAATATCCTGAGCCTGATATATCAAGTCATTAGAACTTATCTAGACATATTTTTGCAGTGACATTATCCTGATGTCGAAAGTACATTTGTGTGAAGGAGAGGTTCTGTAGGTCTTTCCTTCTGCTGCTGTCAGACTCTACAACAAACACTGTTAGCCCTGAACATGTGTAAGTGTCATACCCATGTGCAATATTGACTTAATCATGTGCAATATTGACTTAATCATGTGCAATACTGACTTAATCATGTGCAATACTGTCATACTCATGTACAATACTGACTTAATCATGTGCAATACTGACTTAATCATGTGCAATATTGACTTAATCATGTGAAATACTGACTTAATCATGTGCAATACTGACTTAACCATGTGCAATACTGTCATACCCATGTACAATACTGACTTAATCATGTGCAATACTGACTTAATCATGTGCAATACTGTCATACTCATGTACAATATTGACTTAATCATGTGCAATACTGACTTAATCATGTGCAATTCTGTCATATTCATGTACAATACTGACTTAATCATGTACAATACTGACTTAATCATGTGCAATACTGACTTAATCATGTGCAATACTGACTTATTCATGTGCAATACTGACTTAACCATGTGCAATACTGTCATACCCATGTACAATACTGACTTAATCATGTGCAATATTGACTTAATCATGTGCAATACTGACTTAATCACGTGCAATTACCGTCATACTCATACGCAATAACGTCATATTCATGTGCACATAACTGCTGTAAATAAGAGTGTTTACTTTTGCCAATATTATTAGGCCCGAGCGCCACAAGCTGGCGAGAGGCCTATTAATCTCGTAAGGCCGTGCGAAGCACGGCTGCGAAAGTGCGCACGTAGTGCGCACGAAATCGAGCGCGAAGCGCTCGCCCACTTCCAAACACTCACTAACGCACTCCTTCACTCATGCACGCCCCGTGCATACTAATTAGTAGTAGGAAAATGGAACATTACCGTTGTAAACGGGCGAAGCCCGTGCAAAAGTGCGCACTAAACGAGCACTTTACATTGAGATGACGACCGCGAAGCGGTCGTCATCCCCATATAAAGCACTCATTTGCGCTAAGTAGCTCACGAATACGTTCCCCATCTCTTGCATGTTCCGTGCATATAAGCATGTAATGCAAAAATTTAACATTATTACTGTATAGAGGGCCAAAAACACAAAGTGGGCGGAGCCCACTCAAAATTAACGAAAGTACCCGTCAGTGACCAGGGACCCACACCATGAGGTAGGAAAGCGCGAGAGCTTTCCGAAAATGTATAGTTTATGACATTTGAAAAATGGGAAACATTGTTTTCGCATCGGAATATTATTCTTTCTTCTTCTTCTTCTTCTTCTTCTTCTTCTTCTTCTCGGGACCAACTCCCCTATTTTTCACCCAGTGAACATTGACGAAAAGTCACAAAAATGTTCACACCTCTAAAAATCGTGCCTCTCTACATTCTGGCTATTTCCCTTTTCTAAAATAAAAAAAGATTGGCGCGTCAGCGCCCCCAAATGTACCAAAAATGCATTGAGAGATGGGAAATGACCCAAAAAAAATCTGATCGTAGAATCATGAAATTTGGCGCAGAGGTAGATGGTGACAAGAGAAGTAAAAAATATTATTACGGCAACGCCGTCCGCCCAACCAAATGTCGGCCATATTGCTTCAAAAATGGCTAAACATGACTTCGGAGTTTTTCCAAACGTCGTACTTTTACGAACTCCTCCCAGGGCGTTGGCCCTAAAAAGCTGAAATTTGGTGAAAATGCTACTGAGGAGTGGGACATCAAAAGTTATCCAAATTACATTGATACCTCTCACGGTCTCTGTGCAGCGAAGCCGCAAACTGTAGCTAGAATTTCAGAAATCTCCCATATTTAAAATTTCTGCCGTTTGCGCAGATAAAGTCCGAATTGCGTCAAATTAGAATCAGTTGTTAAACTCTTTGCCCTAAACCTACTTGAAGTGAAATAAATTCATTTGGCGCCACAGCGCCCCCTACAGATTTTATATGTTTAGTTTTGCGAAATTATATGAAATTTGACACACAACTCAATTTTAGCATCCCCATCAAAAAAGTCAATGAGACCCATGTCATAATTGTTATGGCGTTGCCGTAACGATGACCGAAACCTTTCATGTTATTCCAATGGGGAAATCGCCAGAACATGTTTACACTTTAGACTTTCACAAACTCCTCTCAGGGCGTCAGCCCTATTAACCTGAAATTTGGTGAGACTCATCTTCAGGACCATCAAAAGTTATCCACATTTTCATTCAAAGAGTCACGGTGTCTGTGCGGCAAAGCTGCACATTTTGCCAAGAATTCAAAATAAAATAGCTTTTTGATGGTAAAACAAAGGGGAGAAGATGTGACAGCGTCACAGATTCAGCAGTAGGCGTAATAAAAGGACAATTGGGGCGCGTTAGCGCCCCCTCCTCTTGCGGCGTGGCGTCGGTGTGGCGGCGGCGTGGCGAGGGCCGATCATTGCCGCTTGCGGCTATATTTATCATTATTATTTATCTTTATTTTTCCTTTCTACTCTTTATTAAGAATATGAGAAGTTTTGTCTTTAAGATTTTTGTTTATAAGAGTTGCTCTATTAAGAGTGTTTTTTTAAAGCTTCCTATAAGTTATCTGTTCTTTTACTTCTGTATCTACTTGCGTTGCAACACCAACATTTCCCCATTGTGTGGACAAATAAATGCTTATCTTATCTACATTTAAAATCTTCAGCTGTTACAATTGAATATTTTTTTGGGTGTGAAACAAACTTGATACTAAAGCTTTGAAATTGATTGAAGGTGTGATGGCACTTTAAAACCTCAGATTGTCCCTCCACGTCATCCATGTTATAATACACGGCCCTCGACCTTAAACTGGACGTCCTGCTCTATGTTTCCAACACTTTACTCACAAGGAACACATTTTAAACACTTATTCAGCTAAATTAACGTGTTTTCATCCGTCAAATCATACTATTATGCAAATTAGATTCGCTTTGGGCCTTGTTTATTTTGTGGTTGCTAGGTAACAGTTATGGACAAACCTCACATCTGCTGCTCATGTACCAGCCAGAAAGTACATCTCTAAACATCATAAAAGTGGTCAAACTAAGAAAAACAAGGTAAAATGTTGAGTCAAATCTTAAAGTTAACTAGTATGCGACGTTAACTAAGTAAATCTCGTCATATGCACTTTAAAGGTCACAGGAGGTCATCGTGCGCTCGTCAGTTCATCGCTATTTGACTGCCACGGTGCACGAGTGTGACAACTGTTTCCCTATCAGAAGCTGTTTTCTTTCTGGCGGAGCGGAGTGTGGTTTGGGCACAGATGATTTGGCTTATTTAAAGCTCTGTTAGGCGTCACATGGGGCGTGTACGTCTCATCTATCACGTCTAGGCCTCATTAAAAGATGATGAATGCCTCTGATCGTCGCGTAAGCTACATTAACTTAGCGTTCACGTCTTAAGTCACTTTTATAAATGAGAGTATTGTGGTTACATTGTTGTGTTGATGAAGACCAAGAACTTAGAGTTATTGTTAAGATGGAAATACTGTAAAATTAATGAAACAGTATTTTGGCAAACCTAACTAAACAGCATAATATTACAGGCTTCTATAACTAAGCTTACCCTCATTGTGTGAGGGAGAGGTTTCGCAGGTCTTTCCTTCCTGCTGCTGTCGGACTGTATAACAAACACTGCTAGCCCTGAACATGTGCAATACTTGACTGACTTAATCATGTGCAATATCGTCATATTCATGTGCAATACCGTCATATTCATGTGCAATTACACAAGCAATTAAGGTCATATTCATGTGCATATAACTGATGTAAATACGAGTGTTCACTTACCATTAGTATTAGTATTATTTAGTCTTATGCTAGCTATGTTTACTTTACTTTATCTTATTATTTACTTTATCTTATTAGTTTTGTTAATAAGAGTTTTGTTAATAAGAGTTTTTTGTTTTGTTTATAAGAGTTCTTCTATTAAGAGTGTTTTTAAACTTCCTATAAGTTACCTGTCCTTTCCCCCTTTATCTACTGCAACGTAACACCGAAATTTCCCCATGTGTGGACAATAAAGGATTATATTATCTTATCTTATCTTAAAATGGCCCCACTGGACAATATGGGCTACTACCTATTTGGTCTTTGTATGTTTTGCGTATGTTCCTAGATAGTTCAAAATCTAAGCAATTGCTGCTGATATTCCTTTACACTGAAGTCAAACTTATTTATTTATTTTTATCAACATGACACTAAATATAAAACATATTGCATACACTAAAATGTATCCATGTTCTTTTCGAAGCAAAGGCAGCGACATGTTTTACTTTGGACATCATTTCCATAAGCCTTTTGAGCATGTATGCACGCTCCGTCGTACTCCTGTGGGATCGTAGGCCACATTACTTTCTCTTATCGACACACCGTATGTCTGCCTCTGATTTGTGCTGCTGTGTAGAAGTGGAACTGACTTTATCTTATCCTGGAGGTGGAGATTCACAAGGCTTACAGAAAAGGGCCTACATATGTTAATGCTGTGATGCTGGTGGATTTGTCACGTGATGCTGGCTATAATGTCCACAAGCTAAATATGTCTGTTTGTTTGTTTGTTTGTTTGTTTGTTTGATTTGGTCACTCTGGGGAAGACTTCCTATTCGCAAGTGTATTGTAATTAAATGATTTGCTCGTAGGGGTCGTGGGGCTCTCTTCTGTTTAGGGTGATGGCATAGGTCTGTTTCTAATGCATGGCCCCAGGGCGCGGGAAAACGCAAGAAAGTGGTAATTACAAGACGTGAAGATGATTTTTTCACGCGCGTCTCTCCTGGTCGTGCCCGAGCCCACACAGCCATTATGCACAAATACATCCGGCGGGACGGTTTGAAACGTATCACTTTTCATGCTGGTCAATATGGCTTGTTCCTGGAGCGCCGTCATCAATCGCCTGTATCAATATGGAAATGGCGCGATGACCCAGACATTAATCAATGGGCTCCTCGCTCGGGGAGGCCGGGGCCACCTCAAAGCATCAATGAGACAGATCGGCCCGCAGTCAGGCTCGGACAGTGCGTATTGATAAGAGCGTTTCCACCTGTAGCGGCACGCGCGCGCTCACAAACACTCACGCACGCTGACGCACGCGCGCTCACATACGCACGCGCTCTCTGGCCACATCTGAATTCAATCCCCGCCGCCGCAGCTGCGAGCGCCGAAGCTCCGAGCCCAGAAAGACACGGCTGAGCGGAGATACGTGCCTCGACTCATCATAAGACCACTCTCTTATTCCCCATATATGTCCCCTTTCCTCCCTCCTTTCCTCCCTCCTTCCCTCCCTCCTTCCCCCGCCGTCTACCTCGCAACTTTGAGGCCTAAACAAGCAGCTCACGTACGCCGCTACAAGGACTTCAAATTAACTTCTTTGTCTTTATTCTGAGACTTACTTTACTTTACACTCTCTGGAGTTTAGTCGAACCTATTTCTTTCCTCCAACTTCAAAACCGAGAGGGGAGAGGGGCTTGACATCAGTGCGGAAGTCTTCACACGCCGCTGTCTCACCGCGCGCGGGATTAGCGCGAGTCTCAGCGCGCGAGCCCATCCAAATCCTAATCAATTACATCAGCCGCTGCTGCAATCCTGGAGCCGGGGCAAGCAGACCTCCTAGTGGCCACACGCACGCACTGCAAGAAATAAGACTGACATTCCTGGATGTATTTATTTTAAGTGAATGAAAAACGTCTCAATCTAATTAAAATATTTTAATTTGATGGACTAGGTACTTATGTCACATTCTGCCAAACTACAGAATAATATTGTATGGAAATTAACCACAGCCATATTGACTTGAGTCTGAGGAATAGACAAATTATTGAGTCTCCAATAGGTCGCTGATAACTATTAGATTAAATTCAACACATGACACATAGGCCTTTATTGCCTTACTTAAGATAAGATAAGTTAGGCCTTTATTGTCCACACTTCAGCCTCAATGTTCACAAAAGACAAATTCTTAATAGATCAGATGCAAAACCTCTATTATGTCATAAACAACCAGGAATAATATGCTCCCATCTCTGTCATACACTTTTTTTTCCACCCTGCCTTTCCTAATCCTCCCATGTCAAGCATCTTTGGCCGTGTCCATATTTGGCTTCCGCACAAACCCCTTGTTCTCTTCCCCATGTGACACATTTTAAAGGTTAGAGTTCAAGGGTCGTGTGTTCTGTGTGCACACGGGCTTGCCCTTTTCTCTCCCAATCATCCTCCCTCTCTTCCTGCGCCATGCACCACAAAGGTCATGGCCATGGATTTCCTTTGGTTTGACTCAATGAAAAGGTCGGCCGAGGGCACCAGGAAATGGCACCGAGGCCTTGGTGCAGCCCGCTCTGGGATCAAGGTCTTACATTACCAGAAATGGCCCCCCAGACCACTTTCACCAAATCAGTCTAGGGATGGGCTCAAGAGTCAACATGACCTCATCAGGACCGCCCAGGGGATGTGGTCACAGATGTAAGCGTACAATCAGCCAGAATAATCATCACATTGTCTGGAAAACCTAAATATTCACTGCACTTGAAATCCATATATGATGATCTTCAAGTGCACGCTTTCTACTCTTTATGTGCAACAACGTGCAAGCAATGTGTTAATAGTAAACAGTATGCATTTATAGTAAATATTATTTACATCAAAAATCTGGAATTTTTATATAGGCAAATCATCAAACAGTAAAACATTTGTGTGCTGTGCATGATTCTCCTTATGATGCGGACACTGAAGTTAACATTTGAGAATAATATTGCAGCATCTAACCACAGTGAACTGGCTGGTGATCAATTGTGAGAATCCGTACATTCAACAGAAGAGTCAGGAAGCATTATTTACAAGATTTGTTTTATTAACTATAATACAGATCACATAAGGCCTTGCTGTATACACCATTCCCACACTGCGACAAATTATCAAACTCAGCAATAAGAACACGTTTTGTAAATGCTTTTTTTTTTTTTTTTTAACTTTACAGTACTTCATTTTTTTTCCTTTTCTTTAACCCACATCATTTCATGTTTTATCATCTCTTAAATAGAGTGGTGGAGCCCACAGGAAGATTCATGCACTATATCGGGCTGCCCTCTCAATTTTTCACAAACAAATTGATAAAAAGCTTTGTATTTTCTAAAATGAAAAAACAAAAACAAAAAAAAAAAACATAAAAAGAAACATTTCTCTATCACCACTGACTAAAGGGCAACAGTGTTAGACCCCCTAAGATACCATTAAACAACCATTTGACTGTAGACTTTTGAGTCATTTTAACTTGACAGACATCGGTCGCCATTGTTTCAAAAAGAAAAAAGAAAAATGCTGAACCAAGTCACATTGTATTTTTCTCTCCTTTTGCCATCGTCTTACCCCAAAGACAGTTCAGTATCCATTTACCTTTCACCCCATTTCCCACGCTTTGCTGTGTGTCCCCCTTAAATGTCTTTGATTTTCACACTTCCTGGATATGTCTTTTAACTGCATACCAAGAATGCTACAGGTTCATTAGGGATCTAGCAGCCGTTTAGAGAGCTACAGCCATGGCATTCCTCAAACACACATCTCACATACATTCACGCCAACTGAAGATTGAGTTTTATGCAGGAAAAAGACCTTGAATGAGACTGGATTGGTTAGAAGTTTAAATTGGGCAAAATGAGACATCCAGTCAGACTGTAGAACTAACTTGGAAATGTATTTAAATTGTTTTGTTCAATTGGAATATTTGATTCACTGACGTACCATTAAGAAAACGTCTGCACAGTAGTATCTTCTCATGCCTAATCTCACTGGTTTCTATGGAAACAGCAGTTTGGGCAGAGGAATGGCCCATTCCGGTCATGCAGACACATGAATGAAAGGATGGATGAATGAATCAATGGTCTGTCTGTTCCTCCAACTGTCTCTTGGACAAGGAGCGCTTAGGCCTGAGGGGAAGTAGTGGCATGGCAGCAACAGATGAGGCTTAGTGGTTAAGTTCATCAGGAATGCACGTCTTAAATGTCCAATCAAAATGATGACGGTTGACATAAAATATACTCATTTCAGTAAATATTTAAAGTGGGTTTGAATGTTATGTTCAAAACTATCAATTAATGTTCACAGGCAACTAGGAGTACAATTGGAAAATCTTATTTATTCCCCCAAAAAATCTGAATCTCCTTATTTTTATTTATTTATTTCTCTAATCAACAGGCATGTCAACTTGCCTGCCATCCAAGGAAAAGTACAATGCTACACAGAAAACTACAGGGGAATAAGTTACCCGTGCAGCATTAGTGGTCAGGCTGCAGAACCTAGTTTAGCCTCTAGATGTCAGTGGTGTGCAGCCAAAAAAACGAGGCATAAAGATGGACTGACAAAGTGAACAGTGGCCGTCATGCTATGGCAAAATTAATGTGTGGCTTCAACAAAGTGCTCAGGAAAGTGCTTTTGAACAAGGTCCTTACTATGAAAACTTACATTCAAACAAACATGGTATAGGAGAAACAAAGAACAAAAAATACCCCCAAACACAGGCAGAAAACGTGGTGGTACATGCACACGAGTACATCCAGTGAAGCCAGAACATTTTCACATATAGAACGAAAACATACAATGACGGACAAATCGACGTGATCAACTGCAAAATGTGGTGTTGTGTCGGTTTTGCAATGATTTTCAAAATGATGAGCGGGCAACACACAGCAAATCATGGAATGCCAAGTGAGTGTGAGTACCCATGATGCTTTACTCCAACCTGCTGCCCCGACATATCCAGTCAGTTGACATTCTCTTCCTGTGCTTGGCATCCCGCCCCATCTGTCGGTCTAGTGCGTATGCGAGAGGGATTGCAAGAGAGGAATGTACGAGACGCCAAGGACGGAACATTCCATCCAGTGAGAACATTTTCTTGCTTGAATCCTCAGTTTAGTGGTGCAATGGACAGACAAAAATGTCCAGTATTGACTCTCTGTTCCTCTTGATCCCACTGACATCGCCTTCACAAAAGGTGTTCCTGCCACCAATGTTCAAAGCTAAATTAGAGGCTCAGGGATGGAGGTACACTGGCCAGCTAATGTTTGTGAATGGTGAAAACCTCCTTGTTACAAGTCCCTCCTGGAAAGCTTTTTGCAGTTCCTGGCAAAATCTCTTCATTATTTTAACATAGATTCTCTATAAGGCAAGGAGGGCGAGTTTACATAAAGTGAGAGGCAGACGGGTGACGTAGAGAGGAGCAGAATGACCCTACACAATATGAAGTCTCTTCCCCTTTCTGCGTTGTGCGAAGGTTGCAAAAAATCTCCTTAAACGTACTACAACTTTCTTAGCATCTCCCAACTTTCTTTTATTTTCATTTCCTTTAAAAAAAAAAAAAAAGATAAATCAATCATTTTCACGTTGACCCTTTCCCTTGATCTCTTGGTTCACAGCGTGTGTTGTTCCGCAGGGGGGTGGTGGTGGTGGGGGTGCAGCGTGGGCGGCAGGAGGGACAAGATCGGGGACTGGGGTGTGGGAGGCGGGGAGTTCTGTGGGGACTGGTGTTGTAGGTGGTGGTGATGAGTGTGGTGGTGGTGATGAGCGTGGTGAATGGGCGGGCCGTAGTGCGGGATGACCGGCGGGGTCGCGGGCATGACGTAGGGTGCGGGGGAGGGGGTCGGAGAGGGGGAGTAAACCCCGGCCATGCAGGAGTAGGCGGAGGTCCCACTCCCGGAGCTGGAGGTGGGCGACCCGGGCAAGTCGGCGAGCGGCTGATTGTAGAAGAAGTAGGAGCACTGTTGGATGAAGCTCTCAATGATTGTCTGGTAGGTGCGCGTGGCGGTCAGAGCGTCCATGGTGGTGAAGTCTGGTCGCATCAGCGTGGGCCAAAAGCAGATGGACAGGTTCTCACTGGTCATCAGATTCATCTTGCTGTGCTGGCTCACCCTGAGAAGAAACAGAAAACAGAAAAGCCTCATCTAAAATTAACTTTAAATAAACATTTAAGTTTATGATCAACGGATCCCTGAATACAGATGTGCATTTCCCTATAGCAGATTTATTGTTTATATATTGTATATACTAGAATATACAGACTGTGACCTTTTGGAAAATGTGAACAGTGCCATTTAATTAAGCTTCAAGTATTTCAGTTTAATGCATTACTGGATTGCATAATGAATCCACATGCACAATATGTAATGATTTTAAGTAAATTGGTTTAATTTTGGTTGAAGGTAAAAAACGTCATGCTACAGTTCATAAAGCACATTAAGCAAACAACATCAACCTCACATACGCTGCTGAAACAGAGCTATGAATAAATCACTGAAGTAAACATTTATTGTAGAAGATTGAATGAGTCACGCTGAATAAGCTCCCTGTTGAGCTGACTGTGCGGCTGATGTCACCTCTGGGTGCCTTGACCGCGTGACCACACGTCTGTATGTAAGAAGGGAGGCACTCACTTGTTCAAGTGGCTGATAACATATTTGAAGACCTCATAGTTCTCCTTGGGGAAACGCCGCAGAATGTCCTTCATCGTCTGAAAACGCTGCTCTCTATCGTTGATTTCTTAAAGAAGATAAAGACAACGAGTGAGAGACGAGCAAGAAGGGAGGAAAAATATTACGGGACATCTGGGGAGAGAAGTGCAAGAATGAAAGTGTGCAAAGGCAACAACTTGAAAGGATTTGGTTCTTAAAACTGTCTAAGACCTTGTGTATCCAGTAAATTGAATGTCTGAAAAGCATTTTGAGAAAAAACTAACACAAGGCAGAACTGCTGCAGTCATTATAAAGGACAGCCTCATGAGGAATACATCCTTTACAGTACCCCTAAGATTACAAAACACGCAGGGTGTGTTCTGGATGATGGCAGCTCACAGTGAGTCAGAAAGCTGACGTCACCGGCAAACACAGTCCATCCTGTGTGTGACTGAGGCGGTCAGCACCAGCGAGGAGCAGATGTTCCCTGCTATATTACAAACATCTTTTACAATCACAAACTCTAGGAATGTCAAGATGAGGTCAGCCTGGAACAAAAACACATAACGTGGGAATGATTTAGGTTCCTGCAGCTCATTTAATCAGATCATAATCTGTCTTGTTTTGTTTCTAAATTACGACCAAAAACATCATCATCATCATCATATAACAAACTATCCTCTGAGATTCAAACTGAAGGTGCACTTTAGCCAGTCCAGCACTTGTCCTTTATAGCAGCGCCGCGAGTGTTATCAGGTTTCTGTCACGGCTGAAGGGTCATTGAAGAAACACTCATACACACACATATACATATTTATGCAGCGCTCGGAGTGTCTCGCCTTGTGTGTGTGCGGCTAGAGGCACACTTGAGCTATGCATTAAATCTCCATTCCAGCAGATTACGGTGCATAGGTCAAACAGGAGATGGCAACTGTCTCTCACATATGGTTTATTAATGGAACGTCTATAGCCATTGTGCACCGGTTCAAATGCACCACAAACTCCAGATCGTCCTTTCTTGCTTTGACCTCGTGGATACATTTGGATTGTAAGACTTTTTGCTTGGTATTTTCCGGAAAAAACTATCAATGAGGTCAAAGGGATTCGGGCCAAATCCAAGTCAGTTTGAGTCAAATCAGTGGCTCCTTGCCGTGAGCAACGCCCCGAGACTTACTGAAGGCCTCCACCAGGTCTAACTGCATGCTGTAGGGCACCAGCGGGTCGGGCAGCTCAGAGAAGAACGCCTTCATGGCTCCGGCCACTGTGTTGATGCTGAAGTCCTTCTCTACCAGGTCCAGGTTATAGTCTGGAGAAATTCAAAAGAAAGCCACGTCATAAATACATTTAAGGAGAATTAGGGACAGAAGTCAGCTTGAAAATAAAATATGTCTGGAGTTTAAAACATGCTAATGAGACGTACAAGATAAAATACAGAAAACATTATAAAAAATATTTGTTTAATCTGATGCAACAATAAGAACTGTTCTATTTGTAGACGGACGTTTATTTAAGATAAGATATTCCTTTTTTGTCCACACATGGGGAAATTTCATTGTTGCAACGCAGTAGATACAGAGGAAAAAGGACAGATAACTTATAGGAAGTTTAAAAAAACACTCTTAATAGAAGAACTCTTATGAACAAAAGTCTTATAAACAAAAACTCCTATAGACAAAACCTCTCATTTCCTAATAAGGAATGGAGGGGGAAAATAAAGATAAAATAAAAACAGATATAATAAAATAAAAACAGCTAAACAAGATAATACTAATAATAATGGTAAAATAAACTCTATTTTCATCAGTTATATGCACATGAATGTGACATTATTGCATGTGAGTACGACTAATTTAAGTAAAAAGTATTTATATTCAAAGTAGCATGTATAGAAAGGAGAAGAGCCCTACAATCTAACGTTTCAGAGTTCCCATTTTCTGTTGTGAAAGTTTCCTAAGCGAGTGTGGCGTGTCTGTGGCCAGTTTGCTCTCTAATGAGCTATTTGAATCTTCAGGGAGCTGCAGCTGCCATCGTCACCGCCAGACACCTCCACTGTAGTAATTGTCTTGTCCCATGTGCTTCGGGTTTGGAACCATTCAACACGGGGCTTCACTTCTGATTACCTGAGTATGATTTAACCTCAGCCAGGCGTGGACACACCCCCCACACACATGCGCGCACGCAGCATTTTGAACCGATAGCCATCTCACTGGCGACACGCTTCATTAACCAAACCAATCTGGAGGTAATTAACTGCCCATAGACACACAGACACTTGCTCTGACGCACAGGGAGCACTTGTACATGTACAGACACAAAGGGGTTATGTGGAAGATTGAGGAGGCACCGCCGGGACAAAAAAAGATCTACACCGATATTCAGGTTGCAAAATGAGATCATACTAAAAATTTAGCATGTTTTTTTTTTTATATACAAAGTAAATATGAGAAATAGCAAACCTTGATCAAATTGTCGCTGCATGCTCTCCATCTCCGCCTTGTTCCCACTGACCCTGTAGATGCCCTCGGTAATTAACCCTGTAGAGGAGGATGCAGATTACACTTGACTCATTACCTTTATTTACAAAGTATTCTTACAACAGAGAATATTGTTGTGTGTTGTGTGCGGGGTGGTGAGAATGGAAAAACACTTGATTATAATCCAAAGATGGAGGTGGCAGAGTAAAGGATGTTTGTTAAATGGCTGGAACAATTAATTGACTAAGTGAGACTTGTCTTATTTTGATAATTGTAATCATTATCTGGACTTTACAGACTCAAAACACATACCCAAATATAGTTTTAAACAAAGACAGCAGCATAACTAACTCAAAAATGTAATATTTACATTAATAACTCACTAAAGTCATAACTATCCTCTAGAAGCATTCCCTCACCATATTTCAGCCTTCATTTGGTTGATAACATATTGAAAAAGTAAAAGAATAGAAATACGTAATCATTTAACTACAGTCAACCAATTGAAAAAATAATGTCTGACTAATTGACTCCAAATAATAATTGTTAGTGACAGATTCTTTAGTGGAAACCTTAGAGAGGCGAAACCTTTTGGATTGATATGGTCTGTACAAAGAATTCATTGAATATAATTGTCCTGGGAGGCTGTGGTTGGGCTGCCGAGCCCATAAAACAAAACACATAGAAGACACATGCATCTAATGTAAAAGGACATGGAGTTTGTGAGAGACAAGGCAAGCTGATGCATAGGTCAAAGTATAGATTAGGAGTTTGCTGTGCCAACCCCTGAAGGAAAATGGCCAAAAGGAAGCGTACACTAATATTAATTGACATTGAATGCTGACCTAGTCTAGAAGTCCATTGTAATAGCATCCCCTTGTATCCTGCTCTAAACACACCATTACCACTGTTTATTAAAGTAATAAAGCAGGCCTGCTAAGAGGCCACTTGTGCAATGTGACAAGCTAAACTTAGAGCAGCTACAACCAGGGAAATTCGTCACAATGACGCTTACACTTACTATAAAGAGACCTTTACACAGAAGACTATATAGACCTCACAGAAGCAGTGCACATACCACAGCACCATACACAAAAAAGAACAGTAAATCATTGGCAGGTCTTATTAAAGGAAAGGCCATTCTACTGCCAACGATAAAATGTAAAGAAACAGAATTATTTTATTTTATTTCTCCAAGTAAAAGCTATCCCATTGCTATAAAATTGCCCTTTTATAACTTAATATTGCCTCTATCTGAAAGATAAACTTGCATAGTCTACCTGGTTGCACTGTAATTAATTACTCAAATTATGTCTTGATTGTGGCACTTGAGATAAACAACCACAGCAGCAAGTATGTGAAAGTTCAAACGAGAATATAGAAAAGGGATTTGAGCAGCTTTCTCTACAGCTTAATAATTACAATATCAAAATAAATGTTTGTAAGAAACAGAATAATTACAATTATTTCAAATTGTTGAGTGTCCTTCCCCCATTTCACGCAATTATCTTGTAAAAAAAATATCCTTTAATTTAAATGATTTAAATTAAGCTAAAGCTAAATAATCATTATTTTAGCAGATGTTTTCAGTCACTCCAGGGAGAGACCTTTATGAACTTGGGGCTGTTCTGGTTTAAGTAATCAAAAACACTGCTTTCACTTTGTTGCATGCTTTATTATATATTATGGCATAACACATTGATGCTGGAGTAGACAAGTATTGTTATAAATCAACACAGCTTTGAGCCAGACATATTTCATATCTCTAGCTATCAGGCTGTAATGTTTGGCAACGTCTTACAAGAAGGTAATTTAACACTAGAATAAAACGCACATCGAACCATACAACTACTGCCCCAGAAGCTGCGTGTGATCTTGTGTTCATTCATTAATACATTTTTCAATTTAAGCTATGGCCTGAGGTACTCCAGCAAAAACATTGGCAACTGAGGGAGACAAAGCGTGATCCTGGGGGACCCGGACAGATAGGGAGTGGCAGAGAGCGCCGTGGAGGAAATGAGAGAGCTCTGAGTGAAGGCATACAGCATCGATCTCCTCCTTTTGCCAATCAATTATCCACAAAAGCTTTTCAAGGCAGACAAGGGAAAAGCGGGGATGGGAGGAGAGATAGGCAGCTTGAGCAGTGTTGTGGAGCGCCGTGGAGTGGCAGACTTTAGGAGATAGGGGTAAAATAGCACAGGCTGGTGGGAGATACGGGGAAGCTTGTGGACACGCAGCAGCCAGTGTCACGCCGATGGAAGAGACAATGAGAAAAATGAAGGGATTAAGATAAGGTGGGATATAGAGCAAGATTAAAAACAAAAACAAAAAAAACACTTGAAACAACAGAGCAGTGTAAAGAGAATAGAGCGTAAACCCCCACAGAGGAAAATCCAATCTAAGGATTAAAAGCATTGGAATGAATGACGGTGTGGGGGGCTCAAGCGTCAAGGACAATGACTGAAACTGCCTCTTGTAAAGTAACATCAAAATAATACACTTTTACATAAACTGAAGAGTGGCAAAAGATCCCGGTTTGTAGTGTAATTTAGTTTTAAGATCTATTGGGTGCAAATTTAACAGATACAGGAAATTTAAAGCCCCAATGCGTCAGATTTAAAAAAAAAATTACTGAAATTTAGGCATTTTACTTAATTGACTAAAGACATTTTTGTTTGATTAAAGAAAGAACGCTCTTGTACAAAGACAAACACATAAGATTTCATGTAAAAACATAAATTGATACAGAAAGGTACAAGGAAACGACAAGTTCAAACTCTCAAATCTTCAGTAAACTAAATCCATAGCTTTTCCTTTCTGTTGTTGCCCCATAAAAATCCTTAAAATCTAAATAAAAATACTAGTTGTCTGATACAATTTTTGATGACTAAAGCCCTTGTGATTTCACTGCACTAACTGAATGCCATTTAAGGTGGACTATTGTCTGTTTCACATTCAAAATATACAAATCTGAATTGTATGTGGTCAACTGTGCAAGTTGGCAGCCTTAAAATGTGGTAAATGTAATATGTACACCATTATGTTGGGATATTATCGTTTTTAGTTTTGTGATCTTGCGTGGTTGGATGAAATTTTACATTTGTATTGATACGTAAAATGACACCAGTGATCGTCGTGAACCAAACTGAGGAACGGGCTGGCGGTGGCGCTCAGATTGACAGTGCAGAGCGATGCAGTTCGCAGCACGTTGCAGCGAGACAAAACTCCAGCTGATCCCACATCATCCTCGAGCTCAGCGTCTCTGTGGGGGCAGCAGCAGCCGGCGGCTCATTTAATAGCTCACCATGGAGACAGTGAGGCAGTGGCTGGGTGCTGCCCTTTGCGTCGCTATGGAGGTGCGTAAAGCCAGTAAATATGCCCGCACAAGCTCGCACACTCTCAACACTTCAGCAGCCGACGCTCAAGCCACCAAGAGATAACAGCAGTCACTATAGATTGATTTTTAGCAGTTTCTTTACAGGCCCCGAATGCATAAAAATAACACAAAAAAGCAAATTCTCTCCTATTATTGAGGACAAAGAGAGGCCGCTGCTATACAGATACGACCAAAAAAAATAAATCACAAGGTTGAATAGAATATGAAATTGTGTGTGCAGGGCCACTCCAGAGCTCCTTCAAATGTTTCAGTGTTGCTCCGACTGCCATATTTCTGTATTTCATGTTACAATTCAGCACTGGCTAATTGACAGCAGAGGCAAACATAATGACTACAGTAGTTGCCTTTTGTCTAAAGAGACCACAGACAATTCATTTCACAAAGTATTTTATCCTTGCATTGTACTAACCATTTAATTAATATTATGGCGCATCCTGACGTGAAATTACAGTCTAAATGTTTAGTTTGTATTTTGATAATCACCATTGTAGAATATGTCCACTATAATGCTAAATCTAACTGGACTCTAAATGAATTCAGACATGGCTACCCTTCGATGACGACATGATATGATACTAGATAAACTATTATCTATGTGGGAAAAATGTCTTGTTATTGAATCACCCACATCCACGGAAACACAAATAGTCCAGGAACAAGCTTTAGACGCATCAGGAGAAGCACTGGAGCATGCATTCCTTCAATTTCCTGCCCTGTGAGATCGATCAGAACGAGGGTCTATGAGGCAGAAGAACATTACCTGGCAAGCTCCTGGCTAAGCACACACACACAGACAGACAGGAGAAAAAAACATGTAGGGGGCATTTAGAGAGATAACTGCAGTGTAGTGGATGGTGAGGCGACGAAGAAAGGAGGGAAAAAGATATAACTGAATAGATATATAGGCTGAGAGGAAGATGAGAGAAATCAAAGCTGACAAGTGAAGGCACTCGGAGGGAGAACAGGTGAAACAAAGAAGACACAAGGGTGTATGAGGAAACGAGGCAACAGAAAATCATTCGGATTTGGTTTTAAACACATTAAGGCACATTTTGTGTGCATTAGCTGCTCTAGTTAACATCTGACGTGGGCAAGGTGTAATCTAATGAGACGGAGTGTTATTTACAGCTTGTGCACTGAATGGAAATGTTTGCATAACCGATATTTCAGTTAACAATAAGCAAAAAAATAAATTTTAAAAAACATGATTTTGCCATAAACTTTCTAAATAACATTAAGTCTTGCTCGGATGTAAAACTGTTGACTTGGTAGTGGTGTAACAGCTGGTGACAAAGGCCAGCCAGCAATAAGACACCAGCAGAAGTTCCCTGTGGGGGGCTGCATCTGGAGAACAGACTAACAAGGTTAAGAGAGCTGAGCTAACCACATCTATGCTGCCATTAGTCTCCAAGGAGAAAAGAGGGAAACTGCCGACACGATGACATAATCGATGTACACAGACATTTGATGTAAACGTAAATCAGTGCAAGTGTCACAATGTAGACCTCTTACCTGTTGTTTCAATGAAATGGATGCACTTCTCAATGAAGACTGGGATAGGCCTCTCAGGAGTCACCGTACTGGACAGTGGCATGCCAAAGTAGTTGCTTTCAATAGGTTTGGAAATTGAATGTCTGGGTTTTCGCTGTTTCTGAAACGGTTGGAACAAAACATGTTGTTAGTCAAAACGTTTATGATAATGCCAAATCATTACATTCAGTCAAGACAATTCTTTGCAAAAGAGCCTGACCTCACAAGCATGAGGGTTTGTTTTGAGCCTGCATGAGACACAAACACATGCATACACCCATCTAATCACACATTCCTGTCTTAAGCCCTGCGCACAGATACACATCGTTTTCTTCATGATGCCTCAGCTCTGTTTCCACATTGTTCCTATGGCTCGATCTGCTGCACTGTGGCGTCTAAGTCATTGTTTAATTATTGCCCCAGTCTGTTAAAAGACTTGTAATACACTGCTGCAGTACTCTTTGCCTCATTATGGCACCAGCAGTGTTTAAAGTATTGCATATTTATAGTGTGTAGTGCAAATGTGTGAAGGCCCCTGAGGCCTGGATCTGTAGTAAGTCAGTTGGCCCCCAGAGGCCCTTCCTGGCAGGAGGTGGGTGAGGCTGCAGCATGCTTGGCTGGGCACACACAGACAGGGTGCAGTCCAGGCCTGACAGACACAGAGTACTGCTCATTAGAGGAAAGCCCAGTGCGCCCTCATACTGCCTCGGAGCATCGAACAAACATATTTGTCCATATTCTCACTCACTGAGGGAAACAAGCAAACACTAATTAAGACCGAGCTGGTATATACGCTCACCTGGGCTTTTAGTTCTCTGCCTGAAGATCAACTATTAGATCAGGGAAGTGATTACTGTTTACATTTACCACAAAGCTATCCCAGCAGTGTTGGGACACATTCTTGCATGATGTAGACTGTATATTCCAGAAGTCTACAATGAACTACACATTTTCCTCACCAGACTATATTTAACAAATAATGGATAACTGTTTGGGATGGGCCATACATCTACTCCAATATCGGAATCTGTGACATCTGAGGGTTTTCCTGTGGGTCTGATATTTCACATTTTAGCAAATATTTCACTCTGCATGTGTCCTTCCTAGTTTGTTCTCAGTGCATCAGACTTTTTGATCATTCTAAAGAGTAAAAATGAAATAGAGGGTACATTTCTAAAATATGGTTGTATGTTTACATAAAAAACTAATTATTTTATATCACAAATTGAAACTATTGATTACCCATATTTGTCCACCACTAGTATGAGTAGCTTCTTGAGTATGTTTGTACTGCCAGTGCATTTGAAAACATGTGTCTTGTTGGTTATCCGTCACAAAGCATGTAAAGTATATCTACTGCCGTGAGCTTGGCGTCCTTGACAAGTAGTTAGGAAATGTTTGTTGTTTCAGAATGTGTTATCGCTGCAAAATACTTCCTCTCTACATGTGACTGGTTATTTTCCCCCTCTGTGCACAAAATTATTAATGACAAGACAGCATAAGGCAATTTCTTGTAAAGGACTGTGCCGTTTTTAGTTCCAAGAAGTTATTTATTTATCCGTGTCCTGTCACACTGATTCTTGCATGGTGTCAGATCTCTCCCCCTCACTGCCCTCCTGCTTCTCTCTCCCTGCAGTTTAACCTTCTGGACACTCCTTAGAGGAGGCCTGGGTCTGGAACAAGATATGCAAACACAGTTTTGACTGTAAAAGACAAACTAGACACATTTTTAACAACATGTATATGTCATGTTATCCTGTTCAGCCTGCATTGGGTTTCTGGATCAGATGGCAGCAATAGATGGTTGGATGACAACAAGAGCTTCTTTTGGCAAAAATGTCCTCCCTGGATTTGCTACCTCTTTCTTTGATTGCCCCCTCTCCTCTATAAGGACTTGCACAAAAACAGAGGAATCTTAAGTATTCCACTTTGCTGGCTGAGATGGTTTGAAAAAACACGTCTGCAAGACTGAGAGGAAACATTTCCGGACTCTTGGTGAGGGAAGGAGGGAGCATGCTTGGTCACTGCCTGAGGGGTAACTGCATTTTAACATGGGGTCTTCGTTAGAGGACACAAGCACACGACTCAGGAAAAATAATGCATATATTAAGCCCAACTTCATGAAAGCTGTGTAAGAATAACAGACCTAAATTATCTCATAAATTAAAGTTAATTCTGATTTTAGCATCTATTTTTAGCCATCAGATGGCAGTACTCAATCATTTTCAAACATGCAGCAAAAACTAGCGATAGTAGCAATGTATTATGCACTACACTGATGATTGACAATGTAATGAAACCGTAGCTTCCTAAGCTTAAAAAAAAGAAAAAGAAAAAAAAAACTTGTGTGAACTGGCACATGTGAATATTGTGGATATAGGAACAAAGAAACAAATAAAAACAGCATGTATAGCCAAAGGCCTTTAGACCTCTAAGTTTTACTGAGCTAGCCCTTCTGCACTGAGCCCAAGTGTAAATGAACAGCATACCAAACTGATAAGGCTGACAGGAAAAGGTCAGAGTTATAGCAGCACAGAGAAGTATAGAGGGGGACCGTGAAGAGTGTATAGACAATTAAGCTGAATCAGCACAACTAGGAGAACCATACAAATGTAACATAATTAAGCACAGAGGAGGAAACTGTCAGGAATATTAAATTCCTTAAATTGGACATAAGTGCTAAGGAAAAAAGTCATTGAAATGGATTGAACTCTGATAAACAGAAGTAATTTTGCATGGTTTGTCAAGTTTAGCCTCTTACATGCTGTATTTAATGGCTCCACTTTATTTCTCTCTCTAATTAAGGTGGGCATTTAAAAGCACACAGAAATTGAGAAAGAAAATTGTACATTGAACTGTACTTATATTGTCCTAAGGGAGAATGCTAGTAGCTCAATCACATATGTGCAAAAAATAAAACAAATATGACATACATTTGTTTAGTTTCTTACCTTTGTTCTGCGCAGGCTCTTCAGAATATTTCTTCTTTTTGGGTCTTCATTCTCTTCTATAGAGTCCTTGTGCCCTCCTCCTTCATCGGGTTTAGGTGGACCACCCATCTCATCATCGCTGCATATTGAGAAGCTAGTCCTGAAATTGCTGAATTTTCCGAGTCGTTTGGATCTGTCCCTGTAAAGTTTAGGCTTGATCCCAATAGCGGACAGCTTCCTCCTTCGCTCCAGAGAGCTGCTGTCGGCCTCACTGTCAGATCCGTTCCCAGCACTTCCGTTGGAATGGCCCTTGTTAGCGTTGCGGATGGTGATGATTTTACCCTGTGTGCTGTCGTGAGGAACAGCGTAAATAGTCTCCTCTTCAGTGGGACGTGGTTTGCTCACAGCATCCATAGGTTCTGCATAATCTGAGGGGTCGTACCCGCCTTCACTCCCCGGAGCCCAGGTCACGGTTTGTTGTAAGGGGCGCCGGTTTGTCCCTCCCTGCTGATCCATGTATGGGCCCAAATTGACTTTTCGCACAGGCTTAGGCTTGACTTGTGGAGGAACCTTATTGTTCAGCTTGCTTTCAAAAGTACTGAGTTCAGAAATGACAGAGAAAGTGTCACTTGAATCTAAATCTGGGAGTTTAAATGTTCCCAGGTTGGAGCCAATACTGCCAACCTCTGTGAGGGGAGGGTATGGGGGCGAGGGGTCAATGTCATCCTCGGAGTCGAGGAGAAAGTTAACAGGACTGGGAGAGCCACAGCGCGGGCTGATGCTCTCATTGGTGCATGCCTCTGCTACATTATCATACATGTGTGTGGCTTCAACTATAGTGCGCTTTTCCACAACTTCTTTAAGGAAGGACTGAAAAAGATCTATTTTGTGAAGTCCACCTACTACACCCCCGTGTCCACAGATCACCGTGTTGAATCTGGCCTCTATCTCATGGGCTAATTCCTCTCCCTGACTTACTTGTTCTTTGGCTGAATCCGAGTCCGTCAGCTCCATCTGACTTTCTCCTACAGCTAACAGCTGGACTGGGATTATATCTTGAACATCACACAAGAAAGCACACAGAGTTTCTAGTGAGGCCTTCCGGCGAGCAGAATAAACTGTGATGTAGCCATGGACCAGTCCAGTCTTCCGAAGGGCAAAGGAGGCGTGGAAAGAGAGCAGGGACAGTTCAATATTATGTCTCTGGCCTCCAACATTAAGGTCCAACAGAACTGAGGTGCCACTGCTGAGGCTAAAGGCAGGGCGACAGTGCTGCGGCAGGAGGAAGGGGGCGAGGAGCTGGTCCAGGTCATACGTGTCTCCACACATCATGCACATCACTATTCGCAGGTCTGCCTCCACCCCAGACTGCGACTGAGAGTCTCTGAACACCGAGGAGGGAGGGGCTAAGGGAGGAGAATTGCTGCCTATACTGCGACGTGTCTCTAGGATACCTTTGAGCATCTGGTTGATCTGCCTCTCACTGACATTACGTGCATACCCGATTCCAGGAGATGCCGGATCTAAATAAGCACATAGTAGCTTCCCAGCGACCTGCTGGCCTTGATGAATAAGTGTCTGAGCAGTCTCTCCACCTATATCTCCTATGGAGCCCACTCCTCGCTTAGTGACAAGGAGGAGGGATAGGGGAAGATGCGCCAAGCTATTTTCTCTTTCCCTTCTGCTTATGGTGGATTCCCTAAGTTTCTCTAAACTTTCGACAACATAAGAAAGTGATTCTTTTGAGTTGTATAAACAGAGACAGCCGTGAGGTGTAAAGGTTGGGGTGTGGAATGAATTAACTGGCAAACGTATATTGCCCTCTATGGGTCTAAGGGCTAACTCGTACAATCTGCCATCAAGCACATAGCGGTCATCACTGGTACACAAAGCCCTTATTTCATTTGCCATTTCTCTAGCAAGCCCATCTTTCCCTAGAATGACTAGATTTATCCTTTCAGCCCTTCCCCCGTCTGGTCGGGAGCTCTCGAATGATGGGTATCTAGTAGGGAAAGTGGAGCCCAGTATTTGCTCTATCTTACTGTCGACACAATGGGGACTATTTGGACAAGTGTCTTTTGTTGGGTGGTATACAAAATGGATATGTTTCAGAACCAGAGCATCCCTTTCTGCCTGCAGCTTCTGTAAGGCTTTGAACCTTTGCTCTTCACCCAGAACCTCCTGAATAGCTCCCATTTTCTCTTTACTTGGTTTAGCATCTACTTCTAATTCATAAAAGAGCTCGGAATACTCCAGTAGCAGTTCCTGAAAGTCCTCTTTGGCTCTGTCAATGATCTCCTTCTGGTGCTTGTTGTATATGTCCAGATACTCTGCCTCATCCAGCCACAGGTAAAAGTCCTCGTGCATGATGAAGCTGCGTGCCTCCTCCCAGGGTTTGCCTGGTGTGATGAATGGAGACACACTAAGCCGCTCCTTAAACTCCCATCTCATCTCAGCGCGTTTGCGCTCATTCCTGAGCAGCTCCAGGTGACTCTCATAGATGATCTGAGCTGGAGGGGTCTCCAGCAGATCCTGAGGGATTCGGTCATCCTCCATTTTGTCTATATGAGGAGTTGTTTCCCATGGAGTGTCATCCAACACAACAAACCACTGGGAGAACTCCCTCTTGGTCTCCAAGACCTTCTGAACACCTGACCAGCTCAAGTGGTCAATTTCATCCAACTCTGGTAAGAGCACTGACAGCGCCTGAGGCAGAGTGCTCAGATAAGCCTTCCGCCGCTTCTCTATGTGATCCTGTTTCAGTCTATGCACATGCTGCTGAAACAGCTTCTTGGCTTTTGCTGTTCCCTCTAGGAAGACATATTCCCTGTATTCTTGGGCAGTCTGCATTCTGCGACTGACACTGGGCCATGTCTCATTGTGGTTTTTTGTAATTCGGTTTACTAACCACTCATATCGATCTTTGGCTGAGGCAATTTGTTGACTCTGCTGTTTCAGTGCCTCAAAGTAGGGGATGATCTTAGGTTTTCCTCTGCTCTTGTCTATTAGCTGTACTAGCGTTAGAAAGGCTAGATCCACATTGACATTAGACCGAGCAGAGGTTTCTATCACTTGTAAATTTTTCTTTGCTATGGCAAAAGAGTGAGAGTCTTTAATGTAGCGCTCTACCCCTTCATCACATTTGGTGAGTACAATGACAACAGGCTTTTTTGTTTTGGCTAACTGGTTGTACAAGTTTGTAATAAACTTCATCTGATCCTCAAAACTACGGTTCATGCCTCTGCTAACATCTATAGAGAGTAAGAAGCCATCTACTGTCAACTTTCCCTCAGGCATTTGTTTCTGCTCAAAGTCCTGCTCCAGTCCCAACTGATCTGTGCAAAAATACATTAGCTTCTCAGCGGAAGCCAGCTTAGTGGAGGCTGCCCTCTTAATGTACGGCTGGAGCGCTGTGCTTCGATGTGGCTGAAATGTTTGATCATCAATAAATTCGGTCTGCTCCACCACATTCATGCGGCACTCCTGGCCCTCCTCAGACGTCCGTGTTGCCTCGCCCCAGAACAGGAAATGGTCATTGTTCACCACACGGCCTCCAAAATCACTGGTACTCAGAACGGAGGTGTGATCCAGGTAGAAGTCATCTGCACTAGGCCGGACGAATCGGTTACACAGGCAGGACTTGCCCACTCCACACTGGCCCTTTTCCTTCTCCGTTCCAGACAACCCAAGCACAACCAGGTTGTAGGTGGGCGTCCGGACATCTTGCTTTTTGGCCATCATACTCAGAGGCTCATCCTGCCATGCTGGCTTCAGGTTCTAGGAGAGGTGCAGACTGCCGAGGGGGATGTTTCCATTTAAGAAGAGTTCACTGGACTGGGGCCTGGTCCTGCAAGAAATTAAGAGAAAACCTGTATTAATTATAATGCGTAAACGTCATCATTATAGAGCAGATCATGGGGTGATTAACCTCTGATTGTGCTCAAGATTAAGTAACCAGATTGAATACATTCACTCAATTATTTTGAATTCATTCAAATTAATGTATGTTGTGAATGTAATGAATACATGACGATAAGTGCCTTCGTTCCACACAATAACCTCATGTAAGAGGTTTCACCTTCTGACAAACAGACACAAAAACAGTGTAGTGCAGAGACCCATGACCACACACTGGTGCAAAGTATCACACTGCACTGCAGCACTCTGAATGAGACACTCAAGAAGACGAAAGCAGATAAGTGTTACACAGCTAAAGTTACTAATTGGCCAACTAGGGAAAGCCATCTGCATTTTAAAATGCCATGCTGCCAATCGGCTCAGTTGTCTCTGTCAAATACACGCTTACCCATATGTCACTAATATACACTGCTAATATCTAATAATTGGACAATGCACCATCCATACTGTCTAAATATACTGTAATCTACAACTGATAACACCCACAGTAATGCACATTAAGAGGCCTAATATAATCCAAGACTAAAATAATTGTAAGAGAAATCATTAACAGCAGAGTGGGGTTGAAATAAATGTTCAAAAATGTATTACAAAAACTAGCATTGAAAGTAGTGATACAAAAAAGCAGCACAACAGGAAAGATGTGAACTTTCCTGAACATTTTCAATGATAGAGCTTTTTCAAAATAAGAATAAGACCACAATATTAAATAAAGTACTATTATATTGTGTTGAAAATGTTTAAACACTTGAAAGGAGCACTTTTTATCATTATCTTTATGGTATCAAAATGGATATTAATAATATATTCCTTAGTATCAAAATTGAGTTTAGTATTAGCAGAGTATATTATAATAGCAAAAGGAGTGGAACACTAATGTAGTCAGCTTGCACCAAAACTGTCATAACCCTTTTTCACAAGAGCAGAGAATGTGGTAAAACTGACATTTAAACCACTATTAACGATGAATAGGTCTTTTGACAGTTTGCTCAAAGGGGAGACAAAAGCTCTGCTGACGAGTCTCCAACAGCACCCATCTCCAACTACGATAGGTACACAATCAATAAAACATTATTTTTAGACAGCCTGTCCACTCCATCTCCATCGTCTATAACATTTCTCCGAACAACAGATCAAAGCAAATCATATAGGTTGTTGAAATATCAAAAATAATACTTGTTTTCGTTTGTATGTGCAGTTAAAATGTCTGATCGGTTTGTGATCCCGAGCAGAAGGTAATTCAATTTCATCCATGTAGCAGAATCATTAAACTGATGAATATTTATGGAGATGAAGTCAGTAAGTTTAAGATGCAAAGTGTTGTCTCCATTACCATCTGATGCCCTGTGATAATCCTGCACATCGTAATCACCGCTCATGATACTAAACAGTTTATCATGTATTTTTATTATAGTTTAATTGAACAAGACATAGAATTCAGGTCATTATGAGAAACTTGAGTAACTCTTCACTTTCAACTGCCTCATCGGACTCTCCAGGGGAAGCGTTCATCATCATCTCGCTGCCCACTGAGCCTCAAAAAGCCAAAAAGCCAGGGATTAACAGATAAGGTCTGAACCTGCTGAAAAACAATAGCAGCAACATCGGCCTTCAGTACAAACGGTTCATCTCAAGAACACAAGGTCTATCATCACCGTGTCAGCTGTGAAATACTTTTGGCACCTTGTGTATGTGAGATTCCAAAGGCCTTCTAACAACTAATCCAGCAGGATGCTATCTGCTACGGTGAACTAAGGTTAAGAAATGTGACATCACTTGGCCAAAGTCCAAACACTAATTGAAGCAATGATCTCTTGAATTTGGGTAAAAATGAGTACCTGTAACTTGACTGTAGCTTTTGATACGGTCAATCAACATCATTTTTGATACTTCTAATGTAGTTCCTCGCTACATAGAAGAGAAAAAAATGTGAACTTTTTTTGGCATTACCATATATATATAAAAATAGACAAAACACATACACACACACTACCATACCAACTTTAAATGAACAAACAAGAGAGAATTACCACTAACAAAACCCAAAAAAACAAGTAATTCACCCCTAAAATATAAATGCTATACGGTAGAACTTTGTTCAATTATTTGCTTTACAAAAAAACATTACACAAGTCATAGTTTGAAACTTGTTTGTACAAGTCTGGGACAGAAAAAGTAAAAAGGGTTTGTATCATCAGCAGGAACATATCAGGTTTTCTGATGTGGCAACTAAATGTAGTGCTATTGGAGCAAACATATAAAACTGTATAAAATAACAACTACTGTGGCCGCCTCTCCAGTTGCATAGCAGCTTTTCATACACAATCAATGTCCACTTCCCCTCTTCAAAGTCTTACGCGATCATTGATGTGTGGAGCTAACGTGCTGGCAGTGGAGTTGTAAAGCAATCAGGCCGGCAGTCTGGCTGTCCAGCCTGAGGCCACAGTGTGCTGCGCATGTCCAGCCACATACCAGTGCCAGGAGGCCCAGGGCTGTTTGAGCTGATGCACAAATAGGTTAGGCCTGTGCTACGTGTCAGCCCGACCCTGAAACACGAGAGGCTGAGGTGTCTACACAGGCTAGAACAAGAATCTGATTCCAAAGCATGTTTTCCTCTGATTGGAGGGTGGTCATTTGATATCACAATTAAGACAGTGGCATAGTAGCATCCCTCAAACCCCGATCAAATCCACTTTTAAATCATTACCAATAAACAATAAAGAATACCTACTCACTTTGGATGGATATATTGTGTATATTTCTTTATTACATTTAATACATCGAGCAGCTCTCACACGAGTCATAAAATAATCCATAAATCAAATGTCTGATTTATAGATTATTTTGGTGCTTCGTGCAAATCTAAAAATAGGCCCATCAAAGCTGATCAGCTAGAAATCATGAGCTTGTCATGATTAAATACAGAATCATACAGCAGAAGTGGGTAGGACTTTGTTACAATTACTTGAATAACTTGTAGTTTTCAGAGTAGTTTTCTGACAATACTTATACAAGTTATATTTAGTTTTCGGCCACTCTACCCACCTCTGTAAATGGCCATAATTATGAGATATTATGAAGAGGGAGGGGCCCGGGGAGAAGAGAGAACGGGTGAAAGGATCAGAGTTGGAGGTCATGTGATCTGCTGTTTGATTCCCCTGAGGCGCAGAGAAAGGGCGTGTTCAGGTCAGGGTCAGGCCTGCTGCATCACTCTCAGTCGGATTACCACAAACTGTGTTACAAGCAGACGCAGCACACAAACAACATCTCTTCAGACCAGAGACTCATGAATTAACCTATACTGGTCATATTATACTGAAATGAACATGTATTTTGAAGATAAACATTGAATATCGGGTGTATCGTGAATGTACAGTATCTCTAATGCTGCAAAAAGAGGCGATTCTCAATTAAAATGGGGAAAATATCAGAAAAAAAGATATAACATGACATTCCTGCCATTTTTTGGATAATTTACAGTTCAACTTCACAGAACACATTTATATATATGCGTCTGTTTGAGTGACATAATATGATGTTTAGAAATGGGCATTTGCGTTGCACTGCCATTTCCACGCTCTATTTAGTACACTACGCAGGCCAAGTATGTTTTTAACACAGACTAAAGTTACAGGTTATGAATGTATCACTTATTCAAGCAAACATTACAGGCCACACAGGAGAACTGGCGGCAGAAAGTCCCAAAGGTCATGAAATAGTGACGCAGCTCAACGCGACATGCCAAAAGTCTTTCCCAAAAAATCTCAGAGACTCTGCCACTCCTTCACATTACCCGGCAACAGATTTTTCCACTTGGTAAAATGATGTGAGAGTGGGACTCTTGTGTTATTTCTTTGGACTCGGAGCATTAAACTTATCACAACAGCCAATACTTCAAGTATTTATACTCTGTTTTTCTCTCCATCCTCCATTTCCCACACAACCCTCCCCCTCTGAGGAGACTTGTTATCCATTAGTAAGGAACTTGGATTGTAAGGAGGGGGCAGTGGGTGGATGCATCCCTCAAAATGACACCACTTCCTGCTTGGGTTTTTTTACCACAGTGAAGAGAAACTGGTCATTGGCGGAACCGTCTGCTGAATTGTATAAGAATAATACACGTTGGAGGGGGGGGAAAGTCAAACTACGCAATAAATACCTTCTTAAGTTAATTATGATGGTCAAACATTATGTATTTATATTGACAAAACACTGAGGCCCGCCGTGCAAATCTAGGAAAGTTGGTGAGTTTGGCTGGGATTATGGAGCGTCTGTGGATTAGCCACGGCTAGTTGCGTTGTTCCATTCACAAGCTCACAAGTGTTGTCAGTGCATTAGCATGATCCGATGGTGATATAACTGCATGAAAAGAGAGCGAAGACAAATCCCCTCAGGCCCCGCTGTCACACTGCACATCTGCGTATGATTATGTTCAAAAGGCGGCCGTCACACCAACACTTAAAACATACTCACGGCCATTAGGGATCAAGTGATGACAATTTCCACGTCTGTAATGCACTTTCACAGTACGTCTGGATGACCCTGCAACTTTTGCAATGTATTCTACAAAAAGTAGTCTTGTGGGGTGATGTTTTCCTGTAATCAATGCTGTATTAACAGGCGCAGTAAAAACAAAACTACAGAAATATTGCCTGTAGGCCTGTCCTAATAATTACTTGTGTGTGTGTGTGCTCATTTTCTTTGCAATACTGGGGAAATGTTTGTTGTTATTGTTGTAATATAAGATTTACGCTGTAGAAGGAACCATTTCTTGCAGATTATTGGTTCATTCTGGTATTTGTTTTAATTATACTGTATATTTGAACAACGGTTTACTGGGATTATCCGCTATCCTCACTATTGCAGTATCTGGGACAAGTTATTCTTATTGAGTGAGTGGCATAGTAGCATAATCGCTTCAATAGTATAGTCTATACCAATATCAATATACATGTTGTGCGTCAAAATTCGTTACGATGACATGTGCTTGTCAGTTTTCATTGCTGCAAGGAGTCAGCAAGTATACAGACTCTTTGATAAACATTTGAAGGTAATAGTAAGATGGACTTTACTCCGGCCTTACACCGCCTTCACGCAAACTTCCTGCGGGCTGGCATGGCTTAGATATATAATGAAGAGGAAGGTGGACAGACAGAGGAAGGAAGGAAGGATACGGGCCGAGGGCAAAGAGGATAAGAAAGACAAAGAGACAAACTCCAAACAATGCAGGATATGACACATAACAGCCATATGGAGAATGCATGTAAAACCCCAGACAATAGTGTTTGATGGTAAATATGGTCAATCAACAGAAAAGGGCCTTATTGGGGCAGGATGAGGCTGGACTGACACCAGATATATATGTACTGCACTGTGACAGCTGCGGGTGCATGAATACTGACACGGAACACATCCATCTTTTTATTATTAGTAGTAGCAAAAACAGAAATGCTAAACCTTAATTGGGAAGGGATGTGGTCACATTTGTCACTTCTGTAAGTGACAAATGTGTAAGATATTACACATTTGCACAGTGGTGGAAGAAGTACTTCATATTGTGTGGATATTAAAGGATTCTCTTATCTTATCTTAAAGGCGCAATGGACGATTTTTTCGGCGATTTGAGAACGCAGGCGGAAGTGCGCATGCGCACTCCCTCATGCGGACTGATACAACACACACGTGCGTTTGTTTATTGGTGCGACGGATCGCATCGCATCTCTCGTCTCCCATAGATTTCCGTCTTTTATGAGTCAACTCGAACTGTCTATCTCCGTCTTCATTTTGTCCCGTACACTGAGGGAACTATATTATGATAGATCAATGCGCTTAGACATGCGGAACCATGCTGCTCTCGGGGGACGAGCCACACGCGCTGCAGGTGAGCGGTAGGTGCGTTTTATGATTGATACGTGGCAGGACTAATTGGCAGTCCACGCCACGAGGAAATAAGACTAAAATTTGGGCCAAAAAAAATCGTCCATTCAACCTTTAAGTAAATGTAAAGATACAGGAGCAAAGAATACTGCAAGTGAAAGTAGCAAATACACTTAAATAAACATTTTCAGACAGATTTTGAGAACTGAGAACAAGCATATGTGGTGATTTTGATCATGAAATGTGTTCAATTTTGGTCAACAGTAGCAATTTGAATCAATTTCCAAAATCTTCCCATGAATTTACCAGTATATATTTGTGTATTGTGTATATTAAATACAGATTGGAATATAAAAAAACAATATTAGAGCCCTAAATCTGACATCTCACAAACAAAAGCTTCTAAACAATACCAACAACACAGGACAGCAAATGTGTTTTGATCATCTCTTCGTCATGTCACCAATAGAATAAACCATATTAGTTTGTAAATAATATGTTTAGTGTATGAACTAAAAGAAAAAGGAAAAGAGTAAGGCCCATTGTATGTACTTGTCTACAACTCCCCTTTGCCAAATTTCAACAGCCCATGTTTTTTCCCAGCACCTTGAGCCGAGCCCCGTCAGCCCTCAGACTGTCTGCTGCTGCTGCTATTAGCATCTGATCCCTGTTCCCCTGCTACCAGGCTTGTCAGCATCAGCACAAATGTACACACGTTTAGACATCTAATACAGTTGTCCTCCTGTCTTCTCCAGCCAAACCCGGCGCAACAGCACAAACAACCACTACTGGATCTGTTAGCAAATATGTCCCAGTGGGGTCAGCGGAGGGGCATAAGAAATGCAGACATGTCGACATATCGTACGCTTGTTTAGAGGTTAGGGATGCAGTTACGATTTCATTTGAATGCAATGGTATATCACACTTCAACAGGCTAAAAAGACAATATAATGGTGTTTTTACCAATTCATTATGCCCTGGATTTAATATAGCGACATGTTGTTCATAAAAAGCCAGTGAAGAGTGTACCGACTTTAGTCTCTATATTTATTTACCACTAATTTTCCATCTAATTGACCTAATTGATAATAATGACCTCGATAGCAGCAGAGCGCTCATCCTTAGGTAGCATGGGGCCTCTAACATGAGCAGGAGGTCTTCTCCAGATGGTGAACGACAAGAAAAGCTGTGCACACTTCACAGACCTGCTGCCATCTCCACTTGACCAGTACCATTTCATAACATATTGTATTAATTTCATTGAACAGGGAAATAAATCAGTTTTGAACCAAATAACAAGAAATAATTCTACAAGGATGTTTTAGAAATACAAGACAAGGGTTACATTTTACATATGAAAGTGTGCGAGTTTTACCTCTAATCAGCAGAGACAACACAAAGATGACTGAAGCCATCCTTTCACATGCAACCTGCAGCTTTTGTGTATAATAAAGGTGTTATCAACTCTATGGGGAAATCTTGCATCAACTAGAGATCTGCCCAACTGTTACTAGGTGACAGATGGCCTGCGCACACACCAGCATCCACCACACACCTACACCATATGCTCCAGCATGGTTACGGCACGTTCAGATCCCTCACGCCCTCTAACTCACTTAAAGAGATCAAGTTTAAAATTGAGTGCATTTGTTCAACTGTTTCTTCTTTCTTCCATTGAGAGAAGTGGTCACAGGCTGCTGAATCTTGAGACCAAATGATTAAACGAGGAATTGCATACAGTGCAAGTATTATGAAAAATTAATGATAATATTAACGCATTTCTGGAAGTCAAATGTGTCTGAAAACACATGCTGCACCCTGTGTGGTGTTCACAAAGGTGCTGCTGGGTAGTACTGATTCCACTTTCCGCAGAATCATTCGAACCTGCCAGGAGTGACCACAAACAAACTAGTCAATAGATGCCACATCCATTCTAATCTCCGTCTGAACCTAATAATGCTGCTAGTAATAAAAGCGCGCCTGGACTCTCTCCTGCCAAGTGGATGTGACGGGCTCTCCAGTCACACCTCAAAACAATAGTTGCAGCTGGAACATCGCTGCTATTGTTTGTGTGGATTATTTTTTATTGACCCAGACTTTTTGTTCCCTCAAAAATACAGAAAATCCACTCAAGCACTGGTGACAAACAACTCATTATTTCTAAATGGATTTGAAAGCTACAAATGGTTTTCAAATACAATGAACGCTTGTATTGTTTATCGACACTTCCATGGGGAGAAACTGAAATTCTTTCAAAAACCTGCCAGTTACAATAGAGTAGGAAGAGTAAATGTTTTACACGTTATTAGGAGAGAATTTTTAAACCTTAAATGAGGCAATTAACAGTTTGATGCAAAGTGAAATTGTCCCTGTAATGTGGCAAGCACAGCACAAGGAGGTTAACACAGAAAGCTTCTAGAAAGAACTTAGCACTTGCGGCTGGATAATGGTGCACAGAGAGTAGCTTATGATGGCTCGTCCAGTGCTCATGACAGGCCACTGCAGGTTTGAAGCATTAGCTCTAGTTTTTAAGAGGAAAGACCAGCACTTTCTCTGCCTCCCCGACTCCACCACGCTGATGTCCACTCCTGTGTCAATGGACAATTGTTGTCCCTTTTCGTCAATACAATTAACCCGGCCACAGATATCCGTAAGGAAAAGGATAAGCTTTCAGAGAGGCTAATGCTGAATAACACACACCTTAAATCACCAGAAGGCCACTCCAAAAGAGTTCAGAGAGGTGCGCTCAAAGAGAAGATGACAGTGGGGATAAAACAAGCTCCGGATGAGAAAGAACAAGTGCCAAAGACAGCGGAGTCACTGCGGCGAGAGCAAGGCTAATGATA
Source organism: Eucyclogobius newberryi (assembly GCF_026437365.1). NCBI lineage: Eukaryota > Metazoa > Chordata > Actinopteri > Gobiiformes > Gobiidae > Eucyclogobius > Eucyclogobius newberryi. Next base: position 23,133,526 of record NW_027315724.1, read on the forward strand.
CAATTGAAAACACCTGAAACTGCCACAGTGTCAATTAAACATAATGGCTTTTACTGGTTGCCACAGAAACCTGCTGGCACAAAAGCAGATGGCTCCAGCGTGCAGCTTCTCTTCCACTTCTATCACTTTCAGTTTTTACTCTCTCGCCGCCTCCCCCAGCTCCACCGCAGAACAAGTCCAACGGAGGCAATAGAAAGACAAACAAACACAGCACTTCCCTGTTTTTAAGCTCGAACTAAAATAGCCTTTGCTTTGTCTTGGCTGAGAGTCTCCACACACTGAAAGATTAGCTGGAAATAGCCTCAAGTGCCAACTCTGAGGTCCAATTACAACAGTCCTGGTTAGAGAAGTTGTGCTTGATCATCCACTTAAAATCCCTCCTAAAAAATGTCATTACTGTAGAAGCAACTGAGTCCGAGGCCAAGCAGCCTGTCAGGACAGACATGTTCTCAAACGCTTTTAACCAAATATTGCTGTCATTTTACACCAAAGTACAAGCGGATTGTGCAATTGGCCAAAAGGTTGGCCAAAATCATGTTCAAACCATCAAGTCAGATGATATAAAATATATTTTCAGCTATCCTCTGACTATGAGACCATTAGTGATATGCATGTTTAAAAATGGAGGGGGGGGGGCTATTTAGGACGCTACAGTCCGTTTGTTAAAGTGTGTATCTGCAGCACACCACGTTTAAATACAGCAATACAGCAATTTATTCAAAGTAAAGTTTGATGGATTGGACCAAGTGTTTAGTCAATGTCCACTAACAAATATTAATAATAACGATTATAATAATTGTAATCATGAACATATCAATTTAAAGTTCATGCTGAAGCATCATATGTGTATATATGTATGTATATATACATGTTTAAAACAGTATTGATAATGTGGCTGGTTGTTTTTCTCTTCCTTTTTTCATTTGGAATCTAAATCAAAGTGCATCTATAGAAGGGCGACATTGCTGTCTTTGAGCAGTTAAAGACATGCAAATACAAAAGTCAAGGTTTTTTCCAACAGGGCTCCAGGTGCATGAGGTGATGTGACTTTCACACTGAACAATACAATACAGTGAGATGTGTTCAACCGTCAAAACAAAGTCACAGCAGAGACATCCAAGAATCCTACAGACTTTAAGCTAAAAAAAACTAGAACAATTTCTAGTAGCCCCCGTGAATAAAAAACAAAAATGAATAAGACATCTTTATATTTTGCCTCAACATATAAACTATAAACCAATAGCACTGTAAAAGTTTCTCAAGGTGAACGTAGTGAGACCTTGGAGGCGTTTACTCGCTGGCAGCCAGTTGCCCATATAAACTATTTTGATCAATTTGTGACCTTGACTGACCTCCACCTCCTCATCATTTGTAAAAGTTCCTACATTTATTCTTCCACAGAGTAGTTTGTGTGGCCGGCCTGTTTCGCTGCAGGCGTGGTGAAAGGAACCGTTCAGAAAGGTTGTGAATTTCTATGGAAAACAAGCAGTTTGCATTTTATATCCAGCTGTTAACACAATAGTTCACAGCTACTGACACAGATCAACACATTGTGTTAATGCAATAGAAACATTTCACACTCAATTTATATAATAATAGACCAGAGTCTCGATGCAGATTGAATACCACAATGATACTAAAAAAACACAAAACGATTGCATGATTTTAAAACCCTGTTGCATTAAATAGTTCTGATAAAGCTCAAGATCATTCTGAAACTGTTTAGGAAAGGCCAACATTTGTCCGGTTAAAGATTTTTTCTTGTATCAATAGATTTTTTGTATTAATACTTGCTCAAATTAGTATCTAGTTCGATACTAGTATTGATTAGTATCTGATTTTGAATACTTTGGTAACCCAGGAACTTATTACATTGTTTTAGCACGAGAACTATCTTGGCTAGTTATTTTGTTATTAATTGAATAGATTCTGGTTATTGGGTTCTGTGCTGTATTCCACAACAATATCACCAGAATAAAAAGGCTTACACAACTGCATAAACATACAAAAACTTGCCTTACATGAACACAGACACAACAGAACATGTCTATCAATATATAATGAATGCAATATAATTCTATTCAATTTTTTTATCGTTTTGTATTCTTATTTTAATGCATCTTTTCCTGTTTTATAAAGCACTCAGATTGACTTGCGCTCGACATTGTGCTCTACAAATAAACGTAATGCTCTGGGTGAAATGCACCTCGAGTGTTATAAATGAACTGCCCAAGTCATTTTGAATTCACAATGATTAGTCAGCAGCATCATTCCCGTTTTTGACCTCGCATGATTCACACTCATTTTTAGTCTGACGCGAGCACATGTCCAGAACAACACAAGCCGTACTGCTACTGCATACAAGTACAACACAATAATACCACTTGCAGTAACTTGAGCGAGTCTGCCGTCTTTGTGTCTTAACTGTAGAGACGGCTGCGTGTGAGGGGGAGACGCTTTCTTTTTTACACATCAAAAGATAAAGAAAATATGCGAGCGCCGCGTGCAACGCCTCAACAGGCACCATAATGACCTTGAGCAGGCTCATTCATAAAGGCGGGCTATATCTGAAAGAGAGAGGACAAAACAAACAACAAAACGCGATAGAATCTTTTGGGAAGGGGTGTGGAGGAAGGAGAGGAATAAATGAATTAAGCCAGATAAAGCCATGTTCCTATTGTACTCTGGAGACACGCTGCTGCGGGGTTTGCAGAAGAAAGCCCTTTTGGAAGCAACAGGGAAACCAAAAAGCCAACGCTAGACAGGATTATAAGAGAAGGAAAACATGGACTCTACTGGCAGCTGCAAGCACTCCCCAAAAAACTTAAGCCTATAAAACATCCATTTCAAACTATTTAACTGAAAAAGCACTGTAACAAAATGTGTCTCGCAGCAGGTTTGTCTCTAATCTCAGACACCACAATGATGTTTATGAATTGAACGTGTGCATTTTTACCGGCGCTACTGAAACGACCTAAATCAAACTCTTTGCAAAATCAAGAGCTGGACAGTTGTGAATATTGTCCAGGCAAATGACAGCACTGCTAAAAAAAAAAGGAGGATGGCAGTTGAAACACGAGCAGACATTGTTCACACAAGTGAATACCGCACTGTTTAACCGAGTCAAATATTCTGTCTTCTATTTAAGAGTCTATCCCGTCATCTTCCCATTAACAGAGCTGTCCGGGTGTCTGTTTGCACAAAGACGTGTTTACCTCCAGTCAGATTCCCATTTAGATCCCGTTTTGAGCGGAGGGGGGCGGGGCCGTGCACCTGTCATTGTCCTCAACAGACTGCAATTTCCTCATTATCACCTGAGTAAAGCGTTTTTGAAAAAAGGCACAGTTCACATTGTGCTGCCACGCAAAAAAAGGACTACCGTATTTTCAGGACTATAAGTCGCACCAGCAAAAAAGCACATATAAGTCGCACTGGAGTATAAGTCGCATTTTCGGGGGAAATTTATTTGATAAAATCCAAGACCAAGAACAGACATTTAATCTTGAAAGGCAATTTAAAAGAATAACAGATTAGAGAACATGGTGAATAGATGTACGTATGCTAACGCTAACACCTTCAGCTACATGACGCACAGACAACGAACTGCGGTAAGTGTCTGGTATGTTAATGTAACATATTAACAGTTATTCAGATAACTATAGCATAAAGAACATGCTAACAAGTTTACCAAAGCATCAGTATTACCCAAAATCACTAAATCCATTGAATTCTTCTTCCTCTGTGTCACTTCTAAACAATTCCACAAACTCGAGAGGTAGAGGAAGTGCAGATTCTTCTTCTGTGTCGCTTAGAGCCTAGAGCGCCCTCTTGTAGTTGTCAGTGTGAAAATAACAAATAATATCACAGATAAGTCGCCCTGGATTATAAATCGCACCCCGGCCAAAACTATGGAAAATGCGACTTATAGTCCAGAAAATACGGTATAAGTTGTTTGTATATTCTTTACTGGCATTTGAACTACTTAAATCAAATAAAATCTACTACAACCCACTGTTAGTTTTGACAAGAGATTTTATTTTAGTTTTAGTCTGACTCTTTTAACTAAAATGCATTTGTGTTTTAGTCAAGATTTAGCAGACAAAAATGCTAAACTAATTTAGTTGACCAAATCCATAAACGTTTTAGTCGACCGGAAAATAAATATTTTGAGTTTGATTTGAAATATAATAAATTGTATAGCATTGCTTCATGGGACACGCACCTTGAACGGTGAGTCTGTCCATGTTCTGTTTTGAACTCGGGATTGAAAAGTGGAACGAGGAATCCTTTCAATCATTTATGTTTTTAATTTTGAAAGATAATATTCAGTACCTTTAGTCAAAAATGTGTGTAACTTTAGGTCATTCTTACTTTGTATTTAGTTATTGTCAGCAAAAATATGACCTTGATGAATGTAACACTGCTACAGCCAAATCTCTTGATGTAGGAGAGTAGATTAAGGTCCACGGACAACCTGTAGCTACTGATGTGAAATGTAAGCACAAAATACATGGAAACCTGTTGAAGAACATTCATTGGGTTTGCTTACAGTAATCATCCACCTGCTCCACTAATAGACAACAGTCATTCAGACAGTGACGGTCATGTAACCTCAGAGCTTAAAACTATTACATATTACTCACATGAATTAAAAGAATTACGAAACGCCCAAGGAGTTTCAACATGCGGAGATGCAAAGCAGGACTTGGAGAGAAGTTTTACGGTTGTTGTTACAGTAAATGCTCAGAGTTCTTGGCGTCACAATTCTGTGAGTCTTTCTGGAGCTCATTAATATCAGTACCACAGCAGGAGTGGACCAGCGGACATTCAATAAAGTCTTTATAAGTCTAGTAAAGGCTTTCAAACTCCAGCGTGCTCATGCAACCACAGACCTGGTCAAATATGCAAGACATCATCTCTTAGAAGAAACATAGACTCAGCAAATTACTTTATGATAGTGAACGCTAACAATTTACAGAGTCAAAACTATGACAACAAATATTTTCAATTTTTTTTCAGCAATTGGACACTTTAGTTTAACCAAAATCACTATAAAACTGTCAACAATCGCCATCATGGTCCTGACCCAATGAGTAGTATCCACAGGCAAACCAAGCACATAAAAGCAAATGATTTATTCCTGTTGAGGTAACATATAGAGATGCAAGATATAGTATTACACTTGGAATGGCTGCACTTTGCAAGAATAAATGCAGATTTACCAACAACAAAATCTCAAATCTATTTACGGCCTAAAACCGGCCAACACTGTAGTTTACACCTCTACAAACATGTGTGATACATTTGAAAAACAAGATGATTAAAACCAGCTATAAACAAAGTATTTTATTTGTTTTGAGTCTTTACAGTTACTCATTTGGTCATCTACTACTCTTCATTAATGCAAAGTTAACGTACACATAAAATATCAACCCAAATATTAACCCCAGAATACTGTTCCATCACTCATTTGCTGAACTATAAGTCAATATAATAAGTAGTGTGACAGGTGTAGTCGACATGTTTGTCTCACAATAGTATACATCCATAAATCTGTATTGAAAAGATATTTACCACCAAGACAAACGCTATATTTTACAGGTGACCGCTCAGTTATCTTGTGTAATAAAACTAGTATTTCATTTTTCTGGCAAAGCAAGGGGGGACCTACACTTACATTAGTCTGAACGCAATACATTATCTGTCTGCCTCTCCGACTTGGCCTGATTGATGCGAGTAAACCACAAAGCAAGTACATCATTCTTCATAACACTTCACAAGTCCGTATGTATGTATTTATTTATCTCCAACAAGAGCCCACTGGGGAGACCACCGTCCATAGATCCACGCGGCGGGGGGGGACAAGCGCGGTGAGCAATGACTTTTCTGCGAGCTATGCGTCTACTGCAAAGGAAATTTATGCACACACCTGACAGTAACTGGAGGCAAATGATTCCACTTGTGCTTTGGCAGCGCTTTTCGTGATCCTCTGCTTCACGTGCTGACACAAGCTAGGACAAGTGATGCCTTCACGCCTGCAAGCCAAAGAAAACGCATGTATACATAATTATCTATGCAAATCATATCAAAGGGTCCTTTTTTGTGGGAGAAGTATCCAGTGGAAGTGTAGCGTGTAGCGCAAAGCCACCACTTCCTCTACAGGTGCGGGACAATACTGCAAACAAAAGGAGAAGGGGTTGTGCGCATGGCTCGTCAACATCTCATAACAGCCAACGATTTTAACGCACCCCCCCACGTCACAGTTGTCATGTGCGAGAGGCATTCATTACAGCCGCACACCCACAGTGGATGTGTAAATGAAACAAATGGAGTAACTGGCGCTATAATAGGAGAGCTTGTAGTAGCACAAAGACAGCTGGACCTGACTGGTGACAACACTCCCATTCAGCAACATGCCCTCTGAGAGTCCACAGCTCAGCATAGAACAACTCATGTCAGCAGCCCCCCACCAACACACATGTACTAGTGTTGTGGGGTGTACACGCATTCACATATATTATTCATCTGCCGAGAGCGCATGAAGCAATGGTCTCCGGTGGCACACATAAGACCTCCTTCATTTTAAAGCTTTGTGCATGTAAAAGTTTGTAGTGAATGTTTAATTAACATGTGATCTCTTTTAAGCCGGTTCCCAGCTTGAACAAAGAGAGCGTAGCATTGAGAACGGCACCTGGTCTGATCCTGAAAAATGTACTGGATTTAGGGCTGGGCGATATTGACAAAAATGTAGCTTCATATTTTTTCTGTCTTACACGTTTAGTTGAGGTTTAATCATCAAATGACAAATGTTAGACGTTTGTCAAATAAATCACAAAAAAACTAAATTAAACCTCTTATAACCATGTTCGAAAGATTCATAACTTGCATAACTTTTCATTTTTACTTTTACTCAGCTCTTTTTGTAGCATGTTGTATTATAAATGCAATACTTACATTTTATCTTTAATTATATCTTCAACATTGACAATATTATCTAAATTTCAATATAATGCCCACTTTTAACTGGATGTATGTACATGTATTTATAGATGTACAAAACGTAAATATGGTATTGACACGGTCCGATTTTCCCAGCCCTCAGAAGAACAATACAATCTTCCATCTTGTCACTTTTTGTCATGCATTATGATTAACATTTCTGTTAAATAAAAGCTCAGCGTTCTAATAGCCACTAGAATATAATACTACATATCTACTACATTGTAAAACACAGAGCTGCCTTACTATTATTTACAATAAGCACAATTTCGAATTGGCAAAGCAGAGGAAATGAAGTTCAATAACAATGTTATGTTGTACCCCTGATGTTTGGAAAAAGCAATTTGTAAAAGGAAATAGGGCAAAATGAAAAAAATACTCTGCATGACTGCAAAAAGAAGTCACTCATCACAAATACAAATGAGGCGAAAGTGAGGAGGAAATGAAGGCGTGTCTGTTAGGTGGACGCACAGGAGCTCTGGGGAGCTCAACATTGTCATATTTTCAATTTTCAATCGTATACAACCATGAACACACAATTTGCAGACATAGACTGTGGATTTGCCTCTTCTCTTACTCACTGGAGTCCTCTGTGAACTATCCACAGCATCTTTGCTAACAAGCCCATCCTGTCCACCCTCACACTGGGCTATAGTCCATCCTCCACGCAGTCTGTTTGCACAAAGCCAGACATACACTGTGGCACTATGCACAAACTATTACACCCAGAGCGTAACACTGAAGGCGTCTGGGGAAGAGAACAGACTGCGCAAGGCAAAATGTTTGACTTAAAACAAGAAAGGAAATCAACACAAATTGAACTGGCTCCACTATAAAAGTTGTCTAGATTTGAGGGCGTAAAAAGGGCGAACATTTTTTTTTAAAGCATTTTAAGCAAATACCCAAAGCAAAGAAGACGCCAGTTGTGTTTTTTAGTTAACATTGTTTGGACAATTACAACAGGAAACATGCCTCTTTTCATTTAATGTTTGGGGCAGAGTTAGTGAAACAATTTGAACGTTCAAACCCACAATAAATGATTTGAGTAACAACAATGATTTGCCTGATAAGCTCAGCACTTGGCAGTGTTTAGCTCTATGGCGTACATCCAAGTGCACATTAGCCAGTCATTTTAGATATCAAGATGGCATAAGGAAATTGGATGTGGGACTGTTTATTAATATGAATAGCTGGTGCAGAAGAGCATCAATACATCAGCAACATGCATTTAGAAGAAGTACAAATTCAATATACATTCCCATTACTCTGACGGACGCGTTCTGAATGCAGCGGTGCAAAAAGCATCCGCACTAGTCTTCTGAGATATGGAAAATGGCTGTGACTGAATTCATCTTTCATGACAATATATTCTCAAGTGGGTTTGATGTCGCTTGAGTGAAGAGGATGAGACAAGTTGAATGTCTGACCCCAACGGTGCAGAGCTGTGGTAGTGCAGTGGTAACTTTCTGGTTTAGATTAGATCTCCTTTTTATGATGGGTGAATCAATGCAAACGAATGTGTTATTTTGAACCCACTGTAGACAATAGCTGGAGTTAGGTTGTGCTACAATCGGGGGAGACACTGCAAAAGACAGTTTTGTTATTACAATGGAAGATTGTACAGCATCTGCACCATTTTTTTTTCTAACAAGTAAAGCTATTAAATCCCTTCATGCATGAACTAATGTGGTGCAGTGCAGGGATTCTGGGACTTGCATTGTTTTTACCTTACTAGCTGAAACAAAAGATGCAACCGAGACCATTTAAATATGTATGCAAGAACATACAGTGCGAGGCAAGCGACTGGCTGACACAAATAGGCGCACAAATAAGCATAATAGAAAGTTAGTCAATGAATGGTAGAGGGGGGGGCATGCAGGTTCAGGTGCTGTGTCGGTGGAAGATATGGCTTCTGTCCACCTCAGCAATTCTAAACACTGGCACTTATCTCAGCCCTCCACAGAAGGAGAGGTCATTCCTTTTCGCTGTTCATCTCGGCACAACCATCTTCTCCTGGACTCAATTCTACTCTAAACCTTTTTCTTCTTTCGCTCATTTATCTACTTCACACTTCGCTTTCATGCTTACTCTTCTTTTTTTTGTATATTTTTTTTCTCCCTCACCTCACCTTTCTTACTCCTCGTCGTTGCTGGGTGCTCTCAGTGGAACAGCCCATTCAGCAACTAAACAAAGCTGCCTGCAGCATCACACGTCGGCTAATCAAGCAGGACCAGAATGCAGCGCCGGTGTGATTTAGTCTAACAGCAGCGGGGTACGGAGACACGGGGAGAGGCTCACGGGGCAGGGTCTCAGCTCAGATTGTTTCCATTCTCTCTGTGATGACCCGGGTCGCATGGCTTCCTGTGGGCTGGGCCTGCTGATCGAGTGTACCTGGGCCTGCTAATCGAGTGTACCTGGGCCTGCTGATCGAGTGTACCTGGGCCTGCTGATCGAGTGTACCTGGGCCTGCTGATCGAGTGTACCTGGGCCTGCTGATCGAGTGTACCTGGGCCTGCTGATCGAGTGTACCTGGGCCTGATGATCGAGTGTACCTGGGCCTGCTGATCGAGTGTACCTGGGCCTGCTGATCGAGTGTACCTGGGCCTGCTGATCGAGTGTACCTGGGCCTGCTGATCGAGTGTACCTGGGCCGAGATCCTTCCTTGTTAAAAGAATCGTTGCTAATCACGTCGAGTCCTCTCCGTCCCACGCGTAAGCTGCAGTTTTTGTTGTGGCACTGTTAGCTAGGGGTCATAACATAAATGTGCTTCCAAGAGAAACTTCCAAGGACAGTTTACCCTTCATTATTGAAAATGAGGGCACAATACGAACAACTGTTAAAGATATAAGAGCCACTGTAGCTCGCTGGAATAGACTGCCGTGAGGTGACAGATACAAATCTTGAATAACTTTGCAAACACTGCTGTGATCTCTGAACCAGCTACATATTCAGACTTTTGATTGTCGTTTTGCTGCTGTCAAATAATAATGGCAATATATATTTAATGTTTTATAACTCAGGGCCATGAAGCTGAAGCAGCTATATAATTGGGTAGAGAAAACTGTGCTGGTAACAAGCTACCAGCACACACTCAACAATATGACGAAACACAATAGAGGTCAGCTGCAACTTCAGTCTGGACGGTGTACAGGAGTGAGCATGAGAAACGGAGAAAACGAAGACAAAACACAGAGCCGGCCGTGAAAGCTGACATCACAGGACAGATGTAAAGAGCACGTCAACAGCTCCGCACGGCTATATCCCAATCTCTAGAAGGAAATCTGTGTGTGCATATCACAACCAGACAAGAATGGCCGAATTAACCGCCCTCGTTTTTTGTGCCGCGACACTGCAATTCTCATCAAAGTGACACTCATAATATCAACATCCCATCATGTGGCGCTGTAAACAAGGCAATTACAACAGCAGCTGAAAGAGCTTTGGCATTTTAGTGAGCTTGGATCCTGGAGTTTTATGTGTCCTTCTCCAAATGGGGCACTAGACATTAAATTTATCCTAATGACAGAAAAGCATAAGGATGATGTAGTTTTATGTCAGACTATTCCCGCTTACTGATGCTCGTTTAGCCATTGGAATTCATGCGGTAAAACTAGCTTGGGAAACATTAAATTCATTTTGTGTTCCAGCTTTATAAAGTCAGGTTTAACCGTCCAGTGTAATGGCATTGTGTACAGAATCACAAATTTAGTTTAGTGTAACTTAACCCACTTATTATCCCCTGTTTCATTCAAACCAATGGATTTGATAGTTTAAAATGTGGGCTTTCTGTTACTCTGTTGTGGCCAGATAAAAACTGCAAGCTTCTTCTTATTCTGTCCTCAGGTAATCCCAACAAAGTCAACCCCTTGTTGTTATTGCACCTGTGAATATTCAGGAACCACTCGGAGTGTACACCCTTTTAAGCTGCTGTTTAAATAATCTGTCAGTTTCCTCTCTCCCTATGGCTTTTGTTTGCCAAGAGAAACCTGGACCGGTGTGCACAGAAAAGCAGTGCCAGCAAAGCTCTAATGAAAAACAAATCAGCATTCAAGATCCTGAATGTAAATGAGCAAAGTCAAACTCAGCATTAGTAACCTTTCTAATGGCTTGGAAGACATGTTTTCACAATTAAGCCACAAGTAGCTGTCATTATGCAGGCAAATAGTGGGCGCAAGGATTCAGGTGTAGACTCTATTCATGTGTTCTGGACGAAAGACAAAAGAAATATTAAAAGTTGAAATGAAAAACGCTTGAGTGAAGGAAGTGTGAACACACCAGAGGGGCTGGTGATGGGGCCAGCGGGGTTAGCGGCAGCATGGAGTAGAAGAGAGTGATTCCAGAATGGGATTTTGAGTCTTTTAACTACATTAGTTCCGCCTCTGTCCGGGTCTGTAGATTATGTCCAATTAAGCAGCTTAACATGGCTTAAAAGACACCACACAGAAAGCACAAGAGCCTTATCTGTCAACCTGTTCAAATGATTCTCCGCTTCTCGTTTTCTTCCCGTGACGCTCCAAACGTAAATTCTTTTTGCACGGCCTTTATGCTAGACAGATTAGAGGCTCTGACATGGGCGCACGAGCCGAAGAGTTAGCAGCTTTGGCAAAAGCGTAGAAGGGGGGACCAGGAGAGAGAGATGCTGCATGTGAGCCGAGCAGTTGGGAGGCAGAGGGAGGCAGAGGGATGCAGATGCTTCCTTTCAGGAGTCTGCAGCAGGAGACAGTCGATACAAATGGGTGGGGCTCTCCAAATACAAGGCCCAAAGAGATTTGAATCCATAGACACTATATTAAAAAGGTGTCTTAAGAAAACTGCAGAAAGACTGTTAATTGTGCAGCGTGCAGCCCGTAATTGTGAAATATGATGTTGTTGACAAGAGATTTTCAATGCGTTATAGAAAATTGCAGCAGATGCGAGATGAACTGTAACCTGTCAAACCATCTGTGCATTCCTTGCTAAAAAAGGTAAATTAGTACGCCTGATTTTTACAAAAGCCATACCTGCCGATTATGCAATTTTTACCATCCAGTGGTAGGGCAGTCTTGAATGACATCAGACACATGCGGATTTACATGAATGAGGCGGAGAAGGCTGTATTAAGTCGTAGTGGTAGTCTAGACTTTTTTCAGGATTCAATAAACAACATTCTTCAGCCCACACTGCTTCAGGTATAGACAGCTAGCCTGTTATCTGCTACCGGCACATTATCGACACATCTGCTTTGGCAAAACACTGATGGGCTGCTTTGAAAACCCACAAACAGCATCTTTAAAGGTATTAGAACAGGATCTGTCTGGCATTTGAGTGATTGAGTCAACATATGTAATGACAATAAAACCATTTAATGATAAAAAAAAAAACTAAAATATATATATATATATGATACAATATTAATTCCATTGTCTTAGTTGCAAAAGGTTTTTTTGTATATGTTTTAGACTCTGCATAGTCCATATAACAATCACAATTATCAAAATACGACCATAAATGTTTCTCATAGCAAACTAGTCACAATTAGTCGAGTAATCTTTGCAGCCCTCGTCTTTGCCTGTATTAAACTAGTACAAGAACAGATGTGGTATCAGAATTGGTACCGAGTCTCATGCCTTATCCTTGGTATCGATATAGAGATTGGAAATATTAGTATTGTGACAATGCTACCCCACAAGATGTATAAAAACTATGGGGATGTATAAACTCTTCGTAAAATCTAGCAAGCAGGTTGGATCGGACCTGAACTACATCTTACAATAACATAAATGCTTCGTCACAAATGTATCTCTGACCCATAAAAAAAGCAAAAAGCAGAAACATCTGACATTTGACCAAAGATTGGGCCAAAAACGTTGCTTTTTAAGACCTTGACAGAAAATGGTACGAAAGTGATCAGGAGATAAAGTGGAAGCCTGTGTTGTGAGGAAAGTGACTTGGAGAGGAGGGAGTGCTGAGGAGAGAAGTACCATCTGATAGAGGGGATTTGCTCTTCGCAGGAACAGTAATTTACTAAAGCCATTCTACACAGGCCCATCAGTGGCGATCTACTGACAGATTAGAACGACAAAACCTCATCCCTCGCTTTCTCTCCACCCAATCAGGGACGTGCAACAAACGCTGGGCAGAGGATGAAGAGAGGACGCCAGGAAGGAGGGAAGCAGGGGCTAAATTTCCTGTAACATCATGCAGCATTTTGGCCTTATAAACAAACTCAGTCATTTGCATTTACAAAGGATTGGAATAGAGTCAATAGTTGTTGCTGCTGTAGTTTCCAAGCCCTGGAATACAGCGACGCTGTTGCTGGGTCAGATTTGGCCTTTACAAACCAGCTTCTGCTCTTATTTCCTCTAATTGTGTAACTAAAAGAGTGTTTCTAGTGTTAAGACTCATCAAGTGGACTCTTGCTGTTACCGGTTGTGGAAGCTGTTTACCACTTTTGTATGATCGAGGAGAATGAACTAGAGGGGTTAAAACATAACATTCGAGCACAGACACCTCTGAAACAATTCAACGACTTGAGTGTGGGAAGATTAGGTAGAACATTCCAGCAGACGGGGATTGACATGGCAGTAAGAATGGCATATACAATGTAACTTTATTCTATACCATCTCATACAACGTCATCATTTTAAAGCAACTTTATGGTAACAACTCGTTCATATTTTTTCCTCTCATCCTAGAAAGAGTTTTAATCCAGATGGGCTTCCAGTATAAGATGACAAGAGTGTATCGATAGGTCTATGCAATGTGAGTGAAATGCCTTGCCAATTGACAGAACACCATGTACCGGGGTGAGGTTTGAACCGTTTACTAACCGGTTAGGAAAATATTTAACCCAGTGTTGCTTTGTCACTCCAATGAGTTAATACTAAAACTATATTCAAAAAAATAATATAAACTTAAATCCACCTTGGCTTGTTACTATTTCCCGAGTGTCCATTTTGCACAGACGTGTACAAAAAACAACCAGCTGCTCTTTTCCTCCAAATCTCTGCCATAGGGGCTTTCCATTCTCCCAATCTCACCAGACCGCCAGGGGCCCTCTGGAGCAGCTGACATCACCCACCCATGCTCCACTGTCCCCTTTGACCTCTGGAAAAGCTGATGTCCCCGCTCCAAAACTGCACACGAAGGAGTTGCGCAATTTCCAAGAATCTGATGCATTTTGGACAAACACTGACCGATTGGGACACAAAAATTATACTTCTACATAGCCGAGCGGTTCCATGTTCCAAAACAGCAGCTAAACATAGACAACAACTTTGATGAGCCTAAACAAGAGAAAACATTGGTTTACATGGAAAGCCAGACTTATCTTTAGTTCCATGTTGCAATAGCGTTTGCACATGGTCTGACATTGTTTGACTTTGTGCAATGCTTGCGCAGTGGTTCAAGGGCAGGTTAAACTGGTCCACGGCAGTTGTTGGTCTGTCGAGTTTCATCGCGCACAACAACAAGGAATGTGATGCCATAGAAACAGGATCAAAACGGAATATGAAATCTATGTCAAACCTACAGATTCCCCGTTTCACAGAATCTCTCCCTTTTCTCCCTCATGTCAGTTCTTGCGGCTGGCGTATGATGTCAGTCTCGCGCACACAATTACATATGTACACAGCGGGGGGCAGAAATAATAGGAGCATCAGCTTTCCAAGGGCTGTGTTGGTGTCAATTTGGGCAAAGGTTTGACACAGAACTCATACAGAGAAACTAATAGGCAATTCCCTGACATTCGCCATGTAACTGAAGACAAACGTCATCTTAATTTAAAACATTTAATTAAATAAAACCCATGTTTGTGAATCCCATCATTTTATAGGGATCAAACTACTCCACAAGACCACGGCCGTGACACACTTTTGGTACAATACTGGTAGAAAGTAGAAACCCATTAGAATGTACGAACTATCGTGGCAATTCAAAAGAGCAACTGAAACAACATGTTTGCGCATTCACCATAACCGATGTAAAGAGAGCAGGTAGTTCGTCTTTCGCAGCCATCAACGATTGCGTTGCTTTTTAAGAAGCACTTTGTGTTCCCGAAGAGGAACTCGCTCTCCAAAGAGGATCAATAAATGGAGGCAGCAGTTATTTGAAAAAGTAGCCATCATTGAGCCAAAATGTGAGCTCCAAAAGATGTACACTCCAACAGGCCCGACTCGCCCTGACCTGACAAACCACATTCTCCCTCATTGGGTAAATGGGCCGGGCATTCCCACTACTGTGACTAATTCAAGAGTATTGTGGTGAGCTTGTCCTCTCGACGGCCAATCCTTAAAACCAAAACTCCTCTGGCATGTTTACATTCTTTAGCCATGTTTCTGGTACTTTTATCTGTGCAGTGTGACGTTCAGCGCAGTCACAGCATCTAAAAGCAGCTAGAGCAAAGGTTGTGCTAGCATGCTAAGTGATGAATCATTACTGGAAGTGAAGCACCGAAAAACAGAAGTAAACCGATTTAAAAAGACAAACCCTGACAATTGAATGTACAAACAATTCAGAAAAATCCACAGAGCAGTTGCAAAATCACGTAAAAACAAGCAACACAAAACATTGCATTAATACAGGTGCTGCCCATCACAAACAATGTGGCTGGACTGAATAGACACTACATTTTTACTTCTGCACAATTGGCACACTGTAATCCTCACTCACTGTTCACTCACTGCTCTATTAGTGAATACAACTAATCTGCTCTAACCTTAATAATTTCTCAGCCCCAGTTGAAGTTGATTGCTTCTAAAATATAAACCTTACAGAAATGTATTCTTGGGTAATGTCCATAAGGTGATGAATGAACCGGTAGGTCCATTTCTCCACCAACCCAACTGGAATGTTACAAAATGGTGGATCCTCAGGAGCTACAGAACTGCAGCAGGAAATGAACTCTGACATAAGAGCTATGGACCTTGGGGCCCCCACTGCATCCTGGGAAATAATGGCACTGAAAAGAGAAACAACCCATGTCAACTCCTGAAAACACAATCCTCTAGAATAAAGCACAGGTCTATCCCTAAAGCAGTTGTGTGCGTTTGCTCTGAAGGTGATTCATCCCTGATAATATTTGGTCATAACATAAGTGCTGTTTGCACAACACAAAGATTTTGAGTAACAAGGTCATAAGCAGAGTCTGACACTCTAAAGACTAACAGACGTCTCCACTCATTCACTTCACACATTTGGATTTGGAAACTACAGAGGAAAATGACACCGTTGCCATGGCTCTGGGTGTGCCTCTTCCGCCCCTGAGATGCCTCTGCTGCACACACACTCTTTTATGGCCATTTCCCAGTGAGACAATGGCATGGACATCATTAGCTAAGTGGTGTGAGAATGACAGCGGTGATGCTCGCTGTGATCAATAGGAGCTGGGCCTGGCGTCCTGCAGCTGGGCAGTGCTTACTCATCAGCCCTGGACTCAGACTAGAGCGAGCCTGATAAGAGATGTGACGCCGTGGCACCATCGGCCCCTGGAATAACAAATGACCACGAGCAGCCTTATCGCCTCACCTTAAAGACAATATGACGTCCACAGTCAGGCAGCACAGGGGAGAGGGGACGCCAGGTCAGGCCCATCAGAAGTGTATGGAATTTACCTGCCCTATAACCTCAAATGACAAGCATCCATAGCAGATGGTTAAGGATTAAAGCCACGTTTGCCATTTCTCACTCAGCACCCTAAAATGGATATTGAATAGTCACCTAGACACTTGTGACTTTTTTTTAAAGGCATTTATTGTAATAAGTAAGCTATTTTCCAAAGTAGCAACAACTAATGTTCTGAAACTAAACATGCAACAACATACGCCTTACCACTGGCTATCTTAGAATCCAGGACAACTAATAACATTTGCATTGGCTTTGGGCAAAACAGTTTGTTTTGTGACTTCCTGGTTGCATTCTGGACAGACGTGTCCACTGGAGATGGCACAGGCCAACTCAGAGGTGGCTCCATCGCCCTGAAGTGGCATCTCACACAAACATCTAATGACAAGGTGGTGCACTTCCTGTGTCCTTGACCACAGCTGACAGTAACATCTCAGCGCCGTGGTGTTGGACGGGTGAGTGAGGGATAGAGGAGTCCCAAACAAACAGGAGAGGAGGATGCAGACGAACAGACAAGGGGAAGTGAGTATTTTGGCTAAATGGATAGGGCTTAGAGCAGTTTGCAAATTGTGATAAGTTTGAAGGTCTTAGGTTGTGTGTCGGCTGTTTCTCATCATCTCCCCGTTCATCACACTCTTCAGGTGCCAATTGGACCTGCCAGCTTCAATTAGAGGACCACCCTTCCACCTTCTCAGTCTCTCATTCTCCGTTCAATCCTGCAAAAGACACTTTCCATCAAGTTGTCAGAATCCGTATGCATCAGACGTCAGGATAAATAAACAGCGGTAAAGGGTAATCCAGATGGAGCACTCTGCCCCTGTACTGTCACTGTGCATTTACATCTGAACTGCCTCATCATTTTAAACAGCAACTCATTATTAGCCAGCACATTTATTGTACTTCAGCTAAATCTTGTATTTAATAGCTAATAAATGAACAAATACTTGATTGGTGCTAGAATTGCATCTCCAACAAAGGATGGAGTCTGCTTAACACTGATCCTTTACCAGTTGAGCAAGTTAACCAAATCTAAACATGACTAAACAAATTGCAACATGCTTTACCCAACGGAAAGAAAACATTGAGCAGTGAGTAAACATTTCTTTCATTACTGCCGGCTGGTCACTGTCCAAAATACAAGCCGGCATCGTAGGAGGACTTCCTACAGGAAACCGAGGGGCGCGGAGAAGGAGAATCTCCAAAGCCAGGCAAAAACATGGTGGGGAATTCTTCCAACTGACGCCCAATTTAGATCAGTGGTTTCCAATCTTTTTTGTGGAGTACACCCTAAGCTTTGTCTCATGCTGTCCCTCAACTAGTGAAATTGTGATTCCTAATTGAATATGAATCTGTACTAGTATATTATCAATTATCACTATTGTATTTTCTTGTTTAAAACTATATTGAAGTCCAATTCATCCTACAAAAACATTCTTAAAATGTCCCATTACACACATTTTATATTAAGCAATCGCACCGTAGCCCTGGTTAGGAAACTACAATGTCTAGGCCAGACCTGTGTTAGTGCTTAAGGTTAGGTTTTGTAAATCTGTGCAAACTACAAACTTAAATGAGGATAGAACAGACAAATGTTGTTATGAATTGTCCTAAACTCCGAGGACTAGCCTCATTTCATTGGCTGTGACTCAATCATAACATCTTATCTACGGACATGCTGACTCATGGAATTCAGCCGTGGCCAATCGGGGAGCAGCAGAGTAACTTCTGGCTGTCATTGATTGGTTGATCTCTGAACAGCACTGAAAGGGCACATACCAGGAACACAGCCTGCAGCACAAACTGGCGGCAGGTCCAGGTTTGCTTGCACTTTTTCCTTTCCTCTCTCATCCCTCAGGGCTTTTGTTTGTCTGTTTAATACTCTGCACTAGTGTTTCATGTTCCAAGATTTTTTTGTGCCAGTTCCTCCTCTGCGTCCAAATGACCAAAGAGCCCATTAGTTTTGCCCCTCTCTGGTGTAATTGTATCTGCACTAGCCAAGGCAAGCTGTTCACGTCCAGAGGTCATCGCTCCTGTGCGGTTTACCTCCTGGTCCTTCATCTCCATGGTCACCGCGCTTTCAATTGCCATCTTTCTCTTTTGGTAACGAATCCAAAAGGGCCTTGTAGAAGACAAAGCCCCCAAAGCCACAATTTAAGCCTTTAATCATAACCAAAGCTTTAACTTTACACAACCATTTCCCACTGAATCAATTTGTATTGAAAAACCAATACACTAGAATGGATTGGAGGAGAGTGAGGGCAAACGCAATCTTATTTAAAAAGGGTAATTTTGAACATGCACATTTGTCCTAGAGTAATTGTAATATTTGATCTACTTTTAGACTCTGGGGATATACTTGGCACATTCGTCATATCAGATTAGGGTTTGTTCCCTCATACATAATTCCATCATTCGGGATAAAGAGTTCATCTGGCTCCATAACAGAATAAGGGCCTGTCTATCTCTCACACTGTCCCCATCTGCAAATCAGTAACAAGTGGGCCGGCCCAAACAGCACGCAGTGAAGGGGGATCTTAGTTCAGCCCGAGCGAGCCACACTTTCTAATGGAAATTCAGATACAATCATCCCAGAATGCACTTCTCTCTGCCTAATAAATCGACCACTAGAACAAGGCGACCATTGAGAGGAGAGCGACTGTAATCTGGTCCAACAAACTCCAAAGCTGCCCGCTATAATTAGCTCCTTTCTCCAACACACACATGCTAACAACGACTCACAAGTAGCGCCACAGTTAGTATTCCGGGATCGGGGAGATTTTTTTTCCACGGAGTTCCCCCCGGCGTTGACAGGTACAGCGGCAGTCGACACTTTCATTCATCGACACAGCAGTCTGGGGCAATAAAAGCAGGAGCCGACACAGGAAATAACACCGTACAAGACAGCGCACATTTAATTTGAGTGGCGTCGGAGGCCAAAAACACATCAAAATAAACCACTCAGAGCCACGGATGAGATTACCGATTTAGGGAATTTAACACCAAATTAAAATGACTCATCAAATTAATTATTCAAGTGAAAAATGACAAACTAAACGTCACAAGCAAGGCCTTATTCAAATCCAAATACATCTGGTCAGTGGACCTGGAACACCACATAACACATATTGTGAGAGAAAAGTCCCTGCTTGGGGTTTTTTGCTGCATGTCCCCCCCCCCCCGGGTTT
The DNA here is from genome assembly GCF_026437365.1 of Eucyclogobius newberryi. Classification (NCBI taxonomy): domain Eukaryota; kingdom Metazoa; phylum Chordata; class Actinopteri; order Gobiiformes; family Gobiidae; genus Eucyclogobius; species Eucyclogobius newberryi. The sequence goes on from NW_027315724.1 coordinate 23,153,310, forward strand.
CCCCTGTTGTGCTTTTTCTTTCCTTTCAGCTCTTCCCTTTCTAGTAAAAGCAATATAAAAAAATAAAGACATATTGATTCGATGTGGCTTTTATGTCAGAGGTCCCATTCACTGCGAGTCACTCCTTGCAGTTTGATTACAAAGTCACAAAAACAAGTATAGAAATCCAAAAATAGTTGGGTCATGCAAAATCAGATTCCGTTTCCCATTATGACAAAGTGTTACCGCATCGCCACAACAACCAACATAGTGAATCACTCGTCAGTCTGAGCATGTACAGTCGAGTTTCCACCCAACACTTGAACTCACTGTTTATATCTTGCTATATGGGGCAGAAGCTCTCATCACTGCTCTACATCCCGTGGAGTAAAGCCAGCCGTCGTCTAATCCCGGACACATGCCCTAGTCCAGAGGATCCAGCAGGGCGACACGCAGCGAGACTGAATTTATTCAAATATTGAGTATTTGAATGCTGCTGGCAGTTGCTTGGGTAAATGAGTGATTAGGGTCTAAAGAGTGTTCCTGGAGAAGTGTGACTGTGCAGCAAAGGTCTCAATCAAGCAAAGGACACAAGTGCGGATGTCGGGATTTCATATTTGAGAAGAAACATCGCAATTTAACGATTATGACCAAAACTACAATGAAATCTTATATTTTCTTGTTTTCTAACACATTACAGCTCCTCGATATCTGACCCGCTTTAAGAAATCCAACTTGCTGATTGATTAATTAGACGTAAAAAGCAAGATTTTAAAAAAGCACTTTACATTTACTTTTTTGAGGAAAAGCTGAGCAGAAAGGAAAGTCAGATTTAATTTCATTAAACTAAAAAAAATACCTAATTTAGCTTGGAAACTGTCACTTTTCTACAAACTGAATTCAAAAAGAAACTCTGTGCGATTATTTTGTGCCCTAAATAATCATGATTATCGATGAGCATAATAATAATCCTGACATCGCTTTACACAAGCGCTGACAGCTGCCAATACCATTACCTGATAGCACAGAGACCATCAGAGGTGTCTTTCCATTACATTCTTTCTAATTATTTTAATCAGGGACATGACATTGGAACTGTCAAGAGTGGAAGCACCGTGGGAGAGGTTATGAGTCAGATTTGACACTTCACAAGGACGTACTCGAACAGCCACATGGACATTTCAACTTCTGTGGACTGCTCACAATATTACAACAAAAAGAAAGAAAAGACAAGCTGAGGTTCTTCTGCGTTAAAGTCACAACTAAAATGTCCATTTCAGGGGAAGATCTGTGTCGTACAATAAAACAGGTAGAGTGGAAAAGTCCAGTTAAGGCACTCTGACAAATAGGGAGTGGCTGCGGTGCACTGGACCTTGCAGATCAAGTTATGACACACACCACTCAATTGATTATTAATTCCCAGGGTTAATAATGACTCGTTTTATAGGCACGTAATGGGATTCTTAGAGTGAGCTTTAGCTCCCTCAAAAAAATATTGTCCTTATCACTGTCAAATCGCAGTAGAAACACAACACTGCCTAAACTGTTGTGCATAAACTCACACAGCACAAGTATAAAACGAGTTGAAATCATCACCATTTGCGAGCTAAAAGTATTCCCCTTTACTATAACCATTAGGGCCATTAAAATCAACATGACGAATCCAGGAGTAGAAGAAGCACCCAATGCATTCCATGTGATCAGTTTAGTTTGGCCCTTTCTCCTCTTTAAACTCCATGTTTTAACCGAGCACATTTCAAACCAGAGCCTTCCAACACAGCGCCATATACAACACACCTATGCGTCACCATTTCAATTATTGCCGCTGTAAAACTATTATTTCTGCAAATCTCACGAGCCCCAGGGGGAAACGAGTCGACTCCCAGTTTCTTCTTGTTATTCGTGGAAATGTAGTCGGGGGGCTGTAGTGGAAGGAAGGAAAGACAAGCCACTAAAACAAACGCCCCAGCATGTGTTTTTTTTTTTTTTTATTTTATTCTAGGGCTTGCATAAACCTACAATGAGCGTTTCCATGGCTATGATGTGTCGTAAAGGCAAAGGGTCGCGTACATACCGTAGCATTCCTCGCCGTGTCCAGCCCTGGTCCACTCGTGTGCCTCTTCTTCTTCTTCTCTGGATAAGACACGCAAAACAGACGCACTTCCCCGCAAAGCCTCGCATTGACCACAGTGTTTCTCAAAATCTGTCCATTACTCTCTCTCTCTCTCTCTCTTGCGTGTAAAGTTTTTGCAAGAGGACAACAACAACCCTCGCCCCTCGTTGTTGGGGGAGAAAAAACAAGTATTATTCTCGCACGATGCTGTGTTCAAACTCTGCTCGACGCGGCTGGGATCGTTTGCCTTGTTGAGAAGAGAAAAAAGAAAAAAGGAGGGAGGCGTTGTTTTTTTTTTGTGTGTGTGCAAAGCGCTGTTTCAGTATGTTTTTCCTCCTCCGCCTCTTTGCTTCACCACCACGTTGTTTTTTGGACCAATTATTTCCTTTGTTGTGTCAAGAAATGTAACAGTCCCGCACGCGACACGACGCGCTACACTGTCGCCGAGAGAGAGCGGAAGACGCACGCGCGCGCTTTCACTCGGCCGCCGCGTCTCGCCCCCGAAAAAATGTTTGTCCTTTCCTCGATAATGTGAAGCGCAACGTGTGACGGCGTGGAGAGAGCTGGCTGGGTTTTTTTCAGCTTCCCAATAATGGCGGACGTTCTCCCGAATCCAGCGTCTGCCTCCCGTCCACACCACGCGCGCTCACGCACACGAACACACGCGCTGAGAGTCTCACCCAGCGGTTCAGCGACACAATTACAGCGCATTACGCACATGTTTGTTTGTCAATGTGGATGCTTTTGTTTCATATATTACAGGCAATGTCTGTGTAAATTCATGGAAATACTGATTGTTTGTTTGTTTGTTTGTTTGTTTGTTTGTTTGTTTTTCTGCCAGGCCTAACTGTCACCTGCTTCTTTACACTTCACTGTCATTGGTTATATCCGCCTGTCACTCTCAGAGGCTGACCAATAGGAGGAGAGGGCAATAAATATAAGGCCACAGGATCTACACGTTGAATGGGTCAAAGCCATGTAATTGTCTATGTGTTGTCTATGTGTATCATGTGCAATACTGTCATATTCATGTGCAATACTGTCAGTCATGTGCAATACTGTCATATTCATGTGCAATACTGTCAGTCATATGCAATACTGTCATATTCATGTGGAATACTGTCAGTCATGTGCAATACTGTCAGTCATGTGCAATACTGTCATATTCATGTGCAATACTGTCAGTCATGTGCAATACTGTCAGTCATGTGCAATACTGTCAGTCATATGCAATACTGTCATATTCATGTGCAATACTGTCAGTCATGTGCAATACTGTCAGTCATGTGCAATACTGTCATATTCATGTGCAATACTGTCAGTCATATGCAATACTGTCATATTCATGTGGAATACTGTCAGTCATGTGCAATAATGTCAGTCATGTGCAATACTGTCATATTCATGTGCAATACTGTCAGTCATGTGCAATACTGTCAGTCATATGCAATACTGTCATATTCATGTGCAATACTGTCAGTCATGTGCAATACTGTCAGTCATGTGCAATACTGTCATATTCATGTGCAATACTGTCAGCCATGTGCAATACTGTCATATTCATGTGCAATACTGTCAGTCATTTGCAATACTGTCATATTCATGTGCAATACTGTCATATTCGTGTGCAATACTGTCAGTCATGTGCAATACTGTGACATAACGTCGATCGTCCTGGTGCACTGTAAATGAGTGTTACTATTGTTATTATTATTTTGTTTTTATTAAGAGTATAAGAGTTTTTTAATAAGAGTTTTCTACAAGAGTGTTTTTTGCTTTTTATTATTTACTTCTGTACCTACTCTGTGTTGCAACACTGGAATTTCCCCATCGTGGGACAAATAAAGGCTTGTCTTATCTTGTTTGATGTGGACATCGGGAAGAATAGTGTCTGCGGTAATAACAAGAACAAATAATTAAGACGATCGTGCTTTTGCAAAGTCCACAGTCTAAAATGAAAAGAGTGTTTTAACTTTTGAATTGTTGTGATTAAACTAAACTCGCTGGGCTCTGTGTATATAAACCTCGACATCCAATGCTGCTGCGTGTGCACAGTAATTCTGCAAGAGCTCAAGCCACAGCTTTGTTTAGCCGTTTTTATTAATGTTTGTGTTCCTCCCAGTCTTAATGCTATAGATGCTTATCGTCATGTTTAATGGCCACAAAGAGCTACAACAGCACCACAGGCTACAGCACTGCATTGCTTCTACAGACGCACAATAGAATGCTTCGGGCCTTCGTGCTTGTAATTAAGTGGCTTTATTTTGGTCAATTTATCCTCTTGGCCTCGGGTCTTTACACACACTTCATTGAAACTGTGCTCTATTACTTTTGCATCTATTTATTTTTTGTAAACTTTGTGTAATTGAGGCAAGACATCATATATGTTATAGATTGTGGTGGATTGCACTATATGTCACCTGAGAAAATATCTTGGGTCAAATTGAATATTGTTGGGAATGTGAATCAATACTCATAAATAAATAACTGTGAATTAGTCAGAATATTGAATTTGACAATGCACCACCACTGTGTTTAACGGTATGAACGTTATCTTTTTCACCCACTCATTTCCCTTTTGCGAACTCTATTTACAATAAAGAAATAAATTGGATGGTTACTTTAGAAAACAATAATGCGTGGTGTGTGAAAGTGCATTCTGAATATATAGGTTATTTAATCAGAGTATAAACCTTTTACAAAGCTGTCTGAAGACTGGATAAGACCAGTTTAAATATTACCCTTTATTAAATACAAGTGCAGCTGGGTTTCAGTGACAGTGACCCATGAGTCCACAGCTTCTGTCCAGTGGCATCAGGCCGTATTCTGTGCAATATTTGCATGCCCCCAATTACACAAGGGAAGATTAGTAGAGGTCAAAGTGCCAGATAATCTGTTTTGTGTCGTGCTGTCAGAATAAGTGTTTGTATTAGTATATATATTCATGTAGCTTAAACTCACTTATATGGTTAGGATTCAGTTTAAGCATTGTAAAGTATAAATTATGGTTAAAGTTAGGATTAGAAAAAAAAAAATACAAGTAAATGTGATGCACTCCAAAAGCATGGAAACCCAACACGTGTGTGTTATTATTGTATTAAGCCTATTTATGAAGAATGGAAATACTTAAGTGTATAAATAATACTGCAACTCCTTAAACGCATGTCTCAAACTGCTAACTGCAAACGAACCTGGGACAAAAATAGTTTATCAAAATGTTTGGAAGGGTTTCGGTTTGCATGCTTATCAAATTACGCACATTGCTAGTTAAGTACTGTAGTTACCTTTATTAAATGTCATATATATAAAAAGAAAAAGGATAAATAATATAGATAAAGTATAATAGACTAAGAAGCTATCTTAACAAACGTAAAATAAAATAGTAACTAATTATGTGAAGCAGGTCAATATCATTTTGCTGTAGGCTATATAATGCTTTATTTAATTTCTCACCTTTTTTATCCAAACATACAAAAATTCATAAATTGGTGGTCTTCACAGCTTTTAGGTTAATGTGGCGATTAAAACATATATATAAGAAGACCAAAGGGTTTGAAACACTCCAAATGTAGGTTTATGGTTAAAATGTTAATTCCTTGGACGTATTATGGTTATTTCTCACTGACGTCGGCGGCGTAAGTCTCATGTGATCCAAGTACGTACGTGTTTTACTGGATTCTGGGCATTGTAGTGCTTTGTGTCTCATTTTTGAGGTTAAGACGCAATAACAAACACCAACTCCCATGGTGCAACAGGGCGGGCAGTAGGGTGCCACTTCCTGTTAGCTAGAAGAAGATAGCGGACGAGCGATTGGAATTTTTTATGTTGTTTAAAATCGCACGTTTGTTGAAATACAACTTCTACCGAGTCTGGGGTACAATATAAGACAACAAACATGGTATGTATGGCACAATCTATCCACACTATGTTAATTTACGGTCCATAAATTTAAACGTTAGCCATAAAGCTCGCGAAATAACCTTTTCATTCAGTTGAATCCAGGAGGAGTCACTTATAACCTTCTTGTCACAGTAACATTTAAGCAAGAAGACGTGTTTCTCTCTGTTTTTGTAAGAATAATCCAGAGATTTATTTGGGCGTGGTGTCTTTCCAAATCAATACTCGATTTTAGCTTTTTACCACAGTTTCCAGTAGCTCAGTGGCCCATATTTTACCCGTGATTACGCTGGTGACCCTAACATATCTCCTACCTAAAGACCTACTATCTTTCAATTAAACTCATAATTATTTTCTTGCTGTTGTAGCACAGTGGCCATGACAAAATACGTAAATTGACATGCCATCCATTCACTAATATATGAACTCTTATCAATCTAACTGTCACCTTTTGTTTGTGTGATTTTTTTTTTTTTTTTTTTTTTTTTTTTTTTTTTTTTTAATAGATCCGTTTCATCTTGATTCAAAACCGAGCTGGCAAAACGAGGCTGGCCAAGTGGTACATGCAGTTCGATGATGATGAGAAGCAGAAATTGATCGAGGAGGTCCATGCCGTGGTGACTGTGAGGGACGCCAAACACACCAACTTTGTGGAGGTAAAAAAAAAAGACTGTAGAAGCAACAGAAAGTGTGTCATGTGCCCTACAGTGATTCAACCAGCACGAAATGCACATCTCGGCACTTTCATTCTGAAATACTTGTCCATATTAGTGCTGTAGAAGTAGAAGTAGTCACACATGAACACCTCACCAGCTCCTTTTGCTCAAGTGGAGAAATGGGAATTCTGGGAGAAGCTCGGACAAGGCGTCACAACAAATGTTACTGAATATTTAGTGCAGAAACAGATAAAGAGCGCAAAAGCACATGAACATTCTCCGTCCTTGAGGAACATGCATGTGAAAGCAGCGTTAACGTTTGTTTTGTATGCGTGAGGTAACGTCGTCTGTTTTCCCACAGTTCAGAAACTTTAAGATTATTTACCGACGCTATGCTGGGCTCTACTTCTGCATCTGTGTGGATGTGACCGATAACAACTTGGCATACCTCGAAGGAATCCACAACTTTGTCGAGGTAAATAACATCACATGGTGCAAAGACTTAGTAAGTGAACTGGGATGATTTAGTTGTCATGGTCTGATTGATTGTAGGAATGTCTGTCATTTCCTGGAAGCTCATCTCTTGTTTTGATGCTCTTTTGCTTTAAAATATTTAGAAGTCATGAGATATCTTGCAGGCTTTATAAGTTTGGATTTGTTTTCATAAAACAAACAAATCCACTACAGTTTTTGGTGTAATCCACTGTGCACTGTAATTAGGATTAAGCTTTATACCATCTAAAGCCATTAAATACAACCTGAAATGTGTTTGAATTTGAACAATGATTGAGCAGCATTGTGATGTAGAGATTGAACGTTTGTAATAAACTGAAAAATATCATATGAAGGACATTTGGTTCCTAACTATAGTATTGATCTGATACATTAAGATGATAATTGGATGATGGAAACTAATTCACAAATTAAACGGTAAACAATATCACATTTTATTGCAAGATTAAATATCACTATTTGACAGTTATTCACAATTATCAATATCGTTAATAGAAAGTTTAGTGGGCCAAACATTTTAGCAGGTCACAGCCCAATATAATCTTCTGTCTGGGCCCATTACATGACACAGTCTGCAATACATGTATGATATAATTTTGTAGAGGGAAATATATATGATAATGTACTTAAAATGCTACTTTGTTTCCTTCAAGGTGCTAAATGAATACTTCCACAATGTGTGTGAACTGGACCTCGTCTTCAACTTCTACAAGGTACTCTTCTTTTGTTTCAGTTGATACTCAAAATTACAGTATGAAGTAAATGTTTAAGATAAGATAAGATATTCCTTTATTGTCCCACATGGGGAAATTTCATTGGTGCAACGCAGGAAGATACAGAGGTAGATCCACAAGAACAGATCACTTATAGGAAGTCTGAAAAACACTTTCAGTAGAAGATCTCCTATAAATAAATAAAAACTACCATAGACAAATAAATAAATACCATTGCATGTGATCCCGACAGTAATTGCACATGAATATGTGTCACGACAGCACATGAATTGCACATGAATTCCAACAGCAATTGCACATATGACAGAATTGCACATCAGTAAGAGAGAGCGTTTACACCGGGCTGCCAGCTGTACCAGCGCCTTATGACGTTTACAGTTATAAATGATTAAATTATGAAAGATTAATATGATGATGATAAAAAAATGATTGAAGTGTGTTTTATGCATCGGCTACACAAAATATATCTGTCGTCTGTAACTGCATTTGCTTACTAATTACCAAAGGTGTCAAACAGCCACAAGCTTAACTCAACACGGTATCGCCCACACACGTCAGTCTGTGCTTTACTAGTACTGCAAGAAAAGTACTTTGAATGATATAATTAACACTCCTCACACTCTTTTGTCAGTTGTATAGCTATTGACCAGATATTACTTTTAATTACACAAAGACGTTACACAGTTGAGTTCAAGAACCAGTCTGTTTATATTTCTGGTATAGTATGATTATAATCACAAACGTCTGCTCTCAGGTCTACACCGTGGTGGATGAGATGTTCTTAGCCGGAGAAATCAGGGAGACAAGCCAGACGAAGGTGCTTAAGCAGCTCCTCATGTTGCAGTCACTTGAGTAAACTCATCCTTCAGTACCTGCCCAATCATCTACAAAACTGACCCTTTGAGACCCTAGCTGTCCAAACGCATTTAATTGTGAGATTTTTGTCATGGCATTCTGTAAGTGGCAGTATTTTGACAGTGCTGCTAGCTAAAGCTAACTATTATGACTGGTGGTCATTTCAAAATAAATGTTATTTCCTATTTTGCATAATTACAATTGTACTTTATATTTAAGTAGATATTCTATTCATATCAATGCCTCCCTCTGTATAAAGAAAATTCACTACAATATCTACCAGGCACCACATATTTAAAGTAATCTGCTGGATTTCAGTCAAATTGTATCAAAGACATGGCCTTACATTGGTTCCCATGCATTCTGAAGTCTGCTACACACATTTAATACAAACAATCTCCTTCACTGAATATAGTGTATTTGTGATTCTGACCTTTGTCAAATGCGACTCATGTTGTGATATTGTTGATGATAACGAGCAAGTCTTTAGGTGCCAGCTTGCAAAAAATAGTGTTTACTAGTCACATTTATACAACAAAAGGGGGTGCATTGGTGAAAATATAAAAATATAATACTTTACTCAAGGCAGTACTGTGAAGTTTACTTTGAATTGTGTGTACATAGGTGTATCTTGTATTTGTTTTTGATTTATTCATTCCAGATAGGCCATAAGCCGTAGTAAACAACAGTTAACTGTGGTTTATCCGGTATGACAAAAACTGGCCCCACCCATCTGTCTACCGTTCCATTCAATGAACCTAAATATTTCACTGGACAACCTCAACTGGCCACAAATTAATTTTCAACCATATCTACCTTCCAGGTGTCAAGGTTGTTCAGCGTTACACAATGTTTAACTTTTGTATTTTGCTTTTTTATTAACATCGTATGTACCCTTACTCCTTGTCAACTTGTGTGAGTTTGTGAAAGGAAGATGTGTGTGTGTCTGTATCCACCAATCTAGGAGTTAATTTGTATGTAAATAACCAAGATAAATAAATGAAGTGAAATTATACCTGACATTTAGTTTTTTTGCGTGCTGGCGCCATCTTGTGGTGAGTAGGTTGAGCGGTCTGTCAAATCAATAAATCTGTCAATAATCAACTTTGGCTACATCAATTGGCCTCAGACATAAATCTAAACCTTTTGATGAAGATGGCGTTTACTCTGTCATCCAAGAGCTCAAAGTTAAGTGTTGTGGTGTAAGCCAATAAAAATGTGAATTTGCAGAGTCATACATTAAAAAAAACAAATGCATATAGGCAACACACAACTGAAAAGCATAAGTTCACAATATAATTACAATCAGAGTAACAGTCATCCATAAGACGATAAACACCTTATTTACAGCTTTACTTAATGTACAGTCGTTTTTTAAGGTTTATCATACATAGACATTTGTTACTAAGCAACAACTGATTTGGACAGAACTGAAATACAATTATTTAAATTGCGTTTGCATTTAATCGAGCGTATAAAGATGCAAAGACGTGCGCTACGACGGATGAATTTAAATGATTAGTGCCTCCTGCAGCTCAGGATGTGTCGACGCCCTTTTATCATGACACTCACGTCAGCAGAGAGCAAACAAAGTGCAGCCACTAACAGTCAAAGCCCAGTCAAACATACAAATCAGCTGTTATTGAGTAAGAAATGGTCACAACAGTTATATTCTTTATTAATATTACAGTTCAAGTAAACTAACAAATGTACAATCCTATACTTACAGCATAAAAAAAAATGAACACAAACACGTAGAACTGGATCATGAAATTATTTAAAACGACTGCACTATTTGGATTTTAAGTCGGTCGATCTCGCCTTCAGTGACATTGACAATAGCAGTGCGTTGAACTCGAGTGCCCTCTGTGTTTGGTTGAAAACAATGCCAAGCCTTGATAAAGGGATGGAATGAAGGAGGGATCACTTTTCAAAATGGCGCTGGGGTTAACGTAAATTGATTTCCTTTCACGTACAGTCTACTGTGTTTGCATATAGCATTGAGATTTTTGAGATTTGTCTCTGGGTTTGGTTATAAAAGTGCAAAAGTTTCCAAAAACATCGGTTGGTTCTCAGCAGGAAAACAAAAATTAAATTATTGTGCTTTCGTTCTTCCCTCTTTCCATGATCTTTTTCATAACGTGTTGGTCCAGTGTTTGTGAATTGTCGTGATTAGAACATCTGCAGTTTCCTCGTGAACTGCACTAAACGGACCAATGAACTACTATTAAAGCTATTAAGAGACACGTTTTAAGAAAGTGTCATGTTTTACCTTCTTAGGATTTGTCTTTACTCGAATTTAAGGATTTTAAGACGGGGAGTTTACAGCTCAGTTTAAAAAAGAAAAAAAAGGGATTTGCTAAATGGTTAAGAACTTAATAGAAAACATGTGCAAAGCAGATATGAGCATATTTTTAAAACGTCTGGGGGCTTTCCACACAGCCATGGCGCCCTCCAAAGCCTAGCGCAGGGTGTCCGGGCTGCACTCGTAAGTCCGTTCAATCCGGGTGATCCCATTCGGGGCAGAAGACCCTCAAACCTAGGCCTAAAATCCCCTCGAGCTGCAACGCGAGACAATAAACACAAGAACTATAAATCACAAATGACCTTTAGTTTAACTTTTCGGTCAACTGGAGCCACTGACCTGCAGGGGGCGCCCTGTCTGTACGGGGCTGAGAGGAGGTCTGTCGCCCTTCCCTAGCAACTACACTGTTGTTTATGCTGCGTGGCGGTGTTTCTCGGCTGCCGTAGCTGTCTCAATGAAGCGTCTCCATACTGAATACCTGATCCCATCCTTTCCGGGTCCAACTCACCTGGAAGAATTCATTTTGCAAGTCATTTAGATTTACAACGTAATGGAAATAGCACGAGGCATACAAATTCAAACAGAGACATAATGGCTCCCTTAATGCATGCGAAGATGTCCACAAGACTAAGTACGTTGGACACACCCCCTGGACAAACAAACGGGCGGAGTTACCTGAATCTATCTTGTTGAGAATGGTGCGGGCGCATTTCAGAAAACCCTCCTCCACGTTTTCCCCGGTCAAAGCGCTCGTCTCCAAGAACATCAGCTCTGTGGGGAAAAAAAGTGCCAAGATGTAAATATACCAAATAAAAAAACACTTATTTGTTTGTGTTTTACCGTTTTCCTGAGCGAAGCGAGAAGCCTCGAGGAAGGTCACCTCTCTGTCCGCGTCCAGGTCTTTCTTGTTGCCGCATAAAATAATGGCGATGTTGGGGCTCGCCAGTGTCCGAGCGTCTGTCAGCCAGTTGGTCAAAGCGTTGTACGTCTCGCGGCTGAAAGACACACACACATTGACACAAGTCCAAACACAGATTTTTGCAAGTGCTAGAAGGTGAAATCATGGGTGTTGGTCCACGCCGGGTAATGTTCAACAGCTGTGTTCAGTGGGTGACATCACAACACAAAAAGGCTCTGGAACTTGTGCTGTGGTGGTCAAGGATTTAAAAAACTAGTTAATTTGTATTTAATCTCATATATAAAATCTGACAGTACTGTAGTTTGGGCGAAATAAGTACAATTACATATTCTGAAAAGCATAGGATATTGAATTGAATTAGCAGTTTGTGTTTCAGGCTTCTATCAGCTCTTAATGTAAATGTGTGAATTTAATCTTCAACATACATTTCTAACTCATCACAATAGTAATAGGCTTGCAGTTTTAGGGAAAGGGTAAAGATACAGAGTGGTTTGATGTGCATTTGGAGAAAGTCATAAACCACTTTCTGTATAGTTAATACACCATTTCAACCAGACTGAGTGAATACCTGGTAATGTCATAGACGAGTAGAGCCCCGGCCGCTCCTCTGTAGTAGCTGCGTGTCACAGAACTGAAACACAGACCTGCTCATGAGTACATATTTACTCAGACATAGGAGAAAGTCATGGTAGTGTCTTTACCGGAAGCGCTCCTGCCCTGCCGTGTCCCATATTTGTAGTTTTACAGTCTTTCCTCCAACGTTCACTACCCTGGAACCAAACTCCACTCCAATGGTGTGGTTGGAGTCCTGCTTGACTACAAGAAGTAAAAAATACATTCATGTTTAGAACAAAACTGTTGTGAGCTCTGGGCTTTAGGATGAGAGAAACAAAACAAAACTCTAAAAAAACAGTAGCTTTGTTAGGGAGCAGCAACTTACATTTGCTCTCAATAAACTGGTGGAGAAGGCAGGACTTCCCTGCTCCAGCGCTGCCAATAACCAGGAACTTGAACAGGAAGTCTGAAAGACAATATGCAGAGATCAATACAAGAGGCTATTAGGAGAGAGCGCACTCCTCCTCCTCCAAGAGAGGGGCATTTCCTCTAATCCTACTGGACAGCCACACTTAGACTTTTAATCACCAAACCTTATATCAGACAGGATTATGGGCTGGTTCTGACACAAACAAATCGAAGTATCAAAACTAAATGAGAGACATTTTAGTTTAACAATTAAAGCTAAGCTATTCGTTAATGTGGCCAAAGAGCTCACAATAAAGACTGATGAAGAGTGTGTGTATGTGTGTGTGTGTGTGTGTGAAAACAACAGGTCTACGAACAACCAAAAAGACCCCCATCCTTGCTATTATAGGGGTGCATAATAAATTTTCAACTAAAATGCTATTTTGCAATTCAGTATGATTACTTTTATTAAACACAACAACATAAATAGGCTGCAAGTGCAGCTGCACGGTGCACTTTCGCCACCTGCCTGACTTCCTCCTACTGTAAACTTCACTGTAGTTAGAACAGGAGACTGAACACTATCCTGTGCCATTGTCCGTTCTTTCTCTCTAACCTAACGTTAGCTAACACTTGTGTCAGTGTCTGAAGCTACTGGAGTCTGTTTACCTTAAGCTAACATTAACAAGAAGCATTTCAGGGCGTTTAGGAAACTGTCTGCTGCGCCATGGACAGGGACAGTGAGTGCACCTGCTTATTTATAGATCTGTAATAATGCGATTATAAACACGTTTAAAACACAGTCACCATCACACGTGAGCCTGGGCCACACTTCAGGTTAGCTAGCCGTTACCACAGCCCAATGGTAGCATGTCATCTCTGTTACGATAGCTGCTGTTAGCAACCATCACGTCAACTTCCGCCTTCCAAAACGTACCGTATGTCTCAGACATGTTGGAACTTGTTGAAGAGGAGAGACGAGCCTTCTGTGGCCTCCTGAAATGGCCTCCTGCAATGGCCCAACACACACACCTGTTTAGTGTTTATCTGCTGCTAGATGCTTCTGGCTCTGCTTGAACTGACGCACCGCCACAGCCTACGTCTGACGTCATCCTTCCCTTCCTTCAACTATTTATGTCAAACTGCAAACATGGACCACCACCCATCTGTTTATACATCTATCTATCTACCTATCTATCTATACATCTATCTATACATCTATCTATACATCTATTTATACATCTATACATCTATCTTTCTATCTATCTATCTATATGTCTATACATCTATCTATCCATCTATTTATACATCTATCATCTATCTATACATCTATCTATACATATATATATATATATATATATATATATATATATATATATACATCTATCTATACATCCACCCATCTATTTATCTATCCATCCATCTATACATCTATACATCTATTTATCTATCTATACATCTATTTATTTATCTATCTATACATCCACCCATCTATTTATACATCTATACATACATCTATACATACATCTATATGTCTACATATACATCTATTTATCTATTTATACATCTATACATCTATTTATACATCTATGAACCCATCTATCTATACATCTATCCATTTTTCTATACATCTATCTATACAGCTATCTATCTATACTGGCCACTAATGTCCATTTACTCTGCGGTGTAAGGTGAGTCTCTCTTTACCTCATTTTGTGTTAGTAATTTCTTAAAATGTGTGATTTGTCCATGTTCTGTCCTTATGGCATATTATTGGCATTTCAATGACAGTAAAACATATAAATAAATAGCTTACAGAGCTTTTGACTATACCCGTCTTTGAATCTTCAATAATAACCTTACTGCAACAAATGGCCACACGGTGGCGGCAAATCCTCAGAAACCGTCAAGGCTTAAAGTCATGTAGGACAAAACCATGATCTTATTATATTTACACGGGTAAAACAAACTACATGATATTTGTCTTATTTATTGCATTGTGCTTCGGAGTTTACTGTCAGAATGTTGACTGTTAATAATATTTTTCATCTTTTGAATGTTGAAAAGTCCTCAAAAAGTTGCTTTTGACAGGAAGCTGAAACCCATAAATAGCCTCATAATCATTATTATTATATTATTAGTCACATTGGCTGTAGTTATAATTATTGGCCGACATTTGTCTACTTTGATCATACATCAGGCCTACATCGGAGATATCAGATATAGGCTATTATAACTAGGCATGTTTGTGGAAATAAAGTGTTCATAGGCCACTTTGGCCTCTAAGCCTCCCTTCTTGACTGTTCCAATAACTCTTTTGAGTGTCTAAGGCTCAGGGCCGGCCCAGCCTATAAGCGAACTAAGCAGCCGCGTAGGGCCCCGAGGCGTTAATAGGGCCCCCAATCTGGCAACCCGTTTTATGCGAAGTGCAAGCGCAGCGTGCGCCACTAGTGTAGTAGCGCTGCTGGCGCGGCAGCGCACACAGCGGTAACATAACACACAAACTGCATTTATTTGTAATGACAATCTGGCAACCGAGACACCAAACCTGCGCTGATTGGTCGCGAGCAGAACGAGAGCAAAACATAAACACAACACAACGTGGTCCCTGCGTGGTCCTCATGTCCAGAAGAATATATTTCCTGGTGCCGAAAAACGAAAGAAGAAACTTCTTGACGATGTAAAGAAACTGCAAACTCAACAACACTCTCCAGGTATTGAACTTCTCTTACAAAGAGACGGTTAATGCTGCTGTTTGAAACAACACGATTCTGTCACGTTAGTTCGCTCAGGCTGGAGGCGACGAGAGCTCTGCCCCGCGCACAATAATATGTCTGAATGAAAGATAATAAGCTTAACATTTACACCAGCCCGGGAGTGTTAGCTGCAGGTGAGGCCGGTGAGGGGCCTCTATGCCCCGGGTCACTAAGAGGCGGAGATCCGGTCCGGACGAGCGCCGTCTCGTCCAGAACCTCTGATGTGAAACTTTGGAGTGAACAGTGTGCGGCCCCTGTCCCGGGCCCCTGTCCCGGGCCCCTGTGCAGCCTCAGTCAGAGATGAGCGGGTTTGAGTTTGCGTCCCTCTCTCTCACATCACCATGTGTGAGATCAATCGTGACTCGTGATGTCTGTTTTACTTCTTAACGTGGAATGAGAGGAACGTAAAGGTTTATGCGTGTAAGGTCCATCAGCCAATCACATCGCAGCATTGTTTCACGCAGAGTCCAGTGTGTGATGTTCAGATCAGAACAAACATTTATATTGTAATTCACTTTTAATAGAGCAATAAAACATTTCAATTTATTTAAAAAGCATCATTAGACTATTTGTTATAAATTATAATAAACTGATAGTGAAAAATAACCAGACATATTATAATTACGTCTGTTATAGAATAATACTATATATTTTTATATAAAAGTGGCAAAGCTGCAGAAACACAGTCTCTTCACAATAGCTAGGTTTGGACCTTCACTTCTAGTTCTGTTCATTCTCTGGGAATAACATGTTTGCACTGTTTTATCAGTGTTAATTGTTAATCAAGCAATGCTTATGCCATTTGTTTAATTTAATATAACTTGTTTTGTCACTTTGGCAAGAAGGAACAGTTGGGAGCTGTAAAAGATAAATTAGTAAGGATAACTATTAATTTTACATTTTCAGTTAAAATTAATCAATTTGATCATAATTATTTTCATAGCCAATATTGTATTGAGTAATTAAGTACACTAATGTATTAATAACTGGCTTTAGTCATTTTCTCCTGGCACAGTTTCATCACATCATCATTTTATAGCATTACAACCTCAACATTTTACTCTTATTTTAGCCGGCTGGACCACATTAAAATGCAACAGAATACACGAAAAAGGTCTGAAAATCTCTGGGGGAGGGCCCCCAGACCCCCCTGTTCATTAGTTTAAACTGCTAATGTGCTAATGTGGCTGTCGACCCTTAACGCCCACAAATACGCCCAAAAACATATCTGGGATGTGTGTTATTTGTACAGGGAGTAGAGGTGATGTCAGCGGAATACCAAGTTGCATTGTGGGATTTAAGTTAGCAATATTTGAGCTGTTGAGGTGTTGAGAGTAAACTAACTGGCAAACGGATGCCCTGGAGTTTTGGTGAACTTTGTTTGCGTTGAAGAAAGTTCCCATATGTGAATTGTTTACTGACAATGGCAATAAAACTGATTCTGATGACGTGGTGAGGGGCCCCCAAATTTTTTTCCGCTTAGGGCCCCCTGAAGGCTTGGGCCGGCCCTGCTAAGGCTGTGCTGTAGTCTTTACTTGTACTTATCTCACTCATCCTCCTCCTCTTCATAGAGCTGCACACTTCCACACACCCTGAAAGCTGGACTGCCCAAGGGCAACAGGTGACAAATTACAGAGCCCTCCACTCGCTATCTCTGATTTCCTACTTATCTTTGTTCTACTTTGGCAAAACCCTCGTCCTCCCCACGTCTTGTTAAAAGCTATTTTCACAAGGATTAAAGACACAAGGAACACTGGGCACAGCATCGTGTGGGGCACGGATGTTTTCCTAAGGTGTACTAGAAAGGTTAGCCACAAAGGTGCAGCAGTAACACAAAGAAAATACATTTTAGCTTCCGTCAGCAGCACTGTTTACCTTTGTGAGTGTCTCTTTGTGGCCTTCCCCTTGTACTTTGCAGCTGTCTTAAAACCTCCAGACTTGTGTGAATGGTGCAGGCAGTTTCTGACTTGTGTAGTTAGAGCTTATAATGGGCTGCTTTTTCAGAACCTTTCATCTCCCTTATACATTATCTTTCTTGTAACTAACATCAACAAATGAGTTCATGACTGGGGATCCCCCACAGAATCCCTGAGCATTTAGATCATGTTCACCACAAACAATGAATCATTTGCAGAGAATGGTTTGCAGCAGTCTTTTGGAGCCTATGGTTGGTACAGTTACAGTATAAATACAGAGATGCTGGTCCCATGAGTCACCCTTTAAAACTCAGTGCATTAACACCCTGCTGATTTATACAACACAGAATAGATGATGTGAATACTTTGGTGCAGTGGAAACAGGTTACAATCAGTTGCCCTTATATATACTTTAGGGAATGCGAAGGATAATAAAAACATATTCTCCGACGGGTTGTTTCCATGCCAGAGAATATTGCCCTATATGTATTCAACATTATTCTTCATGTGAACCGAGTCTGTGTCCAAATAGAGGCACACCTCGGGCTGTACAAGTGCATGAACACAGCTGGACTATGAGCTTTGAAATACAAGAAATGAATGAGAAAACCAAAGGGTCTCAAAGTGTCATGAGATAAAAGGTGTCACATGTCAGGTTCCACGGGCTATTCACAAATGAACACAAGTGTTTATACATTGTGGTGTGCAGTAGAACGTATTCATGCATTTAAATGTAATTCACTACACCAATTAACATTCTTTCCTCACAATACATTGACAGGAAAAATGTACAAAAACATTTAAATAGCCACTTTAATAATCTAAATGCATGCAATCATGATTTTTATTGTACAATTTGGGTTTAATGAAGCTTTTAGCACCGGAATTTAATGGAATGCATTTGGGTTTATCAAGTAAAATGTGGGTTTGTAGGTCAGTTTAATAAGCGTGAGTTACATTAGACATGTGTTTAGAGAGGTGAAGGTTCAGACGCACAGAAAGCCGTAAACCTGGGGAGATTTCTGTTGACCTTTCATCTCTATCTCATCTTTCTTCTTCTATCAGTGCAGGGATCTGTCGGCTCAGCGCCACACCAGCACATGTACTTTTCTTTACACCTCTTTCTCTGTCAAGCTGAATCAGGGCGGATCAGGTCTGGAGGTGGGAAAAGACCACTCACACGTCATCAGTGGCAACACCATACAGTTTCTTTGAGGCTCAAAAGGGTTCTATTTATGTTAAGGTTTCTGTCCTTCCAAATAAATCATTTCTATTAAGTAAAATGTGAAATAACACAATATGATGTCCAAAAGCATTGACCTCACCACCCACCTCCACATGCTTCTCACATATTGAAAGATTGACTCCTTTATCATTGGCACGTCCATAACATTTGTGCTGGATGTGACTTGTTGAGGAATCTTTGCATGATGTCATTCCCTATGTGTAGAATTCATATTTGCAGATCATCTTGCAGCACCTCGGGGCAAAGGGCTTGTCCTGTCTTAGAACCAAGCTGCAAATCACAGAGCTTCTCGTTTTGTCACTGACCATTGGTTGTCATTTCATTTTTCATCATGCACTTAAGTAGATCCTTCCAGAAACCTAAGCACGGTCATCTGGGAATGTGCCACACTGCACACACACAGTGGCTGATGCTTATTGAGAAGAACTGATCCCTCACATTGTGTTGTTTGTGACAATAGCTATAATAGCTAAAATATACAACTTTTTTTAACGGCTGATTTGATGTGAAGACACAAACCCCAAGTTATACAAATGTGCTAACATTTATATTCTACTTAACTCGTAATGAATTATATTCAATGTATTAATATTATATTATAATTTGCTTGAATGTGCAAAATCGAATGTATTGATTTATGTCATCATCTTAAATCACTGTTGTTGTGCAGATAATAACACATTTTCTTGGATAAAATGTAGGTCTGTGTGAAATCTGGCAGTGACTGTGTGAACAGGGGCCTCATAGGCCTTCACCTGTGTGTCCACACAAGTTGCTGCTTGTCTTTGAATGGCCCCACACTGTTTTGAGATAAAGAAGCTCCTGAGGAGGAAGGCCCAGGCCCAGGTGCTCAACAGCAGCACCTGTGGTCGGTCCTGTGGTTAGTCAAGTAAGATTACTCCTAATCCATTTGTGTCACTGCACTGTCACATTATTCACAGGGAAACAAAGAGCTGCTGTGACTAACTACA
This sequence comes from Eucyclogobius newberryi, assembly GCF_026437365.1. Lineage (NCBI taxonomy): Eukaryota > Metazoa > Chordata > Actinopteri > Gobiiformes > Gobiidae > Eucyclogobius > Eucyclogobius newberryi. The sequence continues at coordinate 23,173,133 of NW_027315724.1, forward strand.
GGCTCATCCTGACCCACCGAGACTAATGTCTGAGTAGTATGGCATAGTAATAAGAAGAACATACACAATAAACCACATTGTGGTGTTTGACATTATTCAAGCAAAAACATATTTGCAGTTTTATATTCTGGTGTTTAATTGCTGTCAGTTAAAATTGTGAGTAGAAAGTGAGAGTGACATTTAAATAGTACCATCAGGACTATGCTATGCAATTCTTTTCATTTGTCATGTTAAATAGGACACTGCTACTCCGGCTCATCTGTTGGTGCATCCAAGCATCTCACTATAAACTGAGAAGTCAATGTAAAGTGGTATCTTGTCTTTGGGCTCTCAGCTGCTGCTCAGTCCTGCTCTCACTTGCGTCCTCTCACCTCAAATAACAGGGACTGAGCAGAGCCTACAGTGGCCTCATTTGGACAGGAGTGTGCCAGGGACTGTTTGTCCAAGCCTCCCTTCTTGAGCCACCTTGTCATTGTCTCCTCCTAATTCTGCAAACACTGCAGACCTACCCTTTCATTTAGGTTCAATTAAGGCACCCACACACCCCCGCCTGCCTCTCCGTGGCTCTCAGGGCTGTATTTTCCCAACTAACCTCTTCATTTCCTTCAAGGGTCACGCCTGGATTGAGTGCTTGAAGGTCTCTAGATCAATAAAGTTGAAACCCTTTCCTTTAGATGCACAGATTAGCCTGGACCTCACCCCTGAGGGCTCAACTCTGTGTAAAAGAAGGTACAGTGGAGCATAAAAGTCTTTTGTGGAAGTGACAGGGCTTAACATAAGAGTGTGGTCCTGTAGAGAGTGTAGGGATTAAGCTCATCTCTTCTTTACTGCACTATCACACTAAAAATGTTTCCCAAAGATGCTTGTTCCTGCGGTAAACATTTAACAGATTTTTGTCATAGCTAAGTGGAGAAGAAGACAATATTGAAGTTGATCAAACAAAAGTTGGAGGAAAGAATAGCTCAAATTCAATTCAATTTAAATCTGCGGTTCTTTATGCACTCAATGTTAGACTGTCATTGTTTTCCAAGTTCTATTTTTGACATAGATATAGAAAAATAATTCATTCCCAGGTAAGTTGTATTTGGAGGCTGTTTGGGGGTTACTCAGCCAGTGTCCCCTTGTGAAGCCGTCGTATAAGTAATAAACTTTGGTCATAACGTGAGATCAACTGCTCCTGTTTTCCCACACTCACTGTTCACTTTAAAACCTGTTCATCCCTGGAGACCTTCAGGCACTTCTCTCCACCGCCAGAGTCCCAGCAGGAGGCAGAGAGGAGTGAAGAGCTGCTGATCGTGTTCCCGTGTCCAAGCGCTGGAGGAGGGATGGAAACCTGCGTGAGTGCATGTCTCCCTCATTATTTAAAGTGTCACAACAGTTTGTCTCAGAATTGTGCTATTGATTACAGCTAAGACCAGAATGAATAGAGTGTGACTCATTGATACAGTTTATAAAGTCACCAGGGTTAATCCAAGGATCAACTGTTTAGGTGAAAGGTCTGATGGTGAGTGAGGGTGGACGCAAAGGTAACATTTAGCTGTAAGTCCATCATTAAGATGATTATCACAATTAGAGATGTCAAGATTAATCATGGATTCAGTTCACAATGTGATTGACATGAATATAATGATCTTGAATATAATATATACTGTATTGAATATAAACTAAATATATTAAAAAAGTTTAGCAAAGTAGCAAAATTAGCAAAAAAATCTACACTAGAATTCAACCTGATGTTTTTATCTGTCTGTGTATGTCACATAAACATAACTTTATCTTTCAGGAAGTTTGATCTCATAAAGCAGGTCATACTAGAGGAATAGTGATCTAGAGACGGTGTGAATAAAACTGAATTAAAGGCGTAATGGACGATTTTTCGCCGATGTGAGAACTCGCGGCTACACGTGAGTTTTCAGTCTTTTCACCTTTCCATCCACAGTGCCCGAGCTACAAAGCATTTTACTCTGATACAGTGAGAAGGGCCACGATGAGAACAAGACTTTACACATATTCTGTGACGTGTTGGGTTACATGCACGATCTCTCTGTTATGTATTTGATTATTACTGATAAGATAAGCCAAACCAACTGGATGAGCAGTGTTTTCTTTGAAGATAAAGGCCAATAAAGCAATGCATTTATACATATTTAATTTGTCATTGACTATAAATCAAAACTAATCATCAACACATGTTTAACATCCATTTGCTAGGGTTAAAGTAAGTTATTGCTATTGACTGTTAATGATTAGTTTATTTTTTGTCAGTGTTTTGTTAATGATTAATAAACAACTATAAATTATTTGTGTCCAGTGTTGCAAAGCAGAACAAGAGCAGCAGGAGAATAAAAAAGATGCAATCAAGAATAAAAGATAAATCAAAATAGACTTAAATCTAACAATTCAATATCGGAATACTTTGAAACGAGTTAATGTACATTTATCTTTTTTCCTATAGAAACACACGGCTTCCACAATGTTGAATTATGATTCTATGACTTCACTGTAAAGTGCCGATGACAGCTTTTTACGATTTTCCAATTTTGACTTTATTTGGTGTATTTGTACTTGTTGAACATATAAATTATAGTAGTTCTGTGATAATATTTTGAAATTATTTAGCAAAATTCAAAATATACCTTTGTTAACTGCATTTTAGTTCAATGAGTCAGTCAAATTAGCGTTAGTGTATTAATAACCTATATTTGCTATGGAACATACAATACCACTGAAAGATCACACAGACATTCAGGCTGGTAATATAATGGCGCTTACAATTTTCCCAGATTTAGAAAACCAGTTTCCGTAATCTCCGATCAAAAGCTCGGATGGAAAATCTCAGAGGGGGTCAGTATCAAAGTGAAGGTGAAATGTACCTGTCAAGATGAGAAATGAGAGGAAACACTTTTACGGTTGTGAAGGAGGTTTATTTAGGCTTTGTAGCTACACTGAATCAGCTACTGAGTGGCAACAAGCCAGGACATGCAACCTCCATGACCTCACAATAGTCTGCAATAGTCGAGTATATAGTTATATTACTCTTTTCCTTTGCACACTAAGCTCTTAATTATAGAGCCCACCTGGAGGCCTCACTCTGCCCCCGCTCACTAATCACTTTCCATGATGTCATTTCCTCTGCTCAAATCTCCTCAAATCACCAAATACAAAAATATAATAAGAATAATAAATGAAAGTTAGTTGACTGCACATTGTATTACACAGGTATTATTATGTATTTATAGAATTGGGACTTATTCATTTGAAGCAATTAAAATGTAAACACATAAAATACAGAACTTGAAGAGAGAGAATGCAAAACACAAAGAAAAAATATATACAAGCAACACATAACATTCAATGCAATCATGAGACAACTTGAAAATGTGAATACGTGGATTCATCTGATACAAGCCAAAATTGACAGACCGCACGTGACAGACACAGGATGCCTGGACATGCAAGCTATTTTTATCTGTTTGTTGTTATGGCTTTCACTGACATAAGACAAACTCAGGAAGTTTGGCCAGGGCTTCCACTTATTGTGTTTGTGCCCCCTGGGTTTTATCTCAGCATAATTCTGTGAACAATTGTGGCCGGGCTAAAGAAGAAGTTATTCTGTTCAGCACATCGTGTCTTGGTACAGGAACAGATTAACACGGTGTTTTCCAATAAACGCCTGAATACTATAATAAAATGTGATGCATGGGAAATTGTTGTAAGTAGCGTTTGTGTGTGTGAAATGAAGTACGAATCTGTCATCACGGGAGGAAGTTGGCTGAGGACAACTATTGCAACATTGTTTATGGGGCCGACCTGGATGTGTTTGTGTTGACAGGGACTGAGGCACACCTGCAAGGACCATGTGTGGCTCTTTGTCTCCTCCAGATTCCAGACCGCTGCCGGCATAAAGCAACCCCAAACAAAACAGTACGTCCCAAATGATATAGGTTTAAAATATGTTCTCCTCCCCTGACTCAAATTCAAACTAAAGATGAGTCTGTCAGATGTTCAACCCCAGAAGTCATTTAATCAAATACAAATGGTTCTGTGTTCCAAAATTGTAGATAATACATCATCTCATGTTTGTCTTCCCTTTACTAACCTGTTAAGAACAAAACATAAATCCAGAGTTTCCGTTGATGGACAAAAAGGAGAGAAAAAAGAAAAGGAAAGAAAAGCAGCTTCATATAAATCACCCTTATCTCCCCCGACGGCCACAGCGGGACAGCACTAATAAATGCTCGGGGCAAGCTACCCTCAGCAGGGAACCAGCAACACTCACAATACACACAAGTAAACTGATGGGAAAGTTGGCATGACTAAATGCTCATAAAACATGTGTTATATTTCTTATATTTATTCTAATGTGCGCTTCAACTGACATTCACTTGAGGTCATTATTGGAAATCTTGAAAATCCATTTGTTCATACGTTTTTCATTCTAAAAGAGCAATGAATCTACACAAACTCACGTAAAAGATAAAATAGTTAAATTATGCCAAAAAATGAACCCTATTTCACAGAATGAATTAAATGGAAAAAGGCAACATATTAAATAAATTGATAGATTTTAAATAGATTATTTCAAAAGTCTAAATCATTTGCTTTATATCAACATAAATGCAATAACTGATGACAAAATATATTTAAATAATGTCAACATTAAATGTTTTTAATGTTCTCTTTGGTGATGTCCCTTTGTCTCGTGTACTACATTAGCCACCTTTAAACTTTGCCATGTCCCAGTTTATAGTATATACAGAGTCACACGTTCCCACACACTGTCAGGGTTCACCCCTGACATTTGACCCTAAAAAATGGGGGGGGTGGCTTATGGGACCACCCAGCCGGGCTCTTATGGGGGCCCCCTGGGGAATGGGATGGCTGTGAGGGGGGTGGGGCTAAGTAAGACGACAGGGGACAGGCTTAGAGCAGGTTGGCCAAAGGAAGAAGATCAGAGCAGACATGTAGGGAGTGGAGGAAGGGAGCGAGAGGAGAGGTGAAGGGTTCTGAATGGAGCTGGGGTCACAGTGGATGAACATGTGGAGGAGTGGAAAATACCACTTGTGTCCCATGTGCCCTGGAGGTGAGAAACCTGCACTGAAGAACTCCTGATTGAAATCCTTTACAGTTCAAGCTGCTGAAGTGATAACACTGACGCTGAGGAACCGGAGATTGACTGATCAGCCCAGTGTGATTGTAAATCTCTCTTTATCTCCACAAAATAATGTTCCAGGACTTTAGACACTGTTCCAATAAAGCAGTCAAAATGAGCGGTGACCTCATTTGAATCTGTACTTACTTACATACTTTCTATTTTGTAAGGGTTGAAAAAGTCACAGATATAGGGCGTTTTCCCACTGGTTCGCTGTGGAGGAGATCGGTACCGTCCTAAAGAGTGTCCTGAGTGAACCATACGAATCTCTTTGCGAGATTGTTCATTGATACAATCATAGACTATCAAGTTTATGGGTACAATATAGATTTTATATATTAGAAAAGGTTTATGTTCGGGTGACGTCAGCTGCAGACCTCTAACAATGCAGACTTAATGCTCTTAACTGTAGTTTGCCTCACTTTGTTTCGCTGTCAGCCAATCACAGCCCGCCAGATTAGCCTCTCACCCAGTCGCCTTCATCTTTCTGCCATTTCAGCTCCTCCACCCCATTCCCCATTCCCCCCACAGCAGCGCCATCCGTCCCCTCAGCCACAATATCCTTTCCTCTTTACCTACAACAGTGTTCTGGTGCCACAAGTTTCATCGGGACAAAGACACAAGGTCAGAAGGTTATGTTGAGCTCCTGTTTTTGTTTTTTTTGTGCCAGTAATTTGTCATGTTTTGTCAACTTCCAAATAGTCCTCCTGGTTTCCTTGATCAGGGCCTCTATGGTTTTGACATGACCTGGTGCCCTGGTGCGCTACGGCTGCTGGTATGCAAACAAAGCACTAACACAACACCACTGGTAAACACGCCGGTGAACATGTGGAAACGGCAACGGAGAATGAGCAGACAGGTAGAACAGGAAGTCAACAGGAGCGGGGTGGGATTAGTTTACCTGCCATTACGTCCCTGCAAAAGGAGCCCAAGGACGTACATCAATGGCCACTATTCATGTCACAATGGCCCCCACGGACGCACACAGTGATGAATTGAAACAAGATAAGAGTGGAGGAATTGCACACACACGGTTAGATAAACAGTGGTGTTTGGAAAAGACGTCGCTGCAAAATGTGTCTTTGAAATGAGCTGCTGCGAGTTATTTTAATTACACCAAACAACATCAGATTAGAGCCATTTCTGGCACCAGTTCAAAGTGTGCATTATGTTGAAATGTGTAGTGAGACTTTTCATTACAGAGAGGTAATGGGCGTGGTTGGCTCAAAGTTCAAGTTGAAATACTGTGTACCATGTGCCAAAATAGATCATTTATTGGTATCCAAACAAATAAGTATGAAGTATTTAGTGGCTAAAGCCTTGTTATGGACTCGAACGCTTAAAAAATCTGCAATGTTTTTTTCATTTTTTAAATTATATCCTTTATTTTTTTTTTATGTCTTGTGCTGCCATTCTTTAATTTGTTCTCTGTGTTTTACGTTTTCTGTTTTTGTTTTATATACTGAAAAGGAAAAGAAAAAAAATAATAGGGAGCATGAGGAATTGTTGCAGTTTTATTGAAATAAATGAATAATATGGATGGATATTTTAGTAGTAGTGTAGTCTAGGCACCAGTTTACCTTCTTAAGTTCAAATGGACATAACAGACAGGTGAATTAGCCAACAAACAACATGGTTACTTACGAGGATAAAGAAGAAGAACAAAAGTTAGTCAGCCCTACAATCAATCAAACTTTACAATCGATGCAACTTTTCATGCATAAAATGTAACACAAAGTACTTTATAGTCCATAAAAACATTCCCACATGCGCTCCCTCCCAACCAGCCCCACAAATGCCAGACTCACACAACCAAACAACCCACCCACAGTGAAATGCACATACAAACACTCGCAAACAGATACTAAAACTTTTACATGCGGCTGAGCGCCGATGGACCAGTGGAGGAAGCCCCATCAGAGGAGCACCAGGAGCAGTTGCCTGTGCCACAGGACACTGACACAGAGCCCAAAGGTGCCACCAAACCTCAGGTGCTGGTACAGAGGGAGGAAGAATTAGATAGCATCAATAAACTAGAGATGAAAACTAGACCATAAATATATAATTGCAAGCCTAAAATAAATAAATACATAAACGTTTATAATATTTTGACTAATTGAATAATTAGTCACTATTACTATTACTATACTATTTCATAGTCGAGGGCCGTAATAGTGGATGCCTCTCGTGTGTGTCTTGACTTATGATTAGGAGCTGACTGCTGGAGGAAGTAGGCTGTCCCAGTGTCTGTAAATGTGTTTTTGAGGTTCATATTAAAATTATTTTTGTCCATTTTATAAATGTACAAAGTTTTTTTCAGTGCAGTCCTTGGCAATTCCTGTAGTTGTTATTGCTTTTGCTGCAGCCAAAGTTGATCCCACATATACCGTACATTGTTTTAAAATCAAATGGAATGTCAGTGTTGAAGAGTCTGTTGTGCCTTTTTGATCTCAATCCAGTATTTATGAATAATAGGGCAGTCCAAAAAAGACTGGTCTGAGAGGTAAAAGTGTACTAAAAGAATTGTTAAGTTAATTGGGTAGAAGTAAGCAGCACAATTGCCCAAGAGTCCAGCACACGGCAGATGCTGTGTGTAACCAGAGAACTGCTGTCCCACCAGATGACCCGCTCCCAGATACAGAGCCTCCATGTACCTCTCCACATGTATGTTTGCACTTGTCTCTGCACATGTTGTGAACGCCCCATACACGCACGGCATATGGACGGGGTGTATCCATGAGATAGCCAGTTGTCTAGGGTTTCCCACGCTAAAACCAGGAGCTCAGGTGGATTTTCTTAGGGACAGGGCTGCACCAAGTGTCATAATCAATGGGCTGCTCTGCTCTGACACTCTGAGAAATGAGAGGAATGTGAGCAGATGGCAGGGGCGGCTGATAATGACAGCAGTGAACACCAAATGAAGTAACATCTTTGTCGAGGCTGATAGTGGCGGAGGTGTACTCTGAAAGAAACAACAGCGCTGGCAACTTAATCTAAATGTTTATACTCTGAAGACATGTGCCTGAGAGAGGTCAAACTTCAACAAGGCAACAAAGGTAAAAACTCAAGGTCGTCAAGGTCGGATAAACAGGAATTATCTATTTTGGAGGATGTGGATAGGGAAATGCAATAGTTTTCCCATTTAAATATTTTCTGTTACATGAGCATATTTACATTAAACAGACCAGCTTAAGATCTAAAATACTTTGAATCAATAATGATGTTTTGTAGTTGGGTATAGAAGAGCCAACCAACTTGTTTTGGCTGTAAAGTCTTGTTCATCTCTTTTGTTTGGTAGTTGAAAGTCAATATGAACTGAGGGAAATGACTCAAAGCAAACATAACTGGGAGAACTTTGATCCGTCACATGCTGCTTATGCTTATGTATTTGTCAATTTTGACACTCGGACAACATGCAACCTCAAAAATACCCCTGAAATTTGGGCTTTTTTTTTGTTATGACGAATAATATTGAACATTTATGCACCAAAAATTTAATTAAAAACTCCAACTTGACACCAATGACACAACCTCACTGAGAAATGTTTGCGTTATGTATCTTTAAATCTGATTTAGCAGCATTATGACTGAGCTGCATAAACCCTTGTGCTGGGCTTTGTGCTGAGTGGACTGACACTGTCCTGGCCCTGGAGGGTGACTAATCTCCCTCTCTCCTTTACACCAGTGAACCACATATAAATGTCAAATGTCTTACTGGAAAACAATGTCCACTCTATGTAGGCTAAACCATTTCCAGTAATTTACCTTACTTTTTCAGTAGCCTGTCACACATATTTGATTAACATTTTATCTTGTTTACACTCTTGAAAGTTTGATATTCACCAGAGCCAACTTGTGTACACACAGTCATAACACACACTTTTACCCTTTAGGAAATGTTACTGTCCAGATGAATGATAAAAAGGTTACATGAGTGTTGAGCTCTTAAGCCCATCCAGTTACAGGTCTTATCTGTACTTCTGGAAACTGTTTTACAAAGGTCCAAAGTTTACTCACACGGCACAATATCCTTTTGAGGCCAGTCTAATGCACCGTGCGCAGCTCTGTAGTGCAGCCTCTGTAAGCAGGTGTGCTTTGTAAGGACTAATCCCCACAAAGCACTTTCCAAAAGGACCCGATATTTACTGTTCCCCTTCTTAGTGAGAGACGGTTGACGTCAGCACGGCCCAGTTACACTCAGGAACCACACTCGATCTTTTGTAGCTATTGACACTTTTTATGGTCCAGACCTTATGCACCACAAGATTTACAACAACATCTCAACTCGTTTCCCGACTTATGTCCTCTTTTTTTTCCCCCTGAGGCCCAGAATTTTCCTGCCTTGGGGCGCAGTCATCATTTAACCCCTCACACCCCCTTGTTATGTCATCCGCCATGTCTGGAGCCCCAGGCCAAAGTCAATCAGCAGCCTCATAAAGCACCTTGTATCGGAGCAACACTTTCCATCTACTCACAAATACACAATAACGGAACTGAAATGTTTCTACAAGAACAACAAGCTCGTTCTGTCAGTTCTGTTTTCAGGAAGAAAATGGCAGTCCATTTCAGTTGCCCTTTAGCAAAGGTTTGGTAGATGAATTAAAATGACAGATTGTAATGTCAAAGAACAGAATATTAAGTAAAAATGGAACAAATCTCTTTTTCGCAAGAATAAAACCATAAAACCAATAAATCCATTTTATTGGCTGGATGAAACACTAACAGCAAAAGAAAAATAATCTACAGTATGTTGGGAGTCGGGACAGCAGTGAGTGAATATGCAATGGGATTTATTTTTAAACTCTGGCTAACTTCTATAACTCAATACATGTAATAAGTACTTTAACATTGTATTGGTGATTTAGGCCAAGGCAGATGCTCTTTTCACTTGGGAGTTGTTTGTATGACGCAACTTTAGCCATTCTGAGAGAGTTCAGTTGTAAAAATGAGTAATGATCAGGAATTATAGAAATTCTGTTGGTTATTTTGAATACTCCTTAAATATTTGCCAACAATAACACCAAATACATACAGACACACACACACACAGACACACACACGCACGCACGCACGCACGCACGCACACACACACACACACACACACACACACACACACACACACTATCTGTATTACCTTTTTAAAATGCAGCTTTACTATATGTCCTTGAAAACTATTGTAAGTCTTAGTGGAGAAGGCTGTATCTGCCCTGGACCCAATATCTCAAGTAGGTCATTGCATTTATATAACACTGCGGGCTCATATATCATTCTATATTTATGTGAGGAGTTTTCGAGGCCCCATTTCTTCCTGCTACTCATAGACGCATCCTTACATTGCTGAATTCAAAGTAGGACTTGTAGGCAAAGGTTGGTGGGTTTGCATGTGTGCCTATCAGTCAGCCCATTGTTCAGCGAATGGTACTTTGCAGAGGTTTTGGGCGGGGGATTGTGTAACGTAGTGGGAGTGATGGAAGGAACGAGTAATGCATATGGGCGGACATACTGTGCACTGTCTTTCCAATCTGCTGCGTGTCAGGACAAGCGAACAGAGCCTCTTGTCTATCTGGGGCTACACTTTACAAACTCATCAATACAGCTTTTTGAACAGGGTGAAATAGAATGGAACGTGCCGCCCTCTGTCAGCCTGCTTTTGACCCCCGTGGGTGCACTGGTGAGTGGGTAGAGATTCAAAAGTGGGGCACAGGGAGTTTAATGAAGGTTTAATGATAATAGTAGAGGTGGTTGTAGCGTGGGTGATGCAGTACAATAGAAATGAATAGAGAGAAGTTTTGTAGTTTGCAGTAGAGGGAGGTGAACTGTAATGACTGTTTGTATTCATATATTGTCAGTAAGGATACTTTTATTACCGAAAGTTACATAAATGGTGAACCTCTGTGTGTGTACCTCTCCATTAGATTGTTAATAATGTTTGGTGGTAACGATACTTCAAATTTGTCCAACCTCTGTACCACCAGATCCAAACCAGGTCTAAAATAAGGCTATTCCAGGACTTGGAGCTCGATTATAAACATGACGACATAATTGCTACTGTATACCAAGACCTTATCTAGGTCAAAGAGGACAAAATGAAGCAACTGGAGAGGACTCCGCGTACCATCAGCATGACCTTGCATCACACCAGTGGTACACGAGCCACAGTTTGCGAAACACTTCAACCTGATGTCTAATTATCATACCCATGCACTTACCATCACACTTCCTCTTCTTTTAGCATTCCCTTCCAAGTGTACAAATGAAAGAATGATGTTCTTTTGCACTTTTGTCTGAACACCACCACCATCATAACCACCCATTTTGGAACTGTGCAGTCACTCTTTAGTTTCCACGTAGAGGAAGAGACACACATCCTGGTGACAGTCCTGTCCAAACACTAGTTGGACTTTCCACCTGACGCATGACACAACAATCAGCTTTTCCTAAATGGTATGACATATACAGTGTGTCTATAATGATGTGTGTATTACAGTCGGATGAAGACAGCTGTCAGACATGTCGGTATGTAGCATGATGTGATTAGAGAGACACGTCCAGTCTAGTGTCATTCTATGTTTGGATTCAGTCTGGGACCTCTGCAGCTGGCTACTGCACTCTGTACACTGGGTAGATGAGACAAGGGCACGAAAAGAGATACAGTGTTCTCTCCGTATTATGTCTCAGCGTGTTGCAGGGCATTTTTCAGTTTTGTATCATTTCACACACAAAAATCATATCAGCTTAAAAGCCTTGAGCAACTGACTGACTGTGGTTTGTCATTGTGTGGGTAGAGTATATTTGAAAAAGTGGTTTAATAGGGCAAATCTTTAAGGCACAGTGATTGACTATAGCGCTATCGCCTCAGTTCACAAGTTTGGGGCCTTTCTGTGCAGCGTTTGCATGTCCGGATTGGTTTCTTCTGCACTCCGGTTTCCTCCATCCACCTAAAACGTGCACAATAATATTACTAATCCTTTAGTTAAGGGATTTCTTAGTTCTTAGACAGCCCTGTCACTATAGCCAGTTAGCATTCTAGTTGCCTCTGTACCTGAGTTTCAGAAGCATAACGTACCATGCTGTTACAAATCACAAAGTTACACCACATGTATGAACCTGTACAGCATATTATGAGAATGCCAGAAGCGTATTTCAATAGTATTTTTATTGCGTTATCAGATATTTCCACTATTGCGCCCAAGGACATATTTAATAACATAATGGCTATGTGAGAGGACTGAGAACTTGGAAGAAGGCATAAAACTATGACGCTATAAAAGCTAAAGTAATTTAACACCAGTTGGAGTAGCAAATGCAGTATTGACGATGTCTTTACGGAGACGGTCAAAGGCATGAGATGGTAAACAATACAGAATAGTGAGTTTGTGTGTCAGTGTGCCTCTGGATCACATGGTCCATTCTGAATCCACTGACTCCCACAAAAGCACAACACAGAAACATTCATTCATACGCAGCGTGAAGGAGAGGGCTTGTTCTTCCTCCTCCTCCTCCTCCTCCTCTTCGGCTCACGGCTCCAAGACGCCAAGTTCTAACATTTCAAAGGCCAAGGTCAGCGTGGTCCACATTTACCAAAAAACGACTCAGTAATGAGAGCAATTAGGAGGCTGCTGTATGGGATAATCTCTCTGTGCATCTACTACTCATATTCCCTTTTTACTTTGCCAATAATAACAATAAATACAACTTATTTGAGATTCCCACCGCAATTCGCACTGCATTGAGTTTACAAAATGTCATAAAATAGGTTTCAGTCTGACTGTAATCAAATTTAAAAGAAAAGCTGATTTTTTATAAGCCTAATTTAGCTTGACTTCAGTCCTGCATACACATTATTTAACGTTTTAACAGTTATTCATAAGTTTTGAGAATTGTGGGGTTAATCACCTGAAGTTATTATGTTTCACCAATAAAAAACACAATCATACAATCAAATCACAACCGTTCATTCGTTATGCTGTTAGGGAAAACAGAAGTATATACCAAAATACAAAAAATATACTTTGTTGAAATGATAATAATACGATTTTTGGCATCTCATATGTAAAGTATTATTAACAAAAGTAAAGCTGACTGAAAATGGGACTCATTTTATAGTTTGTTTTAAGTAATGTCTACTTTTTCCTTCTTACTGTCGAGCTCATTTTGTCTTTCCAGAACAAACCGTCTGACCATTGAAGTGTAGCTATTTGGACTTAGTAAAATCCGGGAGCCTTTTGTTCTCCTTGTGGCGGCGGCGAAAGCAGCTTTGTTACTGACACACAGCAGACGTCACTGACTCGTACCCCACACATTCAAAACCTTTTCGTTTTCTTAGCAACTCCCCCCTTGACGCATTGTTGGCTGATGTTCTGCAGGCACACAAAGAGCAACAATGGACCCACTCTGTTAAAAAAAAGAATCTGGACAAAAACACCTCAATCAAAAGCATCAAAGCCACTAAAATGAATGGGGACGCCAGGATGGAACTTTACAATGATGTGCCTTGAAATAAAAAGTGACTCAAAGGTAAATGGGGAAAGGTTTTCAATATGCAGCAGTGTTCTAAAGACCATATGCAATGACAAACGCCGCATGGGGACAAGGAACAGAGGTTAGATCACTAATGGCAAAAAAACAACAACTCCAGTTTGAAATGTCCTGATAAGAGTTAGTGAGTAAACTGTCTTTTTCTCATAGTGAGGGAGATGCAACCTGCTTTCTGTCGATCATTTATCATATCACTTTTATAGATCATGCGTTGTGGAGATAAACAATATTGCCTGGTGGAGCTACAAAGCAGATACAGCTGATTTTCAATAAGAGACATTTAGTTCTGACTGATAACTTATCTAATGCCACCAAGTGCAGCGACTTTTTAAATGTGCATAAATAAACGTTGTATATGTAAGTTAAAGGTATGACGAAGCATTTTGTGGCTATAATCAGACGTGTTTTGTTCATGATACCGCCTCTTTGAGCACTTATCTGAACATGAAGTATCTTGTTGTCAGCTCTCGCTATCACTGTCACTCTCAAATCAGGCTTTGGGCCGACATGTAGTCTGGACAGTGTCTGGGGTCAAGGCCCCCCTATGGAGCACTCTGTGCAGGTCACATCCTGTCCGAAGGGGGGGCTGCTTGGGCTGCTCTACCGTGGGAGGTGGAAGGCTCTGGGGCCAAGGGTCACCGCAGCTTTCTCAGGTTTCAAAGCATGCTGGAGGCTGAGGTTGCCAGGTCAGAGTGGGTAGTTTAGCTCTAGTTAGGGCCGCATGTCTTTGTGCCCTGCAATAATGGCTTCCGCAATTAAGCACTAAAAATGGAAGCAGTGATTTCCTCAGGATAATGACGATCAACAGGACAGCTAGGGTTTGGCGTCATGTGATCGGTCTCCGGGGTCCCCTTACCTGCGTTGGGACAGAGCACACATTGAAACAAAGTCAGTAAATGTTACCTTGGCAGTCGGTGATGGTGGTAATCAATCACTGAGCGCGGCCCTGCGTTTGGCTTCAGTGAACAAACACAGCCTCCATGTGAACTCACTACAAGAAGAGAAACAGTGCACAAGAATTGCTCCGAGGTTTTGTGATCCATCCCAATGACAGTCTCAAGCAATAGGTCATCTGATTTAGAGGAGAATACACTGAACGACAACTGAGAGTGGAAAAAAACACAAACAACTCAGAAGACATAGGCCAATGCACGTTTAATCTTGTTGTTTTCCATTAGTTGTTCTGGAGCAGGTGCTATTGTGTTGATGATAAAAAGTTCAGTGCACAGTGTGGCGTGAGGAGTGGAGCAGGCTACACGGGGAGACAGAAGTGGCTTACATAATCAGCGATCAGGCTAACGGCTGCTAGCCTTAAAGCGCTCCACTCTCTGACAACAATTCATTCTGTCGGCACGCTGCGTCTCCACAGGCCAACCAGCGCCGTGTATATGTCCTGGACCCATGTCAAAGACTGTGAAAGAGATCAGTGTCAAGTCTGTGGAAATACCCCACAGATCATGGCTGCAGTGTTTTGACAATAGTATGTTGGAAAAATAAAGCAGACTTGAGCAAAACTTTGTCAAAATGGCTTCATCGAGAAATTGTACAATATAATTAATGGGGAAAAAGTATGGTATTTATTAGAGACATATTTATTCAGTAGCAATAAAATGTTAAGAGTCCAGTTGGTCAGGCCACTAATACGTCACAGTGGTAGGTAAATAATAAACCTATACCAGTCAAATCCTGAACCCTGATAGATCAAACCCTACGTTGTAAAACACAAATAAATGTAGATGAATTGAAGTTCCAAAGAGCAAGTGCAGTGCAGAAATATTTGATCTACTGATCTAAATGAAAACACATTCTAGTTTAGTTTACTTTAAGTGCAACGTTGAAAACACAGATTAAGTTGCTGTAACTACCGTAACATGATTTTTTTTTTTTTTTACATTTACTTAAAAAACAAAAAAAAGGAATTTGATTATTTAAAAAAAGATTAACTTGGTTCTGTTTTGCAACGCACCTGAAGCCGACGATCAATACAAAACATGACTTGCAAATACAATTCTTATCTTTAGGAACTTTGTCTTGTGTAAATCAGTTAAAGTGAAGGCTATTGGATTTGTGTTCAAACAGTGGTGAATGACAGGGCCAAACCAGGCCAGGGAAAACTCCTCAAGCTCAAAGACAGAGGACCAGATGCCATCAGCAAATCAAACTGATAAAAAGAGATGAAATTGAGGTAGACAAGTTCACCTTAAAAAGATCAACATGTTTACCAAAATAGGTCAGTAAACCCAGGAGCCATTTCTTTATAAGGGACAATAACCAACTCAGGGCCAATCAGATAACAGAGCATGTGGGCTGAAGCCACGAGCCAATCAGACGACGTGTTTGTGACATCACATGTACAGTTGGACTCTAACCAGAAAACATGATCCACTAGAAACCAAAATCTTATTCAATCAGCGTCCCACCCAATTGTGCTCCAGTTTCATGGTGAGATCACTTTCTGAAGTCAGGCTGAAGGCTTCTTTGACCCATTTACAATTTGGGATTTAGCAGGAAAAGTAAATACAGTACAGGTAACGGCAGAGGGACACATACAGCAGATGTTGTCCGAATCAGCAAGCTCAGAGCATATAGTCTCCTTTACTGCCGGTTATAAATGCTAAATATTTACTCATTTTCTGACATAACCCAGAGTTAATGTTTGACTGTATGCGACGGTAAAGCACTTGTGACTCGCTGCTTTTTCAACAGTGTGCTCAACCATGATAAACCATAAGTTGAAGTCAGAAAGTGAATCATTAGTTATGTTTGTAGGGGCCAATGGTAAAGCATGGCAACCTTTCTTCCATCAGTCTGCCCCAGGGCAACTTACCACCACCAATCGGAAAATGAAAAGTAACATTGAGCACTTTATGACGAGCTTTGTTTAAAGTCTACTTCTAACCTGTGATTGATCTCTGGACATTTGGGTTGTGATGCAATGTCCACTTTTCCATTAATAGTAAAACCAAATCCAATGTGATTATCCAACGACATAATTAATCAACGACAAAACCAAAATGAATGACCCTATGTCTCACTACCTTCACAAGGCTAATTAGACAGGTGTCTCGCTGAATGAAATCATCGGTTAATTGCACAGAAAGTTAGCCCCTAAAACCTAACAAAGAACTGTACATGTCCTGCAAAGATGATTGTGCCCAAATGTTGGCCTGCGGCGCGCACGTGTTGGACAGACCATTGGACAGATGTTTTGGGGCTGGAGATGGGGCTCGTCTCCACAAAACACTGTGATGTTCAAAGAGAGCCTGCTGACCCCGAGACACAGGGATTTAATTAGCTTCCCATAACGAGGGCGCGCCATGGGGGGTTTATATAAGCTTATTACAACATTATCCCACTAACGCCACATGTAGCAATTTAGCAGACTATCATGCTATATATCAGGGGTTAGCTAACAGCTGTTGGGTGGAAATTAATAAATCATTAGACTGCTTATATTAACTTGTTTAGTTTGCAGCATTTCTTTATGGGCTGTATGAGTTAAATACAGAGGTAAGTAAGTGGGAATGAAAAACTTTGATCAAAGGATTGAGAAACCTAATTTTTCGTTCCATAAACAGAGACAAAACAGACAAGCTCAGACCTATTTTGTGAGTGTTCAAACTGTCCTTTTGCATGCACGCCTCAGAGCACGAAGGTCTCAGGTTTTGTAGACCATCTTTGGATCCACCAGTAAACCCATAATAACTGACCACAATGGGGTTCCAGGGTGCTGCTACAGAGAACTAATTATCTCCATGGGACAAAAGGTCTTAAATACTTCAAATTTAGCTTAACACATGCTGAAATGAACCAAATTCTGAAACAAAAATACATTAAAAATCCCTTATATCAAGGCACTTATACTTGTGAGGTGAATTCACTACAAAATCTTTCCCCAAAACCTTTATTTTTACATATTGAAGAAGAAGAATTAGAAGCCTAATTGTTGTGTTTTTAATTAAATATCACATTTGGAAATGCCATGGAGCATTGTGGGATTTTCTTGAATGTGTGTTTTTAATCAGGCCCCAGACATATTGCATCGCATTACAAGAGTTTCAGCAACAGTTAATCCGACAGACAATGTACAACGTGGACCACTAAGTGTACTTAGTGGAGTGATTGGATCGCTTCCCAATCCCACCACTTAGACTTGATTCCAACAGTATTGACAAGCTGAGAAGTCAACATTATAGAGGTAATCATCTTCGTAGTAGTTACTGACTTCACTAACAAATAATTAGCAAGTTCTTTCATGCAGAGTAACTAACTGATTCGTAGAAATTACATAAAAAGGACTGGTTTTGTAACTGTCTGACGGAGTTTTTACACATGGTTGAAGTTAATCCTCTTGGAGCCACCCACTTCACACCAACACACTCAAAGGATTTGCGGATTTTTATGTCATCAAACATTTTTGCCATAGTTCCAACTGAGGAATTTTAATAGGTCTTTATGCAGAATGCAATGCTTGTATTTATTGTAGCAGTGAAAAATAAATAAGCCAGGCTGATTAAAAGTTGACACAAAACTAGGATTACCTCGATCAGGGGGATAACACATATGAGAAAGGGGGATACATTCAACACTAACTTTAGGCACTGCAATCGAGACTGCACTACAGAGGAAAAAGACTGTACTGCTTCAAAGGCCTGTTCCATTCCAGTGTGGCTGAGAAACAGTAAAGTACCTTATATCATCAACATAAAAGTGGTACACGACATTAGACGGATCAACATAAGCTGAGGGTTCAATAGATCCATGAAAAGGGCAACACGGTGCTATTATAAGTATCTTGCAATTAGTTAATTACAGGTGTTTTTATTGCCAAACAAAAACCTTGAAAAACAGTTTAAGAAATAAAAGAAACTTGGCCCACTGAATGCCATATTGTCATGGAATTAGACATACACCGATGCTATTCCGTAACACATTGAGAACACAATTCAACCTAGAATATGAAACGACACAGAAACATCAGACATTTGTGTGGCATGCATGGGAGAAAACGCGGGGACTGTGTCAGCCAGGCCGTTGTAAGGAGCCTGGCTGACCCTCCTGCGTCTCACCCCCGCGTCTCACACCGTTTTTTCCCATGCTGGTTGGTTTTATTAGATATTCTGGAATAGGCGGGTCACATTTCTCATTGGTCAGCCTCACATCAAGGCACTTGGTATTTTTCCGTAGAGATAAAGCCTGCAAGGGGGGGTGCAACTCCCCCCCTCGGGCAACATTCTTTGGCCCATCTTTATGATACCTTCACAAACAAATGCAGTTTGTCACACACCCGTTCTTCTCTTAGACTAATGATGCAGATAAAATATCACTATTATGCAGATAAAATACATCACAGAAATATACTCATATATTCACATTTTATCACATTTATAACATCTCCACTGAGGAGCAGGTAGCAGACCCTCCATCTGAAAAGTTACATAGTTCAGCTTTAATTCATAGTTATACAATATATAGCTTTATAGTAAGGGTAGGGGATTTGTAAAATTTGTATTATGATGTTGTAGATGCTAGATTTGGATTTGATTACATCTCATTCTTGTTATTAAGAGCTAGCTGAAGCCACACTCACTCACTCAGAGCATGTCAGAGAGTGTTTGAGCACAAAACTATGCAAAAACACTGAAACACAGGACCCAAAATCACCCAAATAACATGTAGTTATAATTCATTTTGAGTCGTTATATCGCCCAGCCTTGCTCTATAGATTACCACATTTAGAGCTGCCGTCACCAGACCATCGAAATAACGTCTATTTTGAGCAGACAGGTAAGTAGCACGTTGAAGCCGACTGAAACCACAGTAAAGTCACTGAATGCAAGGCCTCTCCCAAGATGACTGCCACATCAGACATAACAATCGACTTTCCTTCTCAAATAATGGTGGAAATTGGAGCCCTAAAACTAGGATGATGAAAGAACATCTTTGTTTCTCCAACTGTACGTCTGGACAGAATGCTCATCTACAGTCTGCCAGACAACACAGACGCTCTGAGCATGTTAACCTATCATTAGCCTCAGTAAACAAGTTCAGATAATGCAAGTTTTTTATATCGTGGTGGAAACACATAGCTATGAATAGAATGGTCTGGAGATAGTTTGTGATGTGTGTTTTCTGTGTATTATAATGTTTTATGGCACTTACTGATTATATGCACTTAAAAAAAGGGTTATATTTTGCACATACAGTGTCTGCTCTTTCTACAGACCGTTCTCATTGGTCTGGGACTGGAACAAGCACGTTGGCTTATAATTTTAAGTGTTACTGTGTTCACACTGTCCTGTAAAAAGGCTCACCACTATTGGACAACAGAAGAAGGCAGTCTGAAGAAATCTTAAATAGTTTTTCTTTTATTTACTGTTCATTCATACAACTCAGACAGCTCAAACACTCACACAGTTGAGTACCAATTAGTACGGCCATTGATTGACTTATGACAACATTATTAACACATACGTGATTACTATGTAACATACATAACAAAGTGATACTCCAGCTCTGTACCGCTGTTGATCACTTTTTGGCCCTCAAGATCTGGATAAACAAACAGAGCTGAATTAAAGGCTTCTGAAAAATGAGAAGCAAACAAGGAGTCGGCCTCTTTTGGTGATGTGTCATTTCAGGACGAGGACAGACCAACAAAGAGATGCATGATTACAATTTTAGGCAAAGTTCGACCCTGTGATCAGCCAAAGTATGGTTTGTTGCAGCAGGCGTGCGTTTGAACAGCTTCTCTTATTCATATCTACAAATGAACAATTAGCCTCCTTTCTCCACTGAGTGATAAAGGTAATAGCGTGACATGAACGAGATGGTCTGTGCAAGACTCTTTGGTAAGTGCAAACTACTACACACTTATTATATTTGTAACATTTGGCCTCATTGGATCAAAGTAATCAAAAAGCAAAGAACAGGTACTAATATGGTGCATGCAGGCTTTGGAAGAGACTTTTGATCGTATTATTTCATACTGAAATTGGAAACAGAAGTGCAGGAGAAGATTAGATTTTCAAACCTAAAGGGCTAAATGTATAAGAAACAAAATTGTGACATTATTAACTTTTGCCAAAATCAGACAAAAAATATTTTTGGTACACAGAAGCAATTGATGATGTGATCCCGTTGAGCTTGCTCACATTTCCTTTGGATAAATCCACTACAATATGCAGTTCACATGCCAGGAAAGTTCAGTCAATCTTAGCTGAATGCAGGTTATATTCACAGTTCATGTTGGCTTAATGTTGGGGCGGTTGATGGTCGCAGCTTCATGCTCTGCACTATAAACCAGGGAACTTTGTCCGACTGGTCCACGCCCCTGCCATTTTGAGGCGATACTACAATGAAGATTTAAGGCAAGTCCTCCCGAGTCCTCCAAATACAAAGAAACTATCACATCCGGTGTAAGTACAGTCAAAAGCGGTCAGCTCTGGTCACTGGACGCACACGTATTTCTTCCACCAGGATTTCGAGAGCATCTTCATCTTATCGGCCGTACTGCGCACTTTCCTCTCCCGCCGCGCCCTCCTGTCAGATTGTCTTAGTCCCACCGCGATGGCTGCGTCGAACACCTCCTTCAGATTCTTTTGCGTCAGAGCCGAGCACTCCACGTACGTCACCGCTCCGATTTTGTCCGCCAGCGCCCAGGCGTCCTCCTCCTCCACGGGGCTCTCCCGGCGGCGGGACAGCTCGATGAGCACCTTGACGTCCTGCCGCAGGTCGCACTGGGTTCCCACCAGGAGGATGGGGGTGAGGGGACATCGTCGGCGGATCTCGGGCGCCCACTTCTCCCAGACGTTCTGAAAGGAGGCAGGGCTGACCACGCTGAAGCACAGGAGCAACGCGTCCGTTCGGCTGTAGCAGAAGTGACGCAGTTTGTCGAATTCATCCTGGTGGAGACAGAAGAGGGAGATGAGAACATGATGAGTACAATGATGAGAACATGATGAGTACATGATGAGAACATGATGAGTACAATGATGAGTACAATGATGAGTACAATGATGAGTACAATGATGAGTACATGATGAGTACATGATGAGTACATGATGAGAACATGATGAGTACATGATGAGAACATGATGAGTACATGATGAGTACATGATGAGTAGAGTACATGATGAGAACATGATGAGTACATGATGAGTACATGATGAGAACATGATGAGTACATGATGAGTACATGATGAGTACATGATGAGTACATGATGAGTACATGATGAGTACATGGTGAGTACATGATGAGTACATGATGAGTAGAGTACATGATGAGAACATGATGAGTACATGATGAGTACATGATGAGAACATGATGAGTACATGATGAGTACACATTTGAGCCAATCATAAAAAATGTGATTCAATATTTTTCTTTCTTTTCTAACTAACTGCTAGAGCCACATAGAAGGTGGGTAATATTTCAAAATGTAGATAATATCCATATAAAGTTGTTTTGAAAATATGCAAATAGTGAAAAACGCTACAAGAAATAAAATAAAAATGTTAAATTGTAAACTTGCACAACGATATTTCTGCACTGATTCATTTTACAGGCATTTCACATTCATCTAACAATTAAAACTTAATTAATATGTAAAGACCTGTTGGATTGAGATAATATTGTGTAAATATTGATATTGTGATCCTCCCAAAATATATTGCCCACCTCTACTTGCACATTATTTAGCATTAATTATATAGAATTTAGATGACCAGTAATCATGCACTATGTATCTTTTCTGGTGGAAGAGTTTGCAACCTGCTTGTCTCCTAGGAGTTGTTACTGATTTGCCAATAATGTTCCAAAATTTGGCTTTAAAATCCCTATCTCGATGGAGCCAAGTTATAGGTCAGATCTGTGGAGAGACGAGCCCACTCACAGTATGGTTTTCAAGGTTCTTTTTCACAAAATAATTGATTAAATACAAGATAAATATATATAATGCTTTTCTGCAGACCACCTTCAACTAGTAAAGTTATAGTGCACCTTCAAATTAATTGTTTACTGCTGTATATGTTTTATTTTTTGCATTAATTTTCAGGAAATCTCTTAATTCTACACAATGCATGCTACGAGTGCATTAACTAACACAGCCCCCACATCTTCGAGCACATAGATTAAACCCGACCACACACTGCTGCCAGAGTTCCCTAATCTCCATTTAAACCCGAGCATTGTATTGGCTCCATGCTGGTTTTTGCAGACGAATGCGAAGAAGCAGACTGTAATTATAAAGACTAACGAAAAGGTCTCTGGTGTTATTCCTGCACACACTTATCAGCAGACTGCTTGCACATGCTTTGGCTGCGACGACCGGTGAAATGACGCAGATAGAGCAGCAGAATATATACACAAAGCTATCAACATCTGTGGGTAACCGGCAACTGTGTTTATCAGCTTCGGGGCAGTGGTTATCGTTTTTTCTCTTATGAAATTGCATCAGTACAGTTAAGCTCTTGCTCACTTTTTATCTGCCCATATTTGTCTGCTTGTGTGAGTATTGTAGGTCTTTATTCATTAAAAGCGAGTGGTAAAATGATCTATTCCTCTTCATCAAAGCCAAGTTGAGTTCGAGACAGTGGGGAACTGGCAGTGCCCAGTTGACGCGGTGTTCTTAGTGTGAGTAAATGTTAAATATGCGGCTCCAGGGCAGACTTTTATTGAGTTTGATTAAGAAACAACCGCCCTTCGCCTCGCTGCAAGAAAGCATGGTTGCACAACATGTTCCCTCCGAGATAGATTTAATAGATTAGTATTTTTGGCTCCCCACCAGCACCAGCTTTTTCTTGCGTATTCATCTTTGGAATCTAAACTACCGTCATGTATTTGTATAACTTTGGAGCAGCAGATATGTTAGAAAAGGCTGCAACATTTATATTTTGAATTACCCTTTAAATCAACACTCAAACCGACCTTGAAATGCATTTTAAAAGCTACAAGCATGTGTTTTACTGCCACTATTCTGTGCAGGAGTTATATAAAGATATGCGCTTTTGGAGCTACGTAGAAAAAGCATTTACCCCTGAACTAGATTATTTTCTTATTTAATTCTGCGTGAATGATATCTTTCAATAAAATGATCAAATAAAAGCTGAACCTCACCTGTCCAGCGGTGTCACATAGCTGTAGCCGGACTGGGTGTCCATCCACTTGAACAACAGCTGTAGACACACAAAACATAATATATTGTTACTTTTTTTCTTTTCTTTACATGAGAAATCAGCAATGCAGTACAACCATATATGCATTGAAACAATGGGCTGCCCACCCACACCGCCATTAACCGCTGAGACCCTCACACTAACAATTCAAGGTTGTGTAAAAGAAATAAATGAAGAACGGGTGAGTCACTGCTTCATTGTAAAGCTGTAAAGTTCTTCCTCTTCAAAACGATACAGCGCAGCGGGCACATGGGAACATTTACTTTAAAGACATGTGCTTCGTCATAGCACCTGATCAAAGAGCAGCATGAACTAGTCATGTTTGGAGGAGAGGCACCAGCGCACAAAGTTCCCCGAAGCTCAGGGGCCAGTTCGATTCACTTCAGTAACTTTTCGAATGAACGTAGGAGTTTATTGAAACATTGCACTTGTGGAATTTGTTTTTGATGTAACAATATTCACCATGAGCCACAAAAAGGAAGGACCGAGAACTCTAGCAATCTTTCTGACATATGCTCTTTATTAGATGTGTTTGTGTTTGAATTTTATTGTCCCCTCAGTCATCCATATCTGTCACCTGTGTCTTGTTGCGTAATGTCTTGACAGCGAGCTTTCTGCAAAGACACTGGCTGCAGGCACAGGAGGATGACATCATCACCGGGGCCGCCACAATCCCTCTGTGTCAAACGTGTCCCAAAAGACAATCTGAGACTTGGAGCCAATCGCAGCAGATGTGGTCACTCCAGTGGAGAGAGAAAGGGCCGCTGGGTCAGGGCTCGCAACAATAGGCAGAGTTGTGCAATCTAAAAACCCCTGGGCCAGAGACACACTGGCTTTTGTGTGGGAGGGCAGAGCCGGGGCCCCTACCTCCAGGCCACCCGCCTTCACCGACCACTGCTTTATGAGATGTGTCGAGTTGTTAGTTTTACTGCTCATCTATATAATTTAATATAATTGACGTAATGGATGTCGCCACAAAAACAAAAATGCAACAAGTCTCGGCTATATTCTGTGCAACAACAAGGCCTATTGCATTAGCCACTATCTTTATTGTTTGGTGAGCAAAGCATGTGGCTACATGTAAGTCTGGACACATAGAACATAGAACATAGCAACAATAAAAAGGAAAAAAAACATATAGGCTGTGTACAAGAAGGTGATAAACAAGAAATGTTTTAATGAAAATGAGAACATGATGTAAAAATCAGGACTTATGGGAAGTTTATTGATCTTAAAATAAACATACCTGTGTGCCTTGTGGATTAAAATCTATTATAGCTCATATGCATAAGTCAGGAAACCACATTTTAAAAAGTTTAGGCTCTTTGAAATGATGTCCAATGACTTTAAATCACTAGCATGTGCCTATGAAATCAAACATATTCCTTAATTCAGAGCTAAACCTTGTAAGAATATGTTGAAACTTTAGAAAAGCCAAATAGCCCACACTCCACCTTTATTCCTTACGGGCAGACAGTCGAGTCAGGACAGTGCAGACTTACCAGAGAAGTCATCAAACGCCGTGGGCACATATTTGGTCGGATATCCATTGGTGGTGTAGCTGACCACCAGGCTCGTCTTGCCCACCGCGCCGTCGCCGAGGAGCACGCACTTGAGCAGCCTCCCGTGCGCCTGCTGTCCCGCGCGCGCAGGTTTGGGGTTGTGCGGGGGAACCGGGGGAGCCGTGGCCTTCGGGTAATCCATGCTGACCGGGGGTGACATTCAGACCGATCCCATGTGCACTCCTGCTGCCCGCGTCTCTCTGGACTGTGTGGCCGCGCGCGCTTCAGTGACCACCGGCGCCGTTACTCCGAAGTGACTTTCATCCCGTGTGCGGGGCCGACCACTCCGGAGGGGGCGGGGTCGCAGCGTGCGCGGATTTGCCTAGTCCCGCCCACGTCCACGCCCAACTTCTCGAGTGGCGTCAGGCGAGTTTTGAAAGTTTTAAATATGGTTTTAGATCGCCATTAAACACTGCATTTCATCATCAGGCATACTTTATTAAAACTATGACTCCTACAGACTGGCCCAGACTCTTCAATGACTAGAGGTCATCTTTGTCCGTTTTTGTCCCCCTGATGATATTTAAGATAAGATAAGATAATCCTTTATTGTCCACACATGGGGAAATTTCATTGTTGCAACGCAGGTAGATACAGAGGAAAAGAACAGATAACATATAGGAAGTTTAAAAAACACTCTCAATGGAAGAACTCTTATAAACAAAAAAATTCAAACCTGACTAGAAGACTGGTCAGCTCTGGGTAACGCGGGGAAGTAGTAGTAGTTTGATTTAGAACATGGACAGGGCTAATGATGGTTTAATCTATTTAGTTGGTGCAGATCTGAGAACAGCTTGACATATTCAGTGACAATGGTTTTGGAAAAAGTCTTTTGTCGCCCCCTAGAGTTGATTGAGTGCAAGAAGTGATCATTTTCTCTGCAGACTTCATGCTTGGTAAATGGGAAAATAATTTGAATGCTTGCTACTGTTTTAACGGTTTATTGTTTCATTGAAAATAGGTTAAATAACACAAATAAAAAGTAATGTGACATGAGAATCATTTTGTCAAATTTCAGTCTCTGCAAACCAAAAACATAGAGGGAAAGGCCATGAAGGCAAAGGCATTAAGATGTCGTTGCTTCCTGAATCCCTATTGCTTTAGCGTGGTCTACGCATTGAATCAATGTGTGGGTCAGGCAGATGAAGGGTATCTAAAGTTAGTGAAAATAATTAAAATACACAATCATGTCATACACTGTTGGTTCAAAAATAAATATAAGGCATAGATTCCTTTCAGAAGCAGACAATAAAGGCAAAGTGAACCATAGTATCCTAAAACATTGTATTTTTCCTAGAATCATTCTAATCACTATTATAACATACCTGCTAATACACTGTAAATGGTGGAGAGTACACAGTTAAAGAGTTTCATGGTCAGGAGGTTTGTGTTAGATATTGTGATCCATGCAATAAGACCCACTGTTAGAAAGGCACCGTCTGCACTGCACTCCCAAATTCTGTCATGTTTTTCCTTCGGCTTGGATATGTTAAGACCCAATAGAGATCAGTACATTAGAGGATGACATTGTAACTCCCACCACACAAAGTACTATTGGGATTTCATGTTAAGATTAATTTAAATCAAAATGTTTCCTGCATGATCTATGGAAAAGATGCCTTGGTTTTGGGATGAATGCTTCCACTCAGCAGGCTCATGTTCATACATAACATATACTACACACTCGCACACATACGCAGCTACAAACAGTCATGAGGAAAAATACAGTGATCATATTGCACATGTGCATTCACTTAGACACATG
This sequence comes from Eucyclogobius newberryi, assembly GCF_026437365.1. Taxonomy (NCBI): domain Eukaryota; kingdom Metazoa; phylum Chordata; class Actinopteri; order Gobiiformes; family Gobiidae; genus Eucyclogobius; species Eucyclogobius newberryi. The sequence goes on from NW_027315724.1 coordinate 23,200,326, forward strand.
CATCCTGATAATTGTAATGTGAATTATGACAACCTCGCTCTTCATATGACCCACTGGTTGTTGTTGGTGTACAGTAGCTACAGGAAGGAAAGTCACACACCTCCCATTCTGGTCTTGTTTTAGTCAATTTGGATAAAAGCTGTCAATAAGACATTTGAAAAAACACTCCATCATCTCTGACGTGGACAACAGTCACATTCAGTGTCCACACACATCCATTTCTCCATACTCAATCCCACCTCTAACCCTAAAACCGGTTCAGGTTGAGTATAAAACACCATGCGTGATCCCGGCGAGTGTCGTCTTTAGTTTGTTCCTGTCCAAGTCTCTGGAGCTCCAAGCACAGACTGCTGTTAAGACCTTTGAGTGACAGTCTGCAGCTCCTCTGGATTACATTGGTTTCATGTCCACTAGTGGGTTTACTGGGCTTTGGGTTTAGCACCACCTGGTGTTTGATCCGGAGGTGGAGCGCCCCCATGGGCAAGTCTCAGGAGACTAAAGAGAAAATACAGAAGTGAGATACACCAATTACACAAAAAACATGCTTTATCATAAGTGAATTTAATGGGTACGTTTAGCATTTAATCCTGCAGATGACAGTACTCACATGTCGGCGATGTTGTCATAATGACTCTGAACTTTAGCAACAATGCTGTCAACCTGATCCTATACGGCAACAAAGAGTGTGAATGCATTTATAAATGAATAATGAAGTTATAATTAACAAGTAAATGTGTAACCTGGTGTCTTTGATAGAACAAAGGCATAGAAAAGAGAGCAATGACACCTAAAAAGAGAGTAAAGAAAAAATATTTGTTAAAAAGACTTATTTTTAACCCTTGATATATAGATGTTCCCTCACCATGAGCCTAGTCAAATTCATATTTTGATTCATTCATGTTTAAGTAATCCTGCATTGCCCTACATTTGAAGCAGTTTTCACCTGCCCTCTGCTTACTTACGATTATTATTATTCAAAATTCAGACTCCAGGTCATGCATATAGCCATTTTCTCAACACTAAAATCACATAAATGAAAATCTGCTGTTTGCAATTGTCAGATGCCACTATGAAGAGGCTTTTCATTTCTGCAGTTTTGAACAAGAAGTCAATTTCTATTAAAATATATGAACAAAATGTAAAATAAGGATCTCATGTTATAGTTGTAATACTAAATACCTGAAAAAGCATAACAATAAGCATAATCCGATATCCTTATTATTGGTCACAATTTTAAAAACGATTACTCACTGACGATGAGCAGAGTAAGGCCGTTGGTCAATTTCCCCACAAATGTCACAAGGTAGAGCAGAAACAGGAACTAAAAAACAAACCTGAGCATTAATTATGACAAACTTGCTGACAGTCAGCAGTTAAATATGTTTGTGTATTTTCACTTTGTTACTTAAATATTAAACTATCTTTAACATTTTTAGTACGTAATCATCCCCACTGAGCTGCATTGATTTGACTGCCATAATGGGTGTGTGTTTCCCACACTGTCACAGAGGGGGCAGGGTGTGGACTGTCCTGATATGGGACACCCCTGCATCATATTCCAGGGGCACTGCTCAGACTGCTGTGTGTTACATACCGGCCAGGTCAGGGTTGACAGCACAAGGATCTAGAGAGGCCAGTGAACACACCCTGTGCATGCACTGTCAGTGTGTTAACTATGGCCTGATATTTACTTACAGACGTAATAAGTTTATTGGATAAAGGTACTGAGTTACGTCAGTGCAACCCCTGTACTGCCATCAGATTTCTAGTTAAAGAAATAACCAATTTGTCTTTTCAAAGTAGTTTAAATGCCTAACAGAAAACATTTGATTAAAATGTACAATCCAAGAAGATGGCAGTGTATGACTTTATCAAAAACATGGACTTTAAAAAGACCATGTCATGACTTACAGTGTAATGCATTTTTATTTTTCCGATTTATGCAGTTCACTGCATAAGCTGCTGAAGATTATCCATTACAATTTATACTAAAATGCTTACATAAATGACCAATTAACTAAACTACTCTGTTTATAATTGATAATCATTGTAATTGACTTTACAGTCATACATCCCAGTTGTGGTTCTAATTTTTAGCATTCACTTACCAGTAATTTAAATATATTTGTACTTACTTTGAGGGAATTTAACAGACTTCCCACAAAAAATAGTCTCTTCAGGGCATCCACAACTGACAGAGCCGTTACAATGGCTTTTTGCATGAACTTATCAGCCAGTTCTCCACTCAAACTGATGTCTAAATCCAGGTATGACCTAGAATAAGTTTATAAAGCATAATTATTGATATGGCAAGAATGAACTAATTAAATCTCTGAGGCCAATCTAGCAACTTACTTAAAGGGGTGCACGCCATCGCCCCAGTTGAGGATGTAGAGGACTTTGTAGTAGAGTCTCACAGAGATGGTGAAACACATGACAGCCAGTGAGAGAGCAGCCAGCACAGAGACGATGCTGAGCTGAAACAGTGACAACAGGCCCACCACCAGCCCGGTCAGCACCATCCCTGACCGCTCCGTGTCCTTCCAGTATATCAGGTCTACTGCTGCAGGAACACAGTGCAATCATATAAGTCATCTATTATGATCATGTGAAACTGCACAAAGGTTTTATACATTCTGATTATTGTATTTGGGGGCAACAATCTACTGTCTTAATACTACGCAGCTCAAACATCCTTAATAAACCGAAATAAAGTTGATGAGGGTTCTAGAGGTGAGGAGTGGGCTTCCATTATCCATCACAGGAACACGTCAGGCCCAAACTGAGGCTAAATATAGGCTCCAGCTGAAGGAGGAGCAAGCGTCAAACAGAATTTAAATGTACCCTTTTACTGCACCTGCTGACACACGTCAGACTGTTCTCCACACCCCTTTGCCTTTTCTCTACCACACAGCAACAGCTGCCATGGAAACTGAGGTGTCCCAAGATATACCAAACAACAATGAAAAACTAAAAGTCACAGAAGTTGTTTTGAATGTTTAAAGCAGCTGCACTAGTATTCATTCATTCATTTAAAAAACATAGTGGTCCACTGGACACCAAGGCATTGCAGGATATCTCCATAAATGCCAATAAACCCTCAAATTGTGTCCACTAAAATAGTAGGCCTAGTTGATGACAGGCTACTGAATATATATGTACAAAGCAAGTAAAAAATGTGCAGAGCATAAAAACATATAGGTGCTGCAGAGCTCCATGAACAAACATTACTCATGTACTGAAGACTATTCACTTTCTTGACCTTTTGCACTCTTGTTCAAGGTTAACAGGAACTTCCATTTTAGCTCAATTTTAAAACGCATCTTATGAAAGATTACATACTGACCACCATCGTAAAATTACACAGCAGCTATTTATACCAGATTAATTTACAGTAAAACATCAGTTTAGCTTGCAATGCATAAGATTGATATAATTATTAATTGAATGAAAGTCATTCATAACAAAACCAGTTAATGTATCTATGAATGCTCAATAATCTCAATAATCAACAATAATCTCTGTGCTACTAAAAAGAGAGCAAGACAGTGACTATTTTAAGTTTCAAATTAAATTTTCAATCTGCAATCTGAATACCAAATATTCGGTGTGAACAGGAAGCACTCTGAAGTTGAGCCAGTTGATAATTGAGACTTCCAATTCAGGCTACAAAAGTAAAAATCTCTTTAAATTCACGCCTGATTATTTATAACATATTAAGATGACACATGATACTGCCTCTAGAGACATAACTCGTAAAATGATACAAAACAAGAAAACTCTAGACTTTAGTACGCAGAAATCCAATCCCTCTCTTATATAGTAATATTAGTCATTTAACATGCTTCCTCTTACAGTGTAGTATGCCATTTAGTGAACAACCCTTTGCTCTGCAGAAAACCACATTTAAAGCCTGTATTATCTCACCTTTACTGGCCATTATGACTGCTGCTCCCGTTGTGTTCCTGTTTACGGCCGCTGTCACTGTCTGTCCCACTGTCTGTGCTCCACTGGTCCTTCTGAGCTGTTTTTGGCTGCCCCCTGCTCACTCAGCAATCCAAAGGCCTGACATCCCAAAATAATCTCATCTACAGCACCACCCACACCCTTAAGATTTGAACAAACTTTAAAAAGTCCCATTTTCTTAAGATTAGAGTCCTATTTCTAATACACATGTGGTATAAAGTAGATCATATGGTAAATGCTGTGGTGGCTTTTCAGCAGAAAGAATATCATTTCATTTATGTCTATTTAAGTGTAATGAAATATGACCACTGCCCGTTTGGTTCCATTGTGTCACTGAATAAAATCTCTCAGTGCGCTACATGACAATACACAGCATTCTTTTACAAAGTGTCTATATTATTGTTGTTTATTATACTATAATAAATGTGTAAATGCAAGTTGGGACTTTGAGATACCTTATACTGGACAATATTGAGTCAGTAATGTGTAATGAACACAACTATAAATCATAAACTGAATGGAATATGATTCTCCAATATGGTGCTATTTATTCTGGACACTTTAAACTCTGTCATCAGCCTGAACACACATCAATCAGAATTTATAATCCCCCTCACAAGCCCACTAAAATACTACAGAAACCTACTGTATCTGATGAACCGCTAAACACAATATGTGTCAGCAATATAGCCTTACAATGTAAAAGTACAGAAACTAAAGTCACCCAATGCCAGAAATACTTCCTAAGCCATAATTAGCCAGGCATTCTTGAGGGGGGGAGGTTACAGTGGAAGTACAATAAAACTGTATGTAGGGTCCTGTGTGCATGTGTTGCCTTTAAGAGGGAAATCTGATATTTTCAGTATTGATTACCAGCCTCATTGAAAGCCTGCAGAAAAAAACGAGGTCAGCCGAACGGGGAAGTTTAAAGACACAGTTCAGTACAATACCTGCTATGTGAGTCCATACTGTGTCAGCCTCTGCTAGGTTCAGTGCTGAGAACCAGTGCTCGCTGACCAGCTGTTCCTGAGAGTTGAGTCGTGCAGCAGCCACAGATGACGCGAGGTCTCCGGGCAGCGCACCTCGAGGCTGCACAGATGTGAGCAGCTTCACCGAAATGGTTTCTCTGGAGACCGGTGACGATGATATTGCTGCTGAAAAAAAACACACACGATACGAGGTCAGCGTCAGCATCACGTCACAGTTTTCATCACACAACGCTTCCATTTTGCAAAACAACAAATTGGTATTGTTTAGCATATTGCCCTGTGACTGGTTTCAGTACACTATTATCATTTGTTGGATTATTTCAGAGTGGAGATTGCAGACAATGTGAACATAACTTACGCTGAAGAGGGTATGAGCTGGATTGGGGTTGGGAGGGAGTAGATGTCTGGACAGTGAAACCGCTGCGATTCTCGTCCCTTTGAAACCCTGTATCTCTCTCCTGAGTTCCCTGGCACTGATGGAGTTGAGTTGTACTTGTGTCTGTTTGTCCATAGTTTTCTCCTTCAAAGTCTGTCCATTCTGTATCGGCTGTAGCTGGACACCTCTCGTGCTCACGCCTTTCAGCTGCTGCCTCTTGTCCCTCCTGCGTGAGAAACTCCTGGGGGTCCCATTCCACATCAGGAGAGTCCAACAGAGTTTCCAGCGTGTCAGTGCGAAACAAAGCGGTACGGCTGCTCCTGGAGGCCCCCCTGCGCCTCTCCCTCAGGTGCCTTGATGCTCCCACCACCTCGGGCTCGGCAATGGCGATGTATGAGAATGTTAGCTCGTGCGAGTGTTGGCGAGGTGTACCCCAGAGGGACGGAGAGGAGGCCAACCCATCTTCATCATCTTCATCTGCTCCTTCATCCTCGGACCATTCCCGGGCAGTCTGCAGCTCACACAGTTCAGACTCCTCATTCCCCCCTGCATGAAGCCAGGAATACATGTAATGAAACATCTTAGATGATTGAAATACAATCTGCCATCAAAAGCCAGTATCTAAAAATAAATCTGTGTGCAAAGGGAAGCTGTGATCAGAAAGAGCCAGTGTTTTCACCTGTGGATTACAACTGTAGAGACACAGAGTTACCCATGTGTGGTCAGAGGTAGTGTTAGGACGTACCATCGGTGCATGGAGGGGTCGAGTCTGGTGTTGAAGCCACTGAGCCATACTCCTCTGGAAGACAATGAAAACATGCATTTCCATACACTATATTATTTGGTCGAGTTATCATTTACTTCAAATCATAAAACACATTAATCGTATGTCTCAATGTAATTCAAGGATAGAGCAAACAAGGCCTTTTCAAGCACATAGCCTGAAAGCTACATTCTTATGCATTATGCTGCTGTTTTTAGGGAATTTAGACAAATAATAAAAGGTCTGTGTGATTGACTATATCTAATAATATTAGTCAATTAGGTCAATTGGACCAAATAGTAAAGAAATAATAGACATTTGTAAAACGAGATGTAGAATATATTTGTTGACTACAAGCAATGTTATATGAGGATATACATTCTCTACAGACCAAGAAAGTAAACAATGACAAATAGATTCACATATCTGCATTCATTCAGAATGTGCTTAGGTTTCTAATGGAGAGGAGAAAGTCATTGGTAGAAGCTCGGAAGAAGAGGAGGGTGAGCTAACACACACAGTGCTCCTCCTAGCAGTTAGCAGAAAAGATGCTGAGATGTGATAACTCAATGCTGAGAAGATGACTACTGTGAGAGAAACAGAACAAACTCACGGCAATGGGAGAATCCTAAAACCTGGCCCATGCTCCATCAAGGCATCGCTGGGCCCACGCAGTCTGGAAGCCCCCCTCCTACTGCGTTTTCCTCTGGTGCGCTCACATCCAGTGGACAGGCTGTAGTCTTCCTGTGGTCCCTCCTGCCTCCTGCTCCGTCATTCAGCCGCCCCTCCCTCACTCAGCATCTCTCCTCCATTCACTCCGGCTGCATCTGCTCCTGGAGCCTGCTGTGCCAGTAGTGGACGCTGCAGCACAAGGTAAACAGCAGCAGAGAGAAGAATGTTGTCATGTACCCTTCACAGCCAATCTGAACCTCTAAAACTAGCTTGCCCTGCCCATTACTGTGTGACTTCATCCAAGGATCTTAAAGAGATAGGCTTTAAGAGCTTGAAGTTATCAATAATGCACAGCACATTTGCAGGCACAGGCAGCGGGCAATAAAGGCATTAGTGCAGCGGAAGATGGAATATTGGCCAGTACAATCTAAACTCTATGATAAAAAAATACATATATTTAATATATACTCAAATTAGTTTTATCAATACACAAATTAGGATGATACATAGAATTGCCCAACATGGAATTTACTCAAGCTACTCTTAATACTTCCTCATGGTGTAAGTAAAAAAAGATTAGTTTCCAAAGTAAATAAATAAAGTCATGCCAGTGTACATCCTGCATCATCCTTTGTGTGTTTATGAACTTAACTGGCTATGTTGAGTGAAGTAAATGACAGGTTTAGTCTACTTCTGGGAAGTATACTGCTTAACACTATAAACCACACAGTTCTAAAGTAAACCAGGTTAGAGGCTTTAAGTCGTAACGAGATTACAACAAGAGTGTTAACCTGCTATCTCAAGTCTGACTGACTTTTACTTCACAAATACAGCTGAATAACTTGTGTCTCATGGGTAGTCCTATATCTTATAACACTACTGTACATTATGTTGTAATAAACAATATACTTCACGTTATCACACACACTGTGATTATGTCTAATGGCAGTTTTCTTAACATATTGGAATAATTCATTATCACATTCAACATGAAACAATTACAGTGGATACTGTTTCTGAGAAGCTAATTATAGGGTGTGTAAAATAACATGAGCCTAATCCATGCATGTGTCCAGACAAAGGTCAATTGACTGCAAGGCCAGGTGATTATTTGACTACATTAGTGATGTGGGGAACAGGGAGGGGCCAACACTTAAGTACACATGATCAAAAATAGATGGACCAATAGAGACAAACCTCACAGTGACAGTTTGAAGGACATTGGAAAGAGTGTCACTTTGGCTGTGTAAAGGGAAGACAAGATGCAAAAATGGGTCTGATTTAAAAAAGAAAGTACACAAACTTTTAGCTGTAAACCTAAAGATTCAATACATTTTGAATTAATCTGTTTATCACCTGATAGGAGTGTCATAGATAAGCTGCTGCACTGGACCTGCTCAGGAAAACACAACACCGGAGGAGGGGCATCCGGAGGAGACGGGGAGCAGCCAGGTCGAGCCAAAGACTCGAGCACAGGCTCCGCGGAGTCATGAGAACAGCAAGAAGAGCCAGCAACGTGGAAGTGCCCTCCTTCCTCCGGCAGCTGGCCAAGGAAACGGAGAAGATGGTCACCTTCTTCTTCAAAGGAGGGTCTAGAGAGCGAGGGTCGGATGAGGAGGACAGTCCGGATGAAGACGACGGCTATCCCAGCCCATACTTGGAGCACCCCATCCTTGAGAAGCATGTGTTTGAAGGGAGCTCCCAGTCTGGACTCAACTATGCTGTGGCCAGTATGCAGGGCTGGAGAGCACAGATGGAGGACGCACACTCCTGCATGCCACAGCTCAGTGGAGACTTCAAAGACTGGGGATATTTTGCTGTCTTTGATGGACATGCAGGCACCACAGTCGCACAGTACTGCTCCAAGAACCTGCTGAACCACATGATGGCAACAGGTATGTTGAATTAATTTATAAGAGTGAGCCTTATAAATATTAATGAGTTTTTTGATTAATTGAAATGGTCATTTCTTGTGGGAATGGTTCTGCATGTCCAAAAAGTGCCTCTATTGATGTATTTTGATTTCACACTTGTTTAGGTGGGATTAAGGCCATTGATGACCCTGAGCTGGTGAAGGACGGGATCCGAGAGGGTTTTCTGGAAATTGATCGGCATATGCACAAGTTGGCCCGCCAGGATAATTGGGATCGAAGTGGGTCCACCGCGGCAGCAGTCCTGCTTTCTCCTGAGTACATTTACTTCATCAACTGTGGAGATTCAAGAACCCTTCTGTGTCGTGACGGCAAAGTTATCTTCTACACAGAGGACCACAAACCATTCAACCCCCGAGAAAAGGAGCGCATCCAGAACGCAGGGGGCTCAGTGACACTGCAGCGAGTCAATGGCTCTTTGGCAGTGTCCAGAGCCCTGGGGGACTTTGACTTTAAAGAGGTGGACTGGAGACCTCAGACAGAGCAGCTTGTGTCACCTGAGCCTGAGATCTATGAGATGGGGAGGGCGCCTGAAGACGAGTTTGTGATTTTAGCCTGTGATGGAGTCTGGGACGCCATTGGAAATGAGGAGCTTTGTGCCTTTGTGCGCAGCCGTCTGAAGGTGTGCGATGATCTACGAGAGATCTGTGCCCAGGTCATAGACCTTTGCCTCTACAAGGTAAAAGAAAATGAGAAAAACAGCAGATTAAACATAGTGTCAGTATGTAATATTCCCATCTAAAAAATATTTTTCAACTATTTGAAATGCTTGTAGCTAAACTGTGCATCAAAGTATATTCATGAATAGGTTTCCTACACAAAGCACAGGGACTTGGCAGACAGGTGACACTGAGAACCGTCTCTGAGTAGGAATTACAGTGAGGTCATTACATAAGGGGATAATGCCTGTTAGTACTACCTGAACCCTTACGCACACGCAGGCTGCCTATAAATAGAGGTCTTAGACAACACAAGAGATGTATGTACACATGGCCTGGATTAAGATTAAATGTGAGAGCTGATCAAAACTAAAGGATATTCTGCGCACCACCCTGTTGATTATCTTTTAACAAAACATACAGCAATTGCACATTATCAATAGATAACATTAAGAGACATGTAACTTGTTTTTACTCATTTCAAACCAACTCATTGGCTGGTAATTAAGAGGTCTGTGCAGAACCGCAGTCCTCCAGGAAGGTTACATAGCAACAGAATTCTGTGGAATGGACAAAAGAGTGAAGATGTTTCGTCCCCCTTAGAAGGAGCTTCAGTTCCCCTGACACAGAACTCACACAAACTAGTTGTTTACAGTCAGGAGTATATGTTGTTAGGTCTTACTGTAGAGATGAAGAGAGTCCAGACATTGAGTTGTTTTGTGTGCTTTGTCTTCCTCTGCAGGGCAGCTTGGATAACATGAGCATCATCATTGTGTGCTTCCCTGGAGCGCCTCAGATGTCCCAGGATTCACTGCAGCAAGAGGCTGAGCTTGAACAACACATCGATATGAAAGTGGAAGGTGTGGTAGTCTTATTGTTTATAATAAGACAATATTATTATACAATAATATTCATTATTATAAAATGAACCCTATATTTTGATCATTACTTTTTCCAGAAATAATTCAAATGATGAGGTCCAAAAATGAAGATCCAGATCTGTTGTATGTAATTAAAATCTTGGCTGCAGAGGAACTGCCTGGGCTTCCACCAGGGGGCGGCATTACAAGCAAGTATGTGTGAATCTTCAACTATTAACCTCACATTTCTAAATCCAACCGGTGTAAATCAGTTGCTTTTGTTTTGCTCGTAGACGTGACTGTATTATTTCAGCCTATCAGAAACACAGTGTGAGTGCCAGAAGCCAGGAACCTATGGTACGCTAATAAAAGTAAATACAAACACTACTGACTGTATGTAATGCCTGATTTTCTACTTTTTTTAGGATGTTGAGGTATCAGAAGAGGACTCAAGATGATCCTTTCACCGTGGGCGTTGCCGGAACAATAAGATACATTCAGCTGGAATTGTCATTGATACATTTGAGTTAATTTAAATAAAGTCATCTCAATAAAACAAAATTAAATCAGCGTACTGTATGTGACTGCAGTCTACACATGCATCCACAGGCCACGTGCATGCAATGTGACCAAGTAATTGGTTTCCACTGAGTTGTTAGAAAGCAAAGGTGACGCGGCTCGTAACGACATGCTTTGGGAAAAAACAACACTGTATGTCAAAGGAGAAGAAAGCAAAATGTATAAACACATAAGGAAATAGCATGCAAGGGGCCACAGGAGCATAACATACACAGGGTCAGAACAAATAACGCTTCCAGGAAATAGCTGCATGCATCATTAAATCTGGTCACTGGTATTTAAGTGTGCATAAGTGAGTGTATGAGGTTTTACATGTGCCTTAATTAAAAGAACAGGCCTATGAATAATCGTTTAAAAATTCTAATTTATTGTAGGCTATAATAAAAGTGACATGGGTTAAACAAATATATATATTATTGTTATAGACCAACTAGTTCCACAAAGGGTTGATGAAGAGTCTAAAAACATCAATACATTAATTTTAAGCAACAGTAGATTCCATGTGCATTAAGTGGAGAGGGCTGGCTCCAGCAGTCACAGGTTCAACAGAATGTGTGGTAAGAGTGTGTAAGATCCACACCTCTGTATTAATTAACCCTGCAGAGTTTTTATAGAACACCATGCCCCTCTCACATCCTCACTCCTCACAACCCGAGTCGAATATCCAGGCTACAAGGCATTCTTACTTGGAGAGACACGTGGAGACGGACCTGAGGAAAGACAACATATAAAAAGTTAGTATGGACTTTGGAAATTAGTATTTTCTTTCAACTGCATGCTTTAGGGGCCACGGTTAGGTCTAACTCCACATGGACATTCATTGATTGTTCCATTTGTGTTCTGACATGGACCTATAGACCACATTATTATACTTAATGTTTTTCTAAATGTATAAACTGTGCTCTATAAACTTGCCTTGCCTTTTGTCAGAAAAAATGTCAGTTGTGAATCAATTACCTCTGCTTTTTAGACAAGGATTGACTGATGTAAAACTATTCTTTACATTTACCACAAGAAGTGTCCCACCAAACTAAGTGATAATTAGAGAAAAACATGAGAACGTGTCACATGCACTTCAAACCTAAATATTTGCACAAACTTTGTAGGACATTGCACTTTTGGGCTTCTTTCAGACAGTAAAACCGCTGAGTCAATGTAATGTTAGGTCAAACTGAAAGATGAAGCCTGGCTGCAGGTAAGTATTTGCTTGTTGGCCAGTGACGCGCAGAGCAGGTTGATTGATGATCAGACGCACCACTGCCGCAGCTGCAAGTTCTGGAGAGGTCAACGCGCGCGGGTTTGTTCAGCACTACAAAAAACACTTTCTGCAGTAACTTGTGGTTCAAATAAAAGAATGAGGGAGACTTCACGGTATGAAAACACGTCTATGGGTGTGGGGTCTTCAGACGGGCAGGTTGCTGAACGTGTCATTATTTGCAACAGGATGACGCTTAACGCCGGCGGCCCGGGATATGGCAGTTTGTCCCATCCCGGGTTTTCGCACAGTGTGGGTGCCACCGAGGTGGCATCACTGATCATCCCAGAGCACGAGCAGGAAGAGCATCAGGACTGGCGGCCTCTGTCCCGGGAGCAGCTGGAAGATGCAGCTGGAAGCCCGGGATGGAGAAGGTTCCGCTTTTACCTGGTGCTGCTGTTCTGGCTCACCTGGATGGCCATCCTCGCCACGGCCGTCGCCATCCTCGTGATGACACCCAAACCCGTGGCCCAGCCGCTCAAGTGGTGGCAGAAGTCCTTGTTTTACCAACTCCAACCAGACAAGGTACTGGAAGGCACGTTGGAGCAGTCTGGGAACCTCAACGGTGAGATGGATGTTGTATCTTGAATAAAGATTCAAGACAGTAGAACATATTTACATGTCTTAGAAACACTCTATCCTTTGACTGTGTGACCTTTTCTTTGAGATGATGGTAAAAAGGCCTTCATAATGTCTGCTGTTTTGTAGCCCTGAAGGAGGAGTTGTCTTACCTCAGGTCTCTGGGTGTGGGGATGCTCATTTTGGAGGGTCTGTTCTGTGGGACAGAAGTTTCCCCTGTGAACATCTCTGCCACGGTCAAAGGCTCTGCAACATTACCTGTGATTCAGTACATTCTCCAAGAAAGCCAAAAAACTGGTAAGAGCTTCTGTCACTTTGTTGTATTATTGTATTGACTCCTTTCTTCTGTCAGATCTTAAGGTCGTGTTGGACTTTTGCGACGTGAACCTGCTGGAACCTCAGACTGGAGGAATAGACAAACAGAATTCAAACAGTTTAGCCAAAGTTAAGGTAATGCAGGTTTCATATAGATGATTTAAACTTAAATATTTGCCACTGTGTTTAAGTTTTTTTCTCTTAAAACAAAGGATGCACTCAGGTTCTGGTTGACTCAAGGAGTAGCGGGGTTTACCATCTGCGACACGGATGAAGCATATTCTGAGAAGGTTAAATATAATATTGTGCGTTGTGGTTTTTAGAATGCCAGTGCCACACATTTTCCTCTTAAACATTTGCCTTTCAGATTCTACTGGAGTGGCAAGTTGTTCTGAAAGACTTTAATGCACATGATGACAGGTAAGATAGAAATTCATATTTGTTGAACATTTAAATGACTTTAGTTATTATATTGTGTCATTACAGCATTATCTTAGTCAAACAGAGAAAAGAAACTCTGCATCCTCTCAATACCATAAACCTGAACACTACTCTGGTGGATGTGGTCATTAAGTCAATCCTGCCCATGTCGCCGGACCTTTTGTCTGGACAAGAAGTTTCCTCTGCCATCGAGACACATCTCCATCTGTGCAGAGCAGATGACAATGGAATATGGAACAGCTGGATGGTAGATCATGGTTTTTATCTTCAACCTTGTCAGCGGTGAGTTCATGTTTGTTCTGTGTCTGGGCAGGTCGGTGGGAAAGCGTCAGAGAAGTTAAAGACACTGCTGCTGGTGCTGTTGATGACACTGCCTGGGTCTCCTGCAGTGGGGCACGATTCAGACATTGACCAAATTGAGGTACATTTGAAATTTGAGTTGTTATTTTGTCAGACGCGTGGACATTATTTGCGATTTACTGATGAAATATGTTTTTATACCATGACAAAACCCTGAGTACATGCATCAATTGTGGAATAGAGCTGCATTTCCATATAATTACATGTAGTTCTGAATCAAATTCTTCCAAACTGCTAAATTGGGATGCTTATTGTATTGTCATTCTTTCCAACACATGACGCTTCTGCAAAATATTTGTATTCTACACCTGATCTGGCTCCAAACATTGCTACATTTCCCAGAGAGGACAGTGAATCTGAACTAGACAGCCCAGTGCCTTCATGTTCTATACCATCAATCACTGAGAGAGTATATACGTCTCACTTCTGTTTCTTGCTCCAGGACAAAACGAAAGCATTGTTCAGCTCTCTCAGTCAGTCCAGGGCCAGAGAGGAGGCCCTACTGTACGGCACCTTCACCTTCCTGCCCTTCCAAAGCTCAAACTCCTCCAACACCACTGCCCCTCAGTCCCTTCCCGTCCTTGCTTTCCTGCGCTCGTGGGGATGTGTCCATTTCCTCATTCTGTTCAATATTGGGCCTGAGACTCGTGGCCTGGACCCTGCTTGGGCCCCCAGCCTGCCAAAAGCGGGAGTGTTTGTGGCCAGTACCGGCATGGATCGCATGGGAGAACTATCTCTGGACAAACTGGAACTTCAGCCACATGAGGCCATTGTTATAAAACTGTTTGAGGCTGGAGGGTATTCATAAAACATATTACTACTTCACTAATGGGCAAAGTAGTAAATCAAAATTAAATTTGTGTTTTATAAATATACATTTTAATATAATTGTTATGGTAAAGCACATGTGTAATATGTAGTGCGTATTGGGTAAATTGGGTCCTCAACTCGCTGAAGTAAAAACACATTAAACACATTATACATAGGGTTGTATAGTCATGTCATCTGCAAACCTCATTTCAGGCTCGGGGAGACAAAATGACCATGTTCATGCAGAACACTTCTTGCTAATAAACCACTTAGGTGATAGTTGTGCACGTTGTTCCAAACATCACCACAGGGGGGTGCTAGGGTTTCAACTTGGCATCAAGCGAGTGCAGAAAAGTTAATTGAATACTGTATGTGAAAAGCCTTTACATCACCATTAAAATGTAAACCATCGCCTTGAGTTATTCAAACAGTACTAAATAAATTCAGCAAACAAACGGATTGATCACACCTTAAAAACACAGGTAATGTTTTCATTAAAAGAAAAATTCACAGTGCTTTTTGCAGCAGCAATTTAAGCAAAAGCATTCACACATTTGGGTTCATGACAACGAATATTATTACTATCACTATTAGAACAGTTGACATGAATGCAAAAACTGTCTGAACAAGCATTTAAGTACATTTTTTTCACAGGTAAAAAAACATCAGGGAAACAACAGCTCAGTTTTTTACTTCATGCATATTAACATTTGTAATAGTGATAAATAACTTAGAACACTGTGTTGTGTTCTGACCATAGCATCAAATTACCAAAGTGTTTCTATTGAAAATACTAAGGACAAGGAAATCACAAACGTACATTCATGCATATTATTAGCTTAATGCATTTACAGCATATTCAAATAACATTTCACAGGTAGTTTTAGCGCAAGTTTCCTCTGGCACCTTAGTTTTGTTTGTCTGCTGTCTCATCACAAGCTAAATATAAGTGCAAAATGTTTACACAATTTATAAATTAATCACACAGAATCTTGTGCCTTCAGTTGAGTTAGGAGTCCATACATTTATTGTCCCATGACCTCATATTAAGGCTGTGGCACGGCAGCCTGGCCCTGCAGAGTGTGTGGGACAGTGCGTTACTCTGCACTACACGTCGCTTGTAAACACTTCGCAGGGATGTGATGGACTTCCAATGGTAACGAGAGAGCGCAGTGAGATGTAGTCTTCACTGCACGTTTACCGAAGGAGCAACTCAGCAAAGAGCGGAGGTGCCGAAACACAGACTTGCGGCAGATGATGAAAATCCATGGGTCCGCGATGGGGTTGAGGGCGTACAACCGGAAGGCCCTCAAGTTCTCCTTATCATCAGAAAATGGGTCGACGGCGTTGATGAATCCTGCAATCTGAGAGAAACAATAAAGTCTTTAATAATTTTGACAAAAGCATTTGACTAAAATTGCTGTATGCCAATAGAAATATATTTCTGGAAAAGCATTTGATACTGTAAACGTTTTTGCCTTTCTGAACATGCCTTGATTTGGATTTAAATTTGCAAAGCTTGCATGGAGTTGTGGCTCCTCATCACTCAAAACAAGACTTTCAGCTTCAGCAGGTTTGAAAATATGTGTAGGTGTGTTATGTGTATGTGGAGGAACTGGCCACAGGGATCCATCTCCACTCTTCACTTCATGTGAGTTTGACCATGCTCTAGTATCTCATCTTTATTGCATGAACAAATGCTAACTGTATTAAAATATATAACATGATTACCTTTGATCATGATGATTTTTGCGTTTGTAAAACCATTTACATTGTTTTAGGCTAAATATCTTGTTCTTGATGTGAAGATAAAATAACTAAGAACTAAGAGAACAAGAGCTGGAAGAATTGGAAACTGCAGAATGAAAAGGAGCACGGTCTGTCAGCAATCGCAGTAAAAGCCACAAAAAAAACCACAGCCTGGGATGTATACAGTGGACAGACATGGGCATCTATTTTTCTATTGTGCAGTGTTTTTGTTTGTAGGCCTATTAACACCTTGAACAAATTAAAACAAGAACAGGTTGAAGATGTTTTTTTCCTTGTATTATTATAAAGTTATTAATGATATGAATAAAAATGATGAACCTAATGCTACTGGAATTATTATTTTTATTGCAACCCAATAAATGACCACTACAAAGCCAAAGTTTAAATCTGATTATACAACGTTTTTATTCATGATACTTTTTCTGTGTGTGAGTGCCAAAGCGCTTCTCAGTCAAATGCACAGCAGACTAACTCCTGACAGGCTCAGCTACTTCACATGCATTACAGTAGTAGCAGCAGCTGGCTCTGGGTCACCGCTTGTCACCTATCTGTTCTAATCCATCAACAATTCTCCATTTCCTCCACCAAATTTCAAACAAACTGGCCTAATTAATGGCTGGTGATGATGGAGGGGCTTTGTCCATTGCACTAAATGTTTCCCTGTTGCTAGGGCCTGGACTACAAACTAATAAGTCTGTTGTTTTGGCATGGGAGAGGCCCGAGGGAGCGAACCAGAACCCATTCCTGTTTGTGCACTTAATTGTTTAAAATGACACAGATGTGGACTCATCTCTAAAATCACACCCACAACGGGTGGAAAGTCCTGAAATGATTAGACGGAAATGTCAACTACTTGTCACTTTCCCCTTGATCTGATACAGAACACATACACGATGCATATCACAGTACTTTAAGCATACATGTCATATGGATATCCCTTCAGACTGATGATAAAAGTTTACTAAAATTATGTTTTGATTATGTAGAATATGATCAAAATATGTAACAATATATAATGAAATGGCATGTTTACAATGCCCTAAAATTCTTTTCAGCCTTAATGCTGTAGTAATCAAGTTAATAAGTGTATAACTCAGCAGTTTTAAATGAGTTTATGTTGTCTAAAGGTATCACAATACACAACTCTGTTATGATATATTGTTGTATCGATATTTTGAGTACAGCCCTGATAGACATATGTACATTATTGTCCAAATGGTTTTGAAAAATGTCCATTTTGTACTTATTCAGTGGCACCAATATAGTATAACCACATATAATAAGATACTATAACGTCTAGCAGCTCATAGGGCAACCACCCACACAGCAGACAACCTTAATCAGATGCTCTAATCTTAAGACAAATCTGCACAGTGTTACAAGTGCAGCTATCATGCACTTTATTTATCATCTTAGAGCTTTCAAACAAAAAGCTTGTGGCATATATTCACTGTCCCTGGTGTGTCTCCCCACAATACCACCCTGACGCTAATGCCCACCGCTGCCTGTTATGGTTCTCTCAGCACAGAGGATCTGCACACAGACAGAGCACAGTGTTTGCTCCCACTGTGTGGCCAAAAACAAGACGAGGCTCAAACAGAACTTTATGAAGACATGAGGTCAGCAAAGAAAGTACAGGACAGGTCAGTGTGATAAATGTAGAGCAGGATGTAAAAATTTGAAAAAAATTTACCTGCTATTTTGTTTATAGAATTGTTTGAATGAATGAGGGAACGTTGGTAAATTGATGGCAAAGTGTCTAAGACCATTTGTGTCTAATGGTCTGTAGAAAAGCTCAATCAATGAAAATTAGCACTTGCAACAAATTGAATCAAGGATCAAACTTGATTGAAGATGCTGCTTAGTTCGGACGTGTCTGTCTGGCTGTGGCTGAATCTGTTGGAATAATCTGTCCCGGCGACCGAATATTTCTACGTGGGAGCAGACATATAATGACTGCATAATGACAACATCCAGTCAGCTAGGAGCATCGGCGCCAGTCCTTGGGCATCCAGGCTCTGGCTCGAGCTCCGCTGGTACTCCGGCTCCGGATCGGATTCATCTGTGGAGGAATCCCGGCGCGAGATAGACCCGATGATTATGGCGGCTTTACAGATTACTGACAAGATTACAAAGACGCAAAGGTAGACGTGGCCCTGGAGGAAATGCGTGATTTGAATTCCAAAAAGGGTAAACTGGACCCCCAAGCCACAGCGGCTGAGGAGGAGGTCTCTGACCTGAGGGACACGTCTCTACTTTACAAACCAAAGTGGCAGAATTAATAAACCAGGTGCATGTTTTGACAGACAAACTGGACGACCTGGAGAACATAGATGTAATTTGTGGATTGTCGGCATTCTAGAGGACACGGAAGGGAAAGATGTGGTATACGGAGACATGATCCCTGAATATCTCAAACTTCCAACAAAAGCTGGGAAAGTAAAGATTGACCATCGCTCTCTAGCTCCCAAACTGGCCCCGAACCAGCTGCCATGTTGAGCTTGTTGCTTTCACTTGTTCTTCAGACATGTTTTCATAAGAAAAGACACTTGTTAGCTTCTTTGTGCCACTTTATTTTTACATGTGTGAAGCAATCATGGAGCAACAACACACACCACGCCTTGACAGACAGAGGAAGTAGTCACAACAGGAAGTGGTAACATAATATGTTACCACTTCGAGGCTGTATTATAGCCTCGAAAATAAAACATTTAAGTACAAATAATAATAATGTGTAAGTGAACACAATTTTAACACACACCCCTTGTTCTCATGCTGTTTACCAAAAACAAAAATTAAACTTGAGTATTCTTGCTCTGCTCACAGGTTTTGTCAATATGTCTGCTGCCATATGTTCTCATGGGCAGTACCACAATCTTGTGATACTCTCTTTGGTTAACAACCCTGACCCTGTTCATTCAAAACCCTCGGGCTGATCCATGAATATTTTCCTCTTCAATAGGACCATGTAAATATGCATCCATTTTGTGAACAATAAGATCATTTTGGGTAATTTTGGCTATATTCTTATGTCACAAATTTAGCTTTAAATATTTTTCCCTGCTCATTTTCTTTAAATGCATATACCCATGTTCCACCCACAGCGGTTCTGACTTCAGGCAATGTAGTCAGTTCAAATGCCTTGTTTTCTTTGAGACGTCATCTCCTCTGACATTGTTTGTTCCCAGCCTCTGGTGACATCAGGGTCTTTAGACGTACTATTTTATCATCACTCTTATTTTCAATGTCAATACCAGCAAGCTATACATCATTTGAAAGATTATTTTTTTCAACAAAACGAATGTCATTGATTTGCATAGAATAATATGCCCCAATAAGCAATTTCTAATAGTTCATGGTAAATAAAAACATTTCTTACCCTTATTCCGGACTTCTCTCCCTCCTTCTTTCTATTTTTTTTTCTTTTATTTTTTTTTACGGTATAGTGGTATAGCGTAAAACACATACTTTGAAGACGTACAATTACAGTGGGTAGTGGTGAATGCATTTTTTTCAGTTGGCTGCTACCCACCATTAAAAGTAACACAACAACAACAACAACAACAACAACAACAATATCATCTACACTTATTCCGGTTCTAACGGACTCAACAGGGTTCTATCCATCAGTAGCTGTACTCATTCTGTCCGTAATAATCCACAGAAAAACAATATCCACTTTTTTACTCTCATTTGGAGAAATAGTCCACTAAACTGCATTTTCTTCAGTGTAAAAACTCACAAATAAAGCGTGTCCAATACTTCTCTCCTTCCATCACAAACATGCAGTAATATTTAGACCAGGGGTGCCCACCCTTTTTCAGCGTGCAAGCTACTTTTAGATTTGGCAAGGCCCGAAGATCTACCTATAGATATATTATATTACTTTTTCATTTCTATGAACAGCTATAGAAACACAATTTAGTGCCTAATAATATTCTATTATGTATAGACTTTACGCACTGCGTTTTCTGATTGTGTGAGCCTTTTGGACACGCATTTCCTTAGATATATGTATTATTATACAAAAAAAAAAATGAATAATGATATATAGTATAATGGAACAGTGTTGTTCTCCCAACACCACAACCAAGTCTTGGGGTGTTCCACTGTGTGTTCCACTGTGTGTTCCACTGTGTTCCACACTGTGTTCCACTGTGTGTTCCACTGTGTGTTCCACTGTGTTCCACTGTGTTCCACACTGTGTTCCACTGTGTGTTCCACTGTGTGTTCCACAGTGTGTTCCACTGTGTTCCACTGTGTTCCACACTGTGTTCCACTGTGTGTTCCACTGTGTTCCACTGTGTTCCACTGTGTTCCACACTGTGTTCCACTGTGTGTTCCACTGTGTTCCACTGTGTTCCACACTGTGTTCCACTGTGTGTTCCACTGTGTGTTCCACTGTGTTCCACTGTGTTCCACACTGTGTTCCACTGTGTGTTCCACTGTGTGTTCCACTGTGTGTTCCACTGTGTGTTCCACTGTGTGTTCCACTGTGTTCCACACTGTGTTCCACTGTGTGTTCCACTGTGTGTTCCACTGTGTTCCACTGTGTTCCACACTGTGTTCCACTGTGTGTTCCACTGTGTGTTCCACTGTGTGTTCCACTGTGTTCCACTGTGTGTTCCACTGTGTTCCACTGTGTTCCACACTGTGTTCCACACTGTGTTCCACTGTGTTCCACTGTGTTCCACACTGTGTTCCACACTGTGTTCCACTGTGTGTTCCACTGTGTTCCACTGTGTGTTCCACTGTGTTCCACTGTGTGTTCCACACTGTGTTCCACTGTGTGTTCCACTGTGTTCCACACTGTGTTCCACTGTGTGTTCCACTGTGTGTTCCACTGTGTTCCACACTGTGTTCCACTGTGTGTTCCACTGTGTGTTCCACACTGTGTTCCACACTGTGTTCCACTGTGTTCCACACTGTGTGTTCCACGTGTGTTCCACTGTGTGTTCCACACTGTGTTCCCACGTGTTCCACTGTGTGTTCCACTGTGTTCCACACTGTGTTCCACTGTGTGTTCCACGTGTTCCACTGTGTGTTCCACACTGTGTTCCACTCTGTGTTCCACTGTGTTCCACTGTGTTCCACACTGTGTTCCGTGTTCCACTGTGTTCCACACTGTGTTCCACGAGTTCCACTGTGTTCCGTGTTCCACTGTGTGTTCCACTGTGTTCCACTGTGTTCCACACTGTGTTCCACTGTGTTCCACTGTGTTCCACAGTGTGTTCCACTGTGTTCCACTGTGTTCCACACTGTGTTCCACTGTGTTCCAGTGTGTTCCACACTGTGTTCCACTGTGTTCCACTGTGTGTTCCACTGTGTGTTCCACTGTGTTCCACTGTGTGTTCCACTGTGTGTTCCACTGTGTTCCACTGTGTTCCACTGTGTGTTCCACTGTGTGTTCCACTGTGTTCCCCACTGTGTTCCACTGTGTTCCAGTTCCACTGATTCATTTAGCCAATCTCTGTTATTGCATAATGCTAAATTGATGATTTATTTGCTGCAGATATTCCTTGAGTGAAATGAAATGTGTGTACATACTCCTGCAATTGAACAAAACAATTGATCATTTAATATTTCTTAAGGTATTATTTAGCTTTTTTTCCTCTTTTCTTTAAAAAAAAGAAGAAAAAACAAAAACAAAAAAACAGCTGAAAAAACCCAAACACAGAGCAAGACCAGACAGACAGTGACCAACAAAAGAAAACGAACACACGTAGCACAGAACATTCACAAAAAAACATTGTCTTTAGTTTGACCATAAGTTTCATTACATTAGTTATTTTCAACTTGGTTCCTTGTTTCAGCAAAGCTACTTTCAGTTTCTGTTTCTTCACCTCATGGTGAACTGAAATGTTTTGGAACCTCTGGTCTACAATACATATTGTCCTTCTTTAATAAATTGAATAAAGTGGATTGAAAAGAGGAGATAATATTAAAGGTGGTATGGACGATTTTTTTCAGCAAATGTTTTATCATATTTCCTCGTGGCGTGGATAAATCATTTGTCCTGTCACGTATCAATCATAAAACGCACCTACCGCTCACCTGCAGCCGCGTGCGGTTCGTCCCCACGTTTCCGCGTGCCTAAGCGCATTGATCTTTCATAATATAGTTCCCTCAGTGTACGGGGCAAAATGAAGACGGAGAAAGACAGTTTGAGCTGACGCAGAAGTGGACAGAAATCTACGGGAGACGAGAGATGCGATGCGCTCCGTTACGCTAATAAACAAACGCACGTGTGTGTTGTATCAGTCCACACGGGGGAGTGCGCATGCGCACTTCCGCCTGCGTTCTCAAATCGCCGAAAAATCGTCCATTGCGCCTTTAAATTCCTATCGACATAGACCGTGCTATTGATCTTATTCTGCCCCGCCCACTTTTTCCTCTTTTTGACACGGATCGGCACTTCCATTGTGATCGCACTTCCATTGTGATCGCACTTCCATTGTGATCGCACTTCCATTGTAATCGCACTTCCGGTCAAGCGGGAACTCCGATGGTTTGATTGGAGAACAAGGGAAAAGTCTGGCCGCTAATTACTATAAAGTAGATTGAGTTGTGTAAATATTTCTTTCATAATATTTTTAGTCTCTGTAGAACCTAGAGAACCTCTCGAGGTTGGTGGCAACCTTATGTTAACTAATATAACTGGAAAAAGGATTCAGTTGTAAGGTGGCCTCTGGAATAAGACTCGGTTGTCATTATTAACTTTTGTCACATATTGAACCAGCAGACTTGAAGTGAGTCACACGGTGCAGAGATGCTTAGGTCAACAGGATGCGTACATTTCTGCTGTGAAGGGGGATTTTTCTGTAGCGAAAGTGTGTCATCTGCCTAGGATAAGATAGATGTGTAGGATGAGCATGTTTGAAGTGACTTCCCCATCACTTCTTGTGTACTGTTGCTGCTGGTTGGTTCTAGGGCTTCAGACTTTGCTATATTTATGAAGTGGAAATGAGCTGTGATGCTAACACAGTCAGTTAGAGCCTTCAGACAGGATATTACTGGGACGTGTCTGAGAGTCCATTAGAGTTTTCTCTTCAAGAGGTGCTGCACTGTTACCTGGCGCCTTCCCGGCTTTACCAGCTTTGCAACAAAATCAACTGCAGAGAGAAGCCTAGGTCAACAATTACTCTGATTTGTTTTCACATTCATAACATAGAAAACAGCAAATAAGTCCTACACAAACTAAAAAGTAATTTTCAGGCTGCTGAGGGAACAGGTGCTTTGTTGACTTGTTGGCCACATTGAACATTCTACACAAATCAGCTTTATAGCATATTATAGCGACAAGACTCCCTAATTCTCCACCCACCGTAAGTGAACTGCGTTCCCGCTCGACCGGCGGTACCTTAACAACGGAAATTCTGATTTGTAGCAAAAGAGGCAAAAGTAGGCAGGCGGAATAAGGCTGTTTGTTTGTTTGTTTGTTTGTTTGTTTGCTTTCCACATACATTCGATCAATCTCACATATGCAAAACATCTTCCTCTTAAATATTCTAAAAGCTCAGATGTAATTGGGGGTATTTCAGGAAATGCTTCTCACCTTCACCAGTTTATTTCTGATTAACAACACTCAAACTGGCTGTACAAAGATGCATCTCATTCTCAACTTTAAACTTTAGCTATTTTTTTTCTTCTTTTGCCCAATTCGAACCGCTTCAGTTTCAATGTTGAAGGCAGCCGTTTATATGCTTGAAATCTGTGATTAATTTATTTGACTTGTTTTTATACACAATATTTTACATGAAAAATGAAATATCAATACCAATGTGTAAAAGAAAAAAGTCTGAATAATGCTTTCGTACATAATTTGGAAGACACAAAGATGAAGAAAACCAATCCATTAATGCACTCCTAGTCAATAGTCCAATAGTCAGTATTACACTTAACTATCATGGAGTATTTTTAGGCCAAAATGGGAGCCGAGGGAATTGTGGGTACTCCTTCTCGCATGTTTCACATTTGATGCACGACAGCTTAAGAGCACTGGGTCTTGTAGCTCTCATCAGGGAATCTGCTTTTATGAGGGATAAACACTGCTTAAAAAATGTTTGAATGAAATGTTACGGTTGTATTTGCCAGCGTCACACCCAGTTAGTGATGTCAGAGTTGGCTCAATTATTTCGATGTTGTGATTGAAAAAACATGAATAATCGTTGACCACAAGATTAGTCACATATCGCACATACCATTCTCATCAAACGCCGTTAACCTATGCCAGATGTTGTTTCCCGCTTTTACGGGAACACGTTATAAATCAATATTGTAGAGAGTATTGAACTAGCCCAGTGTGGCTGGTTGTTTGTTTGGAGTTCAGCTCTTGTATTTCTTTGCTGCCTCTCACAGACAATTTTTATTAAGTCGTAAATCTCATAAAATTGTACCTGTAAAAATAATGCAATCATGGCTCAATAAAGGGTCGATATGACTTTGATGACAACATGTGAACAATATATCTATCTGAGCAAACACGCATGAAAGTTGGTTTATATTCAATGTGGAAATGCTGCACAGCTCCACACACTGAGGCCGAGCAGGGAATTGTCACTCATCACCTAAAGACCCACACTGGATCTTTATACGTGCTGTAAATAATTTCATCAGACAGGTTCTACATGCGTCAGCTCTACATACATCACTATGCACCTAACCAACTTTGAACAGCTACAATATGTTCAAATTTACCTTCTCTATGCATCAATAACAGTGGTGTTTTGATGTAAACACTAAAATTATAGGATATTGTTTGGTGTAGGAAATCTACACCAAATCACAGTGTTTGGTGTAGGAAATCTCCAAACCCAGAATGTGTACCGGTTTATATGATTATACATAAAAGCATCTAGTTCCTATCTGTCACTGTCAATCTTTATACAGCCCAAGGCAATATTCTTTACTCACACCCCAGTATCACATTAAAGTATTCAATAAATAATGGGCCAATCTATAGTGTGGGAGAAGAGAACTGAACCGAGCAGTCATGGGTGTGTGTAAATTCACCTAAAGCTGGTTTTGTCAGTGGACTCAACATAAATGTAAATAAGAGTGTTTACTTTACCATTATTATTAGTATTATTTGTCTTATGCCAGCTATTTTTATTATTATTATTTTATTTTATCTTTATTTTTATTTTCTTCCCTCCATTCCCTATTAAGATATGAGAGGACCTTTTTACAGGAGTTTTGTTAATAAGAGTTTTTGTTTTTGTTCATAAGAGTTCTTCTATTAAGAGTGTTTTTAAACTTCCTATAAGTTATCTGTCCTTTCCCCCCTGCGTTGTAACACCAACATTTCCCCATGTGTGGACAATAAAGGCATATCTTATCTTATCTTATCCTAATAATGTCAGCAACACTAATGTTCAATAGATAAAAATAGGTCTCATTCAAACCTGTCGTCTTAAATTTCCCGTGTAACGTAGCCACTAGAAACGAGGATAAAGCAGCTCATTCACAATCACGAGGCGAATGTTTATTTTACATGAACTCTACCTTAGCATCTCCGGTTGGCATTAGAGGGCGAACAGCTCTGAGTCAGATGGGATATGTCTGGATTCAGGGCTTTCCACTTTATGGCTCAGGGGGAATAATTCAATCTGGATGGGGAATAACCATGAATACAGCCAAAATATCATGTTTCCTCTTCTCAGGTTTTCAGAGTAACCTTTGTGACCAGGCCTACTGTTGAGGGATTTCACTGTTTGAAGTCTGCATGCTCTTAAAATATAAATCTGTATCTTTTCAATACTCTTATGAATCAACACAGGCCATGGAATATCCTTTGGTCACTCAGACACTAAATGTCCTCAACAAATCAAATATCATGACCTTTTGCTAAACTGTGATCGTTAAGCAGAGAAATAGAACTTTTTTTTGGGAGGGGAAAGGTGTCTGTTGTTGTCATTACTCTAATTTAATTTCTCATATGTAAAATGTATTACTCCCACTCTGATTCTGATCCTAACTTTAACCATAAACCAAAAAAACACGCCCTAATCCTAATCTTGACCCAAAAACAATGACCCTAAAAGCCTTCAAGCCCCCTGACCCTCACAATATCCTGACAAAATGCTTACTCATGTCCCAATCAGCTATAGTGCTCATCCACCATCCCCAAGGTTTGCGGTTCAAATCCTGTTTGGACCATAAATACAGTTTTTGTGTCATTGAAAAATCGCTCCCGTGACTCTATTTACTTGTGAATGAATCAATGTTTGTGAGAGAATGCGGGACAATGGATGGAACACACAACTCCATGAAATGCAATCCGTTAAAAGTAGCCAAACTTATAACACCATACTAAATGTAATGTGATGTGTACAGCTACATCGACCCAAGTATTGACCAGTTAAACATGTGTCCTCTGCAGCGTGTGCGGTTCCCATGGGATAGACCGCAAAGAAGAGTATTGACGACAATGTGTACGTACGATGTCACCAAGCAACTTTCATTTATAAACTCCACATGACAAGATGGCTGAAAACACAGAGGGCCTAATGGGAGGAGGAAGACCCTTAATGTCCTTATGCGTCTGTGAAAACAATGAAATGACAATGAAAGATGTGCTTTGGTAAACACACGCTAAACACAACACAAACTCATAAATCTCAGTTATGTCCACCGGAAAAAACATGCAGAGCTGATTTGCATTTACTTTTCTTTTTTTTTTCATTTTAGGCATGTTCAGTTTCTATTATTGTGTATTATGTAGTAATAATGTGCAAAATATTTTACACTTTGCAAAGGAATGTGTTCTTTATTTTTGGTAACTGTACATTCTACTAATCCAGAGGTGATTTATGGTTTTTAACGGCTATATAACGGCTGAGCTGGCATTGTGGCAGGCTTGGGAAGTAAAGAATGATTAAAGTGACAATGGCCAGGGCAAACATTGAAAATAAATTGCTTCGACGTCAGAGTTTAACATAAAACGTCAATAAATCCTTTTGAAAACTGTGCTGATTACGATGGAGCAAGTCAAGGCAAATATTTAACAAGTAATTCTGATTTATGAACAGTTTGGAACATTGTGTAACTTCTTCATGGTGCCACTGCCATTATGTATTGTTGTATGTATTATGTTGTCTTTCAACATGTGTAACCAAAGATTATTTTTTGGACAAGACCCACCCCTCTCCAGTGAGGCTAAAAGGGTTACGATTCTCTTCTGAGAAACCAGTTTGAATAGGCTTAAATGTGTTTGCATTGCAAGTTATTGTGCATTTTGGTTTCTTTTATTCTATGAGAAGAGAAGTAGTTGCTCAGAATTAAAGACACAAAAGTGACGTAACATCCTTTTACCTATTTCCTGAACCGTCTTTTCCATAGCTCACCATACAACTCACCATAATAACTTCAAAACAACCACGACTAGACAGTGAGTGTGTGATAAAACTACTTCAGTAGCAGCAGTTTTAGATAGACATGCCAAATTAGGACATATACAGGTGCATTTTAGTACATTTTGGATGGATTGCAAAAATATGATCTGATTGTTGTAATAGGGATATTATTTTAACTATGCCAAATCGTTGCAAAAGGTAGTTGCACCTTATTGATGGGGATTGCAGTGTTCAGCATTAAGGAGTCTGAGCGCACATACCACATACCACAGCAAACAAAAACATCAACGGTCGCTACACAAGTGAGTCCTCTGTATACAATAGGTTATGCAGTGTGGCAAAGGAGATGTTTTATTAGACATCCAACTGGTGGGAAAAGCCTAGAAGTGTAACATCATTATAGAACTCGGACTTTCTTTGGTTTTGGGTTTTTTTTGGGGGGGGAGAACTGATTTCAAGAAGTGAAAGTCATGACTCATAAGGGTGTCAATCTTCTTTCAAAATTTTCCACAACTTGCTCAATGTAGGGGATGTAGTTTTGAGACACTAAATACAACACGATGAAGCTAATACATATATGACCTAAAAGCAAAATAAAAAAATATAGGCCAAACAGTGTTACAACAAGTCTAATTTGTTTGTTGTTTTGATCTGTGAAGCGCGTTGTGAGTCGTGCTCTATGAAAAACACCAACAAGACCCTTAGGCAGTAACAGTTATTATTCTCATGAAGTGCATAACGTAGCTTAAAATGCAAGTGGAATGTTAACACTGTAATGGAGGCGTATATTCCTAAAAGTACTTACAGTTAGCGGCAAAGAGCAGACAGCAAAGATGAGAGTGATGAGAGCCAGGACCACCAGGTGATCCATCTCCTCTTCCCCCTGTCCGAACCAGGCCAGGCTCATCCGCCTTCGCCTCCCGACGGACCCCACGGAGCCCCGCCGCTTTGCGTGACTCCTGTGCATCTTACACAGGCTCACGATCACGGAGCCGTTGCAAAAAAACACGGTCACGATCAGCAGGGCCATGAGAGACGAGTAGGACAGAGAAAATGTCAGAACCAAGCTGTCGTTCTCTGTCGCGTCCATGTCGATGAAACACCACGTCCCCGGGCAGTACTGTCGAAATTTACCCAAACCGGCATACGGCAGCAAGCAGAACACAACGGAGAAGAGGTATATGAAAAAGAGCATGTATTTGGCAAACCTGCACCGTATGTGGACAGAGTAGAAGTACGGGTGGCTTATGGCGAGGCAGCGCTCCACGGCCATGGCGCACAGGATGAGGGTTGGCGCCAGGCCGAAGAAGCTCACGGCGAAACCAAGAAGGTTACACAGTTTCTCCTCTCCCAGGGCGATGAGCGACATGTTGCGCGCGTAGCATATGAACACGGGTGGGCTGAGGAGGCACGTCCCTAACAGATCGGTGAGGACCAAACCCGTGACCAGGATGCAAAAGACAGAGGATCTGGACCGCTGCTCTTTCTGATGGACCATGAGGATGAAGAGAGCCAGCAGGTTTCCCATGACTCCGGCCAAAAACATGGCAATGCTGGTTGCGAGTTTGCCATCCTTGGTCACGATGAGGGTGATGTTGCTGCTGGTGTTGTGGCATGATCTGTGTGAAATCATGCTTCACAATGAGGCGAATTGGGGAGACGATGGATCAGTGAGGTCTCAGCGAAGAGTAGCCAGACAAGAGCAAAAGAACCGTCTGACCTCGGGATACTAGCATTGGGCAGAAGGCGAGATGTAGATCCATGATGAAGCTAACACATCTTCTTACTGCCTGGACAGGGGCCAGAAAGAGAGTATTAGGCTACACAAGATCAGATGTATTTTATAATGATGTGTATTAATGATGTTTAGAAACGTTGTCCCGGACAGTATAAAGAAAACAGGCTGGACTTTGAATCAAGGTCTTTTTATAAACAATAAGATGAAAGATCATAGAATTTACCCCACTTATCCATTTATGATAAGCTATTAGTCATCTTTTTGGGAATTGCACTATTATAAAAACCTTTTGGAAACACTGTTTACAGTTTATAACACTTCACATTGAATCCAACTTTAGATTAGAATTTGAACATATAATTTGTACAATACAAATGTGGACTATAGCAAGAAAATGGCAATTAACCTAATTCTTATATTTGGCAAATTCTACATCCATAAAAGTACATTTTCATCGTCAGTATCCCTTTTTTCCCTTGTCCTTATTAAACAAATGGAATCATATTTGCTCACCATTTCCAAAAGTTTAAACCAAAAAGCCATTTCTACTTATGAAAACTGTTTGTTTAAATTTGCTTTAATTTTTAATTTGCTTAAAACTTTAAATGTTTATAATGTATACAGTGTAATTATAATTGTGATATGCCCCCCCCCCTGGCATTCCTTTAACTGGTTATTGTTTATTTACAAATTTTCTGTAATAAAGAATTTTGACAATTAAAATTTAAAAAATAGTTTATTTTTCTGTTGTTCCTCGTTTACACAAGCATTCAGTAAATTAGTTGTTTATTAAATTATCACCGCTTGCTTTTTCCATGGAAATGTTCTTGCCTTCAATTAATCAATCTCCATGGAGACAAACAGATGACACCACCAAGCCACGATACAGGCAGATCTGTGGAGAGCTGACCCTTCTCACAGCAACAATTGCAGTTCTGTTTTTAATCGTTTTAACTATACGACTCTGGCTTATTTTAGATGAGTAAATGTTTTTATTCTGTCTGCGAAAATAGGTCTCAATCTCAATGGGTTCTTACCTGGTTAATAAAGGCTAATAAATAAATAAAAATATACGAATTGCATGTTCTTGTTGTAGTTTAATTGCAAGATTAATTTAAATTACACACTTTAAAACGTTCCTTTGTTAAAAGTAATACATTAATTCATTATAGATCATGCAATAACAATAGATTAGGATACATACTACAAGGATACATTAGTAGTAAAAGCCTCAAAGTTCGCAGGCCAAACCCAGCATCTCTTGTAGGTCACCGGAAATTAGGTTACGCAAATTTGAAGCTATAAAAAAACAAAACGTGCTCACCTTATCCTTAACATTCACAATTAAGACAAACGTTTGATTGCGCTGCTTCTCCTGCGGATCAGATGCTTCTGTTGAAATGTCCACGGGCGGTGACACGGAGCAGTGCGCGCGAGCCTCTGCGTGTCCCCGCCTCCTCCGCCTCTCTCTCTCTAATCAATAACCACGAAAAAGCCCCAGAAGAAGCGCAAGTTTGCCCGGACAAGCTTTTTCATAGGAGGCACGGAAGTCTGCAGAAGTACTTTCCTGTTCCTCATGGCGTAAGTAATGATTAATATTAAATACGCCTGTTTTGGTGTGCTGTTGTGGGTGAGCTACTATGGGAGGCACTACATATTATGTAGTGCCTCCCATAGTAGCTCACCCACGACACGGCCACGCGATTAAACCCATCTAAAACCATTAAACAACGTGCATAACTGTATTTATATAGTGGTCTGCGTCTGTGCGCGTCGCTGGGCAAAGGAGCGCACGCAATCAGTCAATTATTTAAGGTGCATCAAGGAGAAAGCATTCTTTAGACCTAAATCAATCACCAAGTTCAAAGCATTGATTTGAAGTTTGCAGTGTTAAGTGGATTTTTCCAGTCGAGGGGAAATGTTTTAGCTCACCACAACCATTAGTCATGTTTGTAAGTTGTTGCTTTTGGCGCAGCGTGTTTAAAGGTGGTTTGAAATCTCAACTGGTTTACATTTCACGCAGCCTTTGCTTTCCAGCTCAGCCGAGACGAAAAAGGGGAACAAGTGCGTCTGGACCTCGAGTCTCATGAGGAAACCTGCCTTTTTGTGTGAATCTAGGCCAAGTTTGTTTTGTGACGCTCTATCTATTGTACTTTGACAACTTGAGTAACAACTTCTTCTTCTTCTTCTTCTTCTTCTTCTTCTTCTTCTTCTTCTTCTTCTTCTTCTTCTTCTTCTTCTTCTTCTTCTTCTTCTTCTTCTTTTTCCTCCTCTGACCTGGAGTGACTCAGGCCAGTGGGAGAGGGGAAGTGCCACAAAGGTCATCTGATGTAGCCACACTTTGCACTTCTCAGCAGAGGTTTTGTTTTGGTGTCAGAAGAAAGAAAAAGCAACAATGCTACGGCATGTTTCCAGCTGGTATGAACAGTACACGTTTTCGGGAAGAGACAACACCTCAAAACCCTGTATGACCGGAGAAGTTACACACTTTCCAAACACATGCTCCCCCAGTGGTTTAGCCCCATTGTGTTGGATGATTCTCCAGTTTCTGATCAAAGGCAGACAAGAACTGCAGACAAAAAGCTGTGCGTCACTAGTCTCAAAGTTACAAGTGAGACGGAGTATGAAGAAGAAACATCTGCTGTATTTAAATAACTCATAATCACAGAAATGATCATCTATTGCAACAGTAAGGAGAACTGTCAACGCAAAGGAAATATTGTCTTTTTTTTAATTATTGATGGATATTTTTTGGTGTGCCTTTGCTTTGCACTGGGAAACTGTTTCTTTTAGCTTGAGAGGGTTAAATAATTAATAAAACAATCATCCATGACTCATTATTGATCCTATGAAGATCAATAGGTGATTGACAGTCTTCAAAAACAGGACTAATCCTTAATGGAGCTTAACTGTCCCACCCCCTTCGAAGACCCCCAAGGTTTAGGAAGTAAATGTCCATATGACTACAGGATAACCATAACCATGTCCATAATGCCAACGTTTTTCAAACACTTAAACCTTAAAACTTGACAAAACAACATAGCGGTTTATAAAGTTTCAAACCTCGAGGTGGCTGCTTAGTCTGCAGCACTAGTATGTAGCGCTCTTTGCCACTTTCAATCCAATGCAGGAGGGAGCTGCAGCCAGCAAACAATAGGATTTCTACAGCCCATTACAGGGTTAGGGTAACAAAGATAGTTTAGGGGGGGACTTGGGGAGAGAGTGCAAACAAATAGATAAACAGGACAGACTATTATCAGGAGGTTCTGCCAGGTGGGCAGGGCTTACTCAGCCCAGAAGGATACATGTTAAAAGTCCTGTGAAAGTACTACACCTCCCATAATGCAACAGGGTTTATTGTAGTTCCCTAAGGCCCGTATGTTACTGTTTGTTTGCCATTACTGTATTTGGAGCGGAGCCTCGTGTCGCTGTCTTTTTCATCTTGCCTATCTTCCTGTGTGTATAGGTACCGTGTGCGTCCATTTGATCTAACCACACACACACACACACACATATTTACTCACACATACACACTCTCAAATCCCATATGTAAATAGACCTCCTCCTCCCAATATCTGCTCCCTTCAATAAAGTAGAAAAAGATTCAGTTGTAGTCATCTGGACTCAGTTAGAAAAAATATACGTTTCGACTCTCATTCAAGAGTCATTGTCAATAAAAGAATTTAGGTTGGGAACTCCGATATTTATACTGTTCTGTGGTAAGTCCAGCCCATTGGGTGGAGCCTTCCTGAAGTAGAAAGAGTTGTTTGTTTCAACAGAAACTCCCCCCTTGTATCTACCGAGCTAGCCTATTCAGAATTTTAATGGGCTATTAGAATCCTCTTTGTCTTTGTGAGACCCTGGCTCAACCACCCTGAGTACCTGATTAGCATCTAAATGTCCTGGAACTGGTCCTCTACCTTTCCAGGGGTTCAGTATACCATTATAGATACCAGGAAGATTGAATCTTAGCCCTCCATTCCTGTTTAAAGAAGGTCTTTCTTTTTTAACAAAAATAGCTTCCTTGACTCCTCTTTCAAACCATCTTTTCTCCCTGCTTAAAACCTTCACCTCACCGTCTTCAAACGAGTGATTAGAGGCTTCAAGATGGAGATGCACGGCACTCTGAGGTCCTGAACTTGTATTTCTTCTGTGCTGATAGAGCCTCTTGTGTAGAGGCTGTTTTGTCTCACCTATGTACCGTTCTTTACAGCTTTCTTCACTGCATTGGATCGAATAAACTACATTGCTCTGTTTTTGAGTCGGCAACTTGTCCTTAGGGTGAACCAGTTTTTGTCTTAAAGTGTTTCCTGGTTTAAAATAAACAGGGACTTCGTGTTGTCTAAAATTCTCTGCAGTTTTTCCGACAGGCCAGACACATAAGGGATAGAAACACCCTTCCTTCTCTGTTCAGTTTCCCTTTTGTCCTGCTTCTTGGTTCTCTTCACTCTGTTGAGAGCCCAAGCGGGGTAACCACAGGCTGAGAGGGCATTTCGGACATGTTTTTCTTCTTTCTTCTTGCCCTCTGAGCTTGTGGGCACACCTTGAGCTCTGTGTTGTAAGGTTCTGATCACACCCAGCTTGTGCTGTAGTGGGTGGTTGGAACCAAAGAGCAGATACTGGTCCGTGTGTGTAGGTTTCCTATATACTTCTATTTGGAGTTTCCCGTCCTCTCCTCTGATCGTGGAACAATCAAGAAAGGCCAAGCGATTCTCCTTAGCGTCTTCTCTTGTAAACCTGATATGTGGGTCCACAGCATTGATGTGCTCAGAGAAGGTTTCCAACTCTTGTTTCTTGATTGTTACAAAAGTATCATCGACATAGCGAAGCCACAGTTTTGGGGCTATGCCTGAGAATGAGGCCAGTGCCTTCTTCTCAAAGTGCTCCATGTACAGGTTGGCCACTATGGGAGAGACGGGCGAGCCCATGGCACAGCCATGAATCTGTCTGTAAAATTGTCCCCGGAATTGAAAGTAAGTGGTGTTCAGACAGATGTCCAACAGTTTACATATGTGTTCAGGTGTCAGTTTGGTCCTTTCCTGTAGGGTGGTGTCTTCCTGCAGTCTGATCCTCACCGCTGCTACTGCATCAGAGGTCGGGATGCAGGTGAACAGGGACACAACATCATATGAAACCATGAGGTCCTCTGGGTCCAGTTGGAGATGTTTCACTTTATCCACAAAGTTGTGCGTGTTTTCCACATGATGTTCCGAATTCCCCACAAGTGGAGCCAATATAGTTGTTAAATGCTTAGCCACATTGTAAGTGATGGAATCTGTGCTGCACACTATGGGTCTGAGTGGAACATCCTTTTTGTGTATTTTTGGAAGGCCATAAATGCAAGGCATGGCTTCACCAGGATACAGTCTGTAATACAGAGGCCGGTCTATCACTTCCTCTTTTTCCAGCCTTTGTAAACAGTCTATCACTTTCTTCTTGTAGCCACTGGTCGGATCTCTTTTCAAGCGTTCGTATGTGGTCGTGTCCTCGAGGAGGGTGTGGACTTTGGCTTCGTAATCAGCTGCGTTGAGAATCACAGTGCAACGTCCCTTGTCTGCTGGGAAGATGTTGATGCTATGATATTTTTCTAGTGCTGAAAGTGCTTTTCTCTCTTCAGATGTGATATTTGAAGGAGGTGGTGTGACACGTAACCTCAGGTCTGCAGCCTCCGATTCAGTCATTTTGTTGTTCCTAATTGCCGTTTCAGTGGCTGTGATGTAGTTCTCTGTAGGGATGTGTTTAGAGGTGACAGAAAAGTTGAGCCCTTTAGAGAGCACCTCCTTTTCTGCCTGTGTCAGAACACGATCTGATAGGTTCTTAATCCAATTGTTTTTGCTGGTCGCTAATTTGTCTGTCTCAGTCCTAATGTCTAGCTCGACCTCACCTGCATTCTTTTTGTTCAAAAGAATGTTGAACTTCTTGATTTGGCGTTCCTTGCTCTTCTTGTGCTGTGCTTCTTTCTTTCTTTACTGAACCCCTGGAAAGGTAGAGGACCAGTACCAGGACATTTAGATGCTAATCAGGTACTCAGGGTGGTTGAGCCAGGGTCTCACAAAGAGGATTCTAATAGCCCATTAAAATTCTGAATAGGCTAGCTCGGTAGATACAAGGGGGGAGTTTCTGTTGAAACAAACAACTCTTTCTACTTCAGGAAGGCTCCGCCCAATGGGCTGGACTTACCACAGAACAGTATAAATATCGGAGTTCTCGACCTAAATTCTTTTATTGACAATGACTCTTGAATGAGAGTCGAAACGTCTATTTTTCTAACTGAGTCCAGATGACTACAACTGAAGCTTTTTCTACTATGGAACACGCCTGGACGAATGAGGGATTACACCGACATACTCCCTTCAATAAATGTTCAATAAGTGTGAACTGGAGTTGTCTGTTCTGATGAATGAGGGATTACACTGATGTATTACTCCTGATAATATAACATTAATATAATTCTGTGTATAATGGCTTGTCGAATGGTTTGGACAACAAACATGAATTAAAATGTTTCCAAAATCCCTGTTGGTAACCATTATTGCTCATACCACTATACCAAAAATAGAAACTCAAATGTTTAACTGAGTAGGGACAGGCTACTGGCAGGAACAAGAGTCAATCTGGATTCAATCAAACTAATCTCCAAATGAATTTTAAGGGCTCTTCTCCCATGAAATCTAAAGTAGATGTTCGAGCAGCTCACCCACAGCAGACAAAACCAAACAACAGCTTCTAGTGCATCCGCCCATATTCATTGTTATGGTCCAGTTGCAGTGTACACAGCAAGAGACAGGGCTTTCCCAGTTCAATGGAGATCACACACACTCCTATAATAGACATAATGAGAGCAGTCTGTTTGGGATTAGCCTTGTTGTGCTTCACTGTCGACAGAACTGAATTTGAAGTTAATTTGTTTTTTTTCCCTTCCAACTATGTGGTGTCCGGATCTGCAATGTCTGTTCAAACAGTCCTAAAAGTAGCCCATAGAAAAAATGGTTATGCAACAGCTGTGTAGAAACTAGTGACAAATTAACTAGGAATAAATATAGGTTCTAAACATGCTGAATATAGTGTTGAAGTATGAACAATATATTTTTTTTCACATATATAGACAAAATATAATATGTATATATAATAATATATATATAAGGACAGCACAGAGGCCCTGATCATGGCAGCACAGGAGCAGGCCCTGAACATCAGATCAATAGAAGCCCAGATCTACCACACCAGACCCAAGGTGTAGGCTGCGCAAAGGGGGTCCTGAGACCATCCCCCACATAACTGCAGGGTGCAAGATGCTGGCAGGGACAGCATACATGGAGCGTCATAACCAGGTGGCTGGCATAGTGTACAGAAACATCTGTGCAGAGTACGGGCTGGAGACCCAAAGACAAAGTGGTAAAAACCTTCAAAGGTGGTGGAGAACGACCGAGCCAAGGTCCTCTTCCAGATACAGACAGACCGAATGGTAATGGCAAACCAACCGGACATAGTGGTGGTCGACAAGGGTCAGAGGAAAGCCGTGGACAAAAAAGGAACATGAGAAACTAGAGAAATACCAAGGCCTCAGAGAGGAGCTGGAGAAGGCCTGGAGCGTGAAGGTATCGGTGGTGCTCGTAGTGATCAGAGCAATTGGGGCAGTGACCCCCAAACTGGAGGAATGACTTGAGCAGATCCAGGAAAAACATCAGACATCTCGGTCCAGAAAAGTGCAGTGCAGGAACAACAAAGATACTGCGCAGAACCCTCAAGCTCCCAGGAGGACCCAAGCTTGAAGGGGTATAAATAGAGACCACCCGCGGAGGGTGAGAAAGAGTTTTATTTATATATAAAACCACCACGTCTAAACCCAGACTTTATAAAGACTAATCATGTTGATGTTGATGTTGGTGATGCATTCGATTTATACAGTGGTTTTATGAACACTCAAATACGCCTTTTTCATTCACTGCACCCTCAGGGGCAGATCGGCAGAAGTGAGGCGGCCTATTGTGCCTATTTGTGCCATCGGACCCGCTGATCACCTCCACTCACTCAAACTTGAAACTGAATAGTGACACGAAAACAGCTCCGTTTATCTTGTCTAGTCTCTTTAAACATTCAACCCAACCATCGCAAGCAAGAAATGTCATTCATTAATTTAATTTTTCATGCAAGAAAAATATTTAAATGTATTTAATCGGGCTGGACACAAACACACAATATCCACACACTTGATAGTCAGTGTTTACTTTTTTTTAAATGGGCTTCAGTACTGCTTGACCGCAAATAGAGGGAGATGTTTTTCTAGAGCCTGGTGTAGGTGTGGAAGAATGACCTCTGGCCAAAAGTGTTCCTAAAGAAGATCACAAGCTGCTGTGAGTCTGTGCTAGTGTTCAAGCATGTGTTTACAGAGGGAATTAAAGCTGGCAGTGCGGTTATTTCCTTTCATAAGTCCACCGGCACTTCCCCTTGCAATTTCTAGTATCGATCCCAGAGCATCATTTGTGTGGCTGACTCATCCGTAATCCAATTTTAAAGCATATTATACTTATACATATTATACAGCTCGTGTGCTATGCTACCACCGTCATAACCCAATCCCATTATCACTGAAGAGACCATTCTGTTATTTTGGCTCACCATAATAATCTCTTTTATATTGTCAAGAGACAGCGTAGATGACTTGGTGAATTCAATCAAGTGTAAAACCTGTGTCTAAATTATCATTGTTCAGAATATAGTTATTTCTGCTGAGAGAATGGCGGTACCACAGGGCTCATTTGAACTGTATTGTCATTTTGTCACTTATTGCCTCTACTCTATTTAAGCGCTACTTTTGTTTTTGTCTGGCCACTTTTACTGTATATTTGTATGAAAATGCCACACACAAAAAAGGCAATAAGAGTAATCACATTTTCAAGTTATAATCAACTAACTAATGCACTATTTATAAACCTTCAAACATTAAAATTCGGGCTACACTGAAAATCCTGTTTGAGATCAAAAACAATCTTCTGTCAAACTCATTACAGAATATATTTAGCATCAGATTAAGAGGAACAGAGAAGTTTTTCCATAAAAGTCTCTGTAACAGTTGCACTGATTAACTTAAACCGTGTGTCACTCTCTCCCACTTTAAAAAGTTTAAATAACTCTCAGCAGATACATGAATTCGTAGTCTGTGACAATAATGTACTTTCTGCATGTGTTAATGTCTTTGGAATAATGTCTGAATGTATGGGAAAATAAACTAATACATGAAAATAGTACAAGAATAAAAGGCATAATTTCATGTGCCAATATACTTGATTAATAACTGTGTCCACAATTCAAGGCCTCTTCAGATGTCTCAACAGGCAAAATGGCGCCCTCTAGTGTTTAAAACTGTAGAGCGCTTTGCTGTTGAAGAAGGGCCAGGGCAGCCTGAAGCTACTTCCTGAGGTGACAGACTGTTTGTTTGTTTGTTTGTTTGTTTGTTTGTTTGTTTGTTTGTTTTGAGAGCGGGGAAGACTCCTGAGAACCTTCTGTGACTTTGTGGTAGCATCAATCTGGTCTAATAGAGGTGCGGCATCACAAAGAGAAAGAGGAAGATGTCTTGTCCCTGTTCTCACATCTGTGTTGGACCATGAGTCTTCAGTGACTGATCCATCTGTGAGTGAAGGTCAGGTTACACTGCTCTTACCTGCTCTAAAGCTCTGAACATCTGAGTGAAGGTCAGGTTACACTGCTCTTACCTGCTCTAAAGCTCTGAACATCTGAGTGAAGGTCAGGTTACACCGCTCTTACCTGCTCTAAAGCTCTGAACATCTGTGAGTGAAGGTCAGGTTATATACTTAGACTGGAGTTTTTTTCTTATGTAATGTATATTGAAAAATATGTTCATATTTTTTGCATACTAGTTATTATCTGATACTTTTTCTCTTTTTCTACTGCTGCTCTTGTACTTGTGTGTTATAACACAGTAATTTGCCCTTTGAAAAAATAAAATTATAATAGAATAATATTCATTCACTCACATGTGAAGTTCATTTAAATTTAGCCTCAGGTGAAAGTTTGTGACCCTTGATGAAAAAAACATTACTTTTTGTTGTACTCCATGTAACAAAGAAATAACAATTTTCAGCACACTTTAATTTATTTTCATTCATTTCAAAGCAACACTTGTAACAGAGTATTGAGGACATGCACTTTTGGTTAAGCATGATGGGGAAATATAGGTGAAGTAAAGCTCAGTCAATTTATTGGTGCATATAGAAAAAATACAGACTG
This sequence comes from Eucyclogobius newberryi, assembly GCF_026437365.1. Classification (NCBI taxonomy): domain Eukaryota; kingdom Metazoa; phylum Chordata; class Actinopteri; order Gobiiformes; family Gobiidae; genus Eucyclogobius; species Eucyclogobius newberryi. Next base: position 23,239,991 of record NW_027315724.1, read on the forward strand.
CCATAACTTTACAACAGTCCTTAATAACTTACTGTCAAAGTAGCCCCCACACAGCGACCCTATTAGCCAACATTTGGTTTACAATAATATGGCCAATATCTGTAACGCTGAACTTCACTGCAACTCCATTTCTACTGCATAGCCCAAAGACCCCCCTGGCCAGTAAGATAGTGTATATACACAGTATGTGTTCTTGAGAAATAAACAGCAAGCAGACAGTCACTTGACAAAAGAACTTGGACACAAAATAAAAATAAGTTACTTCAACAGCAAAGTATTTTAGAATAAACCATATTAATATCCATATAGTGCAAATGACTGTTTTTACTGGATTTTATTTATAATATATTTAAATTAACTACAGGTCCTGCATAAAATCGAGACCTTTGGGAGGATTATGGCACATTTCAAAACCAAAGAAAAACTGATCACAGGTGTTGTACTACAACAGGCAAACTTTACAATACACTAATATATCGAGATATACATATTGTGACCAAAGTTTGTCATGAATAGATATATAATATATTTATAACACAGTTATAAAGCAGTACATCAATATTATGTTATTAGGATATCTGTTTGCAGAACAAAAGTATTAACGGCAGTCCTGATGTGTTTCCACAACGAACACCTTGACACAACCCACACGACTGCCTCCAACATCCAAAACCCAACGCTCAACACAAAGCCAGAAAACATCCCCCAGAGGGAGTGACAGACTGTGCAGACATGGGTCTGTCCAAACTCTTCAAGACTTTACAGTGCTCTCTTTCAACTGAGGACCCACAAACACCCTAAACATATTTGCTCTTGCAACACTCAATAGTTAGATGTATTTTACAGATATAGTTATATAGTAATGTATATACCTGCAGAGTGTACACAATCTGACCACTAGTTCTGACGGGCTCTGAACCACCTCCTGACAAGAGACCGCCACAGAAAGGGTGCATGCAAGAAGAGAACAAGAACCCAATTTAGGATGAGGAGAATCACTACTGCCACTGGTGCAACAAAGTCTATATTCTGTATTGATATTGCAAAGAGGGGGTGACCATCTGTCCTGTAGGAACTGTGGCCTGGGTCTTTCTCTGTCTGTTCAGTTGCTATTTCCTCTAAATAATTCAGGAGCTTCTTGGTCTGAAGTACAGGGCTTCAACCCTTTAAAATCTTGGTCCATTTGTTTGTCTATTCTGCTGTTTGCTAAACAGAGACCTTAAATTAGCTGTAAAAGATAAATTGCACATTACTATACTTGAAAATGTTAGGGGTCCTTTTTGTTTTAAAAGACAATCTTGAGAGGACAAGCAACATAGATAGAAACGTCAATGCTCTTCTCACTTGGCAGTCATCATTTGGACAAACTCTGAAAAAAAGAAAAAGTCTTTATTAAAATACATACAAGACATTTACAATTCAAAATTCTGCCAAACACTGAGACATTAGCACTACAAACAAAACATTTTTCGGTAGTGTTATAAAACACTTGACACCTTGACTAGACTTGTCCCTTGAAATATCTTATAACAAGTCCTTGTATAGTATGTATATTGTATATTGTATGTATCCTTGTAGTACTCATTACAGTACAATTCAATGAAACTCTGCTTGCAACAATAGTGAATTTATATACAAAAATCAGGGCTGTGTTGCTTTTACTACTTTTTTATGACTACACAGCACAACAAATTGAGCTTTTAACCATTTCATATTGGTTGTCCTTCATCTTACCTTCATAATTGACCTGACCATCACCATCGATGTCAGCCTCACGGATCATTTCATCCACCTCTTCGTCAGTCAGCTTTTCCCCGAGGTTGGTCATGACATGCCGTAGCTCTGCAGCACTGATGTAACCATTCCCATCCTGTAGAACAGAGCAGGAGTTTCAGCTGTACTTATGATATGTGCAAACTAACAACGTCAGCAAAAAAGAAAGAATATGACACAGCTTTAATAGTTCAGCACCTTGTCAAAGACTCGGAAAGCTTCTCTGATCTCCTCCTCACTGTCTGTGTCTTTCATCTTCCTCGCCATCATGGTCAGAAACTCAGGGAAATCAATAGTGCCATTACCTAATTACAGAAAACCATTCAACAAAATTGGAATATCGACCATAACAATGCCTCCACATAACTTAATATAATGTTAGCCATGTATGTAAACTATAACAACACACTGTATTTAACCTTTGAAAAGTGCTTCCTGAAGTACGAGGAGTGAGATTAGAAAAGGACTTAAACATGTGTATTTGCTGCTCACCATCAGCATCCACCTCGTTGATCATGTCCTGCAGCTCTGCTTCAGTGGGGTTCTGTCCAAGAGAGCGCATGACTGTTCCCAACTCTTTGGTGGTGATGGTGCCATCACCGTCTTTGTCGAAGAGTGAAAAGGCCTCCTTGAACTCTGCACAGAACAAAAACAACTAATGGATGCATTGTACTATTACATATGTACATGTACGTAAACATGATGTCACATGTTCTGTGACATCATGTTTATGTACAAAACTAAATGATTCTCTGAACAATTAACCTACCAGCAATCTGCTCCTCGGTCAACTGATCAGCCTGAATCAAAAGAAAAGACAATATAAATGGTTGGCAGATAAATAGGTATTAAATACTTGTCAGTGATTGTGCACAGCATTTCAACTATGAATCCAGCAGGTTTTTCTAGACCCTTGAGTCCTTCCACACATGGCAGCTTCAGACAGGGAAAGTATAGTGAGGGGCGGGTATAAATACTCACAGCCAGGAATACACATGGCTGCTATAATTAGTGAGAAGCGAACAGGGTCGTCAATGTAGCACAGAGATGAGTGCAACAATTTCCTTGTGTTTAAGATCCAGATGCTGCATTTTCAGACTCTGAGGCTGTGGCCTGTGAAAGCTGCTGCTGCGCAGCTCTTTAATGCGACCCGCGCACAGCCATAAAGTTGAGCTTTACGTGCAGCTTCTGTGAACAGTCTGTCTCCTTCAGCGTTAACGTGAGTGATCTGGAGGGTGCATTGCGGGCGCTGGCCGCCTGCTGCACGCGCCTGCTGCACGCGCGTGGTTCACTGCGGGGGGAGGGGGGAGGAAAGGGGGGGTCATTCAACAGAATGCGGCTCAACGTTGTGACGCAAGACGCCATCATGGCCATATCCAAAGTACTCATATTTGATAAGAGAAGTATAAATGTTGCGCGCGGCGCCACAGGCCGACATGACACAGGATGTGCTAATTGTGTGACATGTCATATGCAGATCCCAGAAAGCGTTTACAAGAGCCCAACACCCGATCTGCTATTTTTACACAGCCCACACCTTGACCACAGTGAAACACTAATAATGATTTAATGATTACATTCCCCATGTCCACATTTCAAGCACACGACCTAAAAGAGGTTTACAGTGAAACGTGCTCGCGCTCGACGGGTTCCGCCCATCACCGGAGCTTTGACGGAGCACAATCCTTTTATATTTAAAAATGAATAAAATGCAGCGTCACTAGGCAATATTAACAGGGCAACTGCTTATCAATTATTCCACGCATTGTCTTCACGCTGTGGCACAACGCGTGGCCCTGACACGCGACAGCAGCGGCTCGCGGGCCTGGTCAGGGGCATTTGGGACAGATGGACGTGTTTAAATGATTAATAACGGGAGGATTAGGAAGAGCAGAAACAATCGCACGGAAGCTAACGTTACCGCGTCTCGTAAGGCAACGCGGGCTAATGCTATTCACGGCTACAGCCTCGTCTACTCACCATTGTCCTGTTTGAAGTGGAGTCTCCGAGAAATCTCTAGCGTCTGTACGAAGAAGCGCGTTGTATTAGATGTGCAACGTGTATTTTCAGGTGTGTTTCTCGTTGGTTTTGTAAAATGTGATCAATAATGTGTGTAATAACGCCGTATTGCCGCAGAGGAGCTAGAGACCTCTGTGACTCCGGGTGCTGAGTGCTACGTCTGCTCTCTGCGCGTATCCTTCCGCTTCACGGCTCTATTTTACGCACAAAAACGGACTGTATGAAATATAATTCATAATAATACGACTCCTACTAATGATTGAAAATATATACTATTATTATTGGATTATTATTATTATCATCATCATCAGTATTATTAGTATATGCTTGAGCATATTTCAATGTTTATTTTATGTTTATGTTACACTTCAATATATCACAGTCATCATTTATTTATTTAGATTATTTTTACTTCTCTTTTCCCTTATTCTTTATTTACTAAGATAGTTCTTATTTTGTGTTAGTGTTGTTGATTTGAGGGAGGGGAGGATGAATGGGTATGGGGGGGTTAGCCTGATAGGGCAGGCTGGAGTGCAAACAAAAAAACATATACTCTTCTCGCACACATTTTAGTTCAGTTTGTTTTAATTGCACAAGGCTTCTCTGTGTAAATGAATAAAGCAAAGCTGACCTTCTTATACAAAGTTGTACAACAGTGAATAGAACTCTCTGTGTCAAAGTGGTTTTATTAGCCATGTCTTGTTTACTAAAATTAAGACTAGGCAATTTTTTTATAAAACCTTCTCAAACAAGAAGAAAAAAAAGATTAATATTTTTTCATTACACAGAAAGCCATCTGGCAAAACATACTAAAAGATAGAACAATAGGTCTGATAAACAACAGTGATATTATTATCCTAAGTTGGTCTAATGCAAATACTTAACACATCATCTTCTACAGAGTTTTCATGTTGCTTAAAACATGCTCTGTCCTCTTGACTTCTACCAGATACTGTTTCCACTTTTGCATCACTACAAAAGCACTTACCCTGGGAAAACCCAAAAGCCAATGGTTTTCTGTACTCTGACCCATAAAACGTTTGCTTGCTAAGTCTTTTTTGGCACGGTCTGAAAAAATGCCTGAATTTGACCTGTTTTACCCGGTTATACACGACATCTAGGCATTTCAATAGCCAGTTCAGACCCTGTTTGATGATGACTGATATGGCGTTAAACAAGGAGTAGGTGCAGCACACCCCCATCAGCATCAGTACACAGTTGGCTACCTGGTACCCACGGGTCTCCCCATGCTGCTCCCGTTGACCACTCACTAAGTCTCCAAAGCCTACGGTGCTGAAAGCTACAAAACAAAAGTACAAGGACTCCAGGTAGCTCCAGCTCTCCATGACAGAATAGATAGAAGATGCACAACAAGCAACCAGGAGGACAGCAACGAGCAGGACAAGGGTCACTTGGGGTATTGATGGTTTCCAGTTGTTTTCATCGTCTTCATTATTTGTGTCTTGCAGTCTGCGGGGCTGGGGCCTCCTTCTGCAGCACCAGAGGATAGCCATGCTGAAAAAAGTGATGACTCGCTCCAAGAAGAGGTTGAAGAAGAGGATTGTTGCAGAACAGCCCAGAAGACCATAGAAAACAAGCAAAACCTTTCCTGCGACAGTGGATGGAGCAGACACTCCAAAGCCTAGATTGCAAAAGAGAATTCAAATGTGAGGTTTTTAATGTTTTTAGATGGTTGTCTTTTTATACTTTATGGGGCAGTATCAATGTAAGAAATGAATGACGCAAATATTGCCACCACATGGTTGAGGGACTCATTACACATATTAATTCCCTTAGTTTTCATTCCAAATTCATAAGCACTGGAAAGCAGGTGAAGTGTGTCTTGCTCAAGGACAGAATAACAGAATGCCCTGGTGGGAGATTAGTAATTTTATCCAGATCCATTCCTTTTACACATTTTTTATACAGTCTCGGACATGAGTGTAGTACTCAGAGTGCATAGATAAACATGACACATGGAAACTTGATGTATGAGATGTGCAAAACAATCTGGTTTTCATTTTACATAAGAATTCAACATTTTATTATTTAACTGTAAGAACCTGATGCAATCGTCGAAATAAAAGACATTCTATAAATGAAATTGATCAGCTTTTCAATGTGATAATTTATCGATACTAGATACACACACATAAATGTGCTTGTAAAATTTAATTTACTCAGAGCATATTTTTTAATTTATACCCTTTCCTCTCTAAAAAGCCTGTATTTAGCGCTGCTACTGTTACTCACCAATGGTTGAGACTAATGTTCCCACAAAATAGAAAGCCCCTGGGAAGTCCCACAGGTCTCTTCCCTGCTGGGCTCTGATTCCGGCTGTCCTGGCCTCTTCATAGTGGTATAAAATGGCCTCAAGCTCTGCCTGGCTGATGTTATGCTCCTCACTGAAGGTTTCAAGTCTGCTTCTCCAAAGACGATGGGCCTGAAGCTCGGCCGGTCTCTCCAAAAAAGAGAAGATGGCTGCTCCAACCAGCATGTAGAGGCCAATAAGTACACCCAGCAAGCAAAAGCAAGCGCTGTCCCTGCCAGCGGTCAGGGATGTACACCAGCAGCACGCCTCCTTCTTCATATCGACAATAGGATAAGATCTACTTCAGCAAATCTTTACTAACTATGACATATTTAGTTGCAAGTTAAAAGCTAACTAACCCTTCTTCTCTGTGTGTAGTGCTAGAGCTGTGTGTCTGTAAACATGAAAGTAATCATCTCTGCTGCACCTTATCTTCAACTCAATAATCTATCTTTGCTTTATTTTTATGAGCCTAAAACACACTGTGGCGCTGAACCTCCCTAGGGTGAAATTGCCTCTCAGTATTGTCACAAACAAGTAACGTTGGAATAAAATCTGTGAAATGTAATATTAGAGCTGTGAGCTTATACCATTGATGCATTAGATCAGAATCAGAATCACACTATTACTTGATTACATGTACATTTATCACAATAATAACCAAATGGAGTGACACAAGCAACACATTATTAATTTTATTGAAGATTTAAAAATAACTGAATACAATACAATCATCTATAACATTTGGCTAAATGTCTGCCAACAATCACAAGCTGAAAAATATATAAATACTTTTAGCTGAGCATAGTATGTGTGATATGAGAACACAAGTCAGTGTAATTTAGACAAGTAATAATGCAATTGAAATATAATTTTGAAATTTCACCTTTCATTACCATAGCTTGGTGTATGAGTATGTAATCTTGACACATGGTTACAATGAAATAAAGAGCCTCATAAATTGACTTGTGATCTTGACATAACGTGACATGATCTTGACTTGTGAAGATGACATAAATGTCAGTTCCATTAAAGAAATATACTTTACTTTACTTTGAGATTGTGTCATGTTGGGGTTGAAAATAAACGAGTCGTCCTTTGGCGTGGACCACATTGCTAAACACAAAGCTGTGCAGGGAAACGCTCTCTACTTTGACTGCACACAACAATATTAGCATTTAGGAGCAGTTCATATCAGGCGTGGTACAAAAGACGCAAATCCCATAAAATGAGAAAAAAGCTGGTATCTTCCTCTTATTGCAAAGTTTCCATTCCTTTTTGTTATTTATGGACACCAGCAGATAAACTATAAAAGAGGAAATATGATCTTATATTATGTACTTCAACTAAGATCTCAATGTGGCACTGTTCACACCAACCTTTAGTTTTCTTTTTGCTGCTGGTTTGGTTTTGCAGTCGCGGTGTCAGTTTCCCTCAGCAGCAGGACCACAGAGTGATGTTGTAGTAGAGATGACCACAGCGCTGAAATCCTTCCTTTGCAGTGAACAGAAACTGCTTTTTCTCACTGATGCAACGTGTTTCCTGGTGAGTCAAATGTAATAGAAATATTAGTATGATTATGATCAAATGATAATATACAGAATTATTCTGTATGCCAAATTAAAATGGTATTAAAATACTCCTTTCAAAAAGTGTTTCTAAAAAAATCTCTTCATTTGAAATCTCTTCTGGGAAATGACATAATTTAATTGGACTCATTTTTGGTGAGCCCTTCAGACCTTCTGATTATAGCTCCTTCTGACCCTTGTCAATGATGCACGCGCCCCCTCTGTCCAGTAGGTGGCGGTATTGCCCCGTTAGTTGGTTGACAACCGCCAAAAAAAACGCACAAAACGAAGAAAAACCAGCAGCAGAAGCAGAAGCAGCGGAACCAGAGGCGTGCAGCCGACACCACGCGTTTAGTGCTATTAACAATAACAACTAACGCCACCGTTTTGTCGTGAGTGACATGTTTTAGTCTCTGTTTTGATTAAGACGTTGGAAGACTCATAGTATTAGGCTAAAAGCCTGTACTGTTCTGCCAAACGTCACCAGAGCATTCAGCGCCACTAGTTTGAGTAAATGGCTCTTCTATGTTGACTTTATAAACGACAAAGATGGTTAGCAATCCAGCCCTCTAATTCACCTAACTTTAAAAACTGAATTAATAACCAGTGTTGTGCTTTTGTTACACAGTTGGAAGGTTTCAGACACTTTCTGTTTACTACCATGAAGCCAAATTGGTGTTTTAAAAGGCAGATGCTTTTGTACGATGCTAATTGTTGTAGTATTAATGTCATTACCACTGCTGACAATAAAGGTTAGGACTTTTCTGATGTTTGAGAAGTTTATACTGTTTTTCTATGTAATCATTATGTTTACATTTGGATTAGAAACAACATGGCCGCAGGTGGAGTTAAGTTCACGTTTTGTGAGCAGACTTGGGCAACTGGACTAGATCATCTTTTTTATGGTTGCGTCTCAAATCAAAGTAACAATCTAAGTGAGGATCTATTTCTGTCTTGCATGTGTCTCACAGGTGACCAGGGGAAATGAACGTGGCGATGCCGGTGCCTGTGATGCGCCTGCCCAGAGGACCAGACCCACACAGTCGTGGCTTTGACCCTCAGTCCCCGCGCTTCATCGCCCTGTGCCGGACGTCCATCCCCTGTTCTTTGACCTCAGACATGACCCCAGAGGAGCTGCAGCAGGAACAGATGACGCGCTCCGAGCTGCGGGAACGCTTCCTCCGGTGTCTCCTGTCCATGGCCAACAAGAAAGTGCGCTTCAGCATGTACGAGAACGTGAAGGTGGAAGCCACGTTTGGAGCCTCGGACATTGACGTGCTGAACTTTCAGGTGTCGGATCTGCACACCCCTATTGGAGTTCAAAAAGAGGCACTGATCCGGAGTCAAGATGTCATTTCACTCTCGTTTGACTTATGAGCACACTTTTGTACGGATTAATTAGGTTTGTCTAACGTATTCTAACAACAGTCTGGATTCCATATAGTTTAAAAGTGACTTGGAGATGGGTCGGACTTCTGTGGTAGAATTTACTGTTTAACTTTCACATTGCTGTTTTGTAGTCTTGTTTTATGATTAAATAACTGTAATTATCTGTGACAGCATAAATAAACACAAATGAAATAATTCTTTGATGGCATTATTCAACCCCCAAAGATATGGTTATGGTCAGTTTAAAGGGTAATTGCCTATGATTCATATTTGTGTTGCCAATCCCTGATAAATAATCTTAAAGTAAATTTCCTATAGGATTTTATGATTTATATTCATGAGTTTTAGAATTGTGACACTGACTTTTTAATGGTGAGAAGTCCTCAAAATGTCACTTAAACCCATGAATAGAGCTTGGGATGGAACGTCAAACTGCCACGTCACCATGGAAATCCACCACTTGCAGATGTGCAAAATGTCCCTAGAGATACATTAGCCCTAACAATGTAAAGGAAACATAAGTGCTGTGGAACAACCTGACAAACTGCTGGATTGCTACTGGTAAATACATATATCTACAATGTAAGAATATGTTTTAGTGACTGCTAAATGTAGTATTTTGCATCTTTGTCCATTGGTTTAACTCAATTCTACTGACGTGTGACACAATTCCAACCTGGATTGGTCTCCATCTTCACCACTAGATGGAGACATGAGACTAGCTATTGTTTGGTGTTTTTCAATACAAATGATTTATATTAAAGCACCAAATCCCTATCTGTCACATATTATGGTAAATGGGTTGTTTTCAATTTATTTTGAACGTTATTAGACCGACAACTTTCTTCAGTCCTGACAAGAAGAACATCAGTGACTGAGTGAATAAACAGTATACAAGTATAAAAACTAGAAGGTTTACACCGTGTGTGTGTGTGTGTCTGTGTGTCTGTCTGTCTGTCTGTCTATAAATTATTGCAACTAAAAAAAAGGTAAATTTTTAAAAATGTATTTTAAATGTACACTCAGCTGAGCACGAGCCAAGCGAGCCGCGGCTCGTGCTGTCGCAGAGGCAAAAACCCGGGCCTGGGAGGAGTTCGGGGAGGCCATGGAGGAGGACTATCGGTCGGCACCAAAGAAATTCTGGCAAACCGTCCGGCGCCTCAGGAGGGGGAAGCAGTGTCTCACCAACACCGTTTACGGTGCGGGTGGAGGCCTGCTGACCTCAACTGGGGATGTCGTCGGACGGTGGAAGGAATACTTTGAGGATCTCCTTAATCCCTCAGTCACGTCTTCCGAAGAGGAAGTAGAGACCGGGGACTCAGAGGCTGGCTCATCCATCACCCAAGCTGAAGTCACTGAGGTTGTTCGCAAACTCCTCGGTGGCAGGGCTCCGGGGGTGGATGAGATCCGCCCTGAGTACCTAAAGTATCTGGATGTTGTAGGACTGTCTTGGTTGACACGTCTCTGCAACATCGCGTGGCGTTCGGGGACCGTGCCTCTGGACTGGCAGACCGGGGTGGTGGTCCCTCTGTTCAAGAAGGGGGACCGGAGGGTGTGTTCCAACTACAGAGGGATCACACTCCTCAGCCTCCCGGGTAAGGTCTATTCCAAGGTACTGGAGAGGAGAATCCGACCAATAGTCGAACCTCGGATTCAGGAGGAGCAGAGTGGTTTTCGTCCCGGTCGTGGAACACTGGACCAGCTCTATACCCTCCATCGGGTGCTCGAGGGCTCATGGGAGTTTGCCCAACCAGTCCACATGTGCTTTGTGGATCTGGAGAAGGCTTTCGACCGTGTCCCTCGGGGTGTCCTTTGGGGGGTGCTCCGGGAGTACGGGGTCCGGGGCCCTTTGCTCAGGGCTGTCCGGTCCCTGTATGACCGGAGCAGGAGCTGTGTTCGCATTGCCGGCAGTAAGTCAGACCTGTTCCCAGTGCATGTTGGACTCCGCCAGGGCTGCCCTTTGTCACCGGTTCTGTTCATAATTTTTATGGACAGAATTTCTAGGCCGTTGTGGTAAAGAGGGAGCTGAGCCGAAAGGCAAAGCTCTCTATTTACCGGTCGGTCTACGTTCCTACCCTCACCTATGGTCATGAGCTTTGGGTAGTGACCGAAAGAACAAGATCGCGGATACAAGCGGTCGAAATGAGTTTCCTCCGCCGTGTGGCTGGGCGCTCCCTTAGAGATAAGGTGAGGAGCTCGGCCACACGGGGGGAGCTCGGAGTAGAGCCGCTGCTCCTCCACGTCGAGAGGAGCCAGCTGAGGTGGCTCGGGCATCTGTTTCGGATGCCTCCTGGGCGCCTCCCTCGGGAGGTGTTTCAGGCATGTCCCACCGGGAAGAGGCCCCGGGGAAGACCCAGGACACGCTGGAGAGACTATGTCTCTCGGCTGGCCTGGGAACGCCTCGGGATCCCCCCGGAGGAGTTAGAGGAAGTGTCTGGGGAGAAGGAAGTCTGGGAGTCCCTGCTCAGACTGCTGCCCCCGCGACCCGGCCCCGGATAAAGCGGCAGAAGATGGATGGATGGATGGACTCAGCTGAAATTGAGACATTTTAGCAAATTTGTTCAAAAAGAAAAACTGAAACATCACATGGCCAGTATTCAGACCCTGTCCATTTCTTCTGATCCTTCTTGAGATGGTTCTACTCCTTCATTGGAGACGTGTTTAATTAAACTGATTGGACTTGGACAGCTCACAGTGTCAGAGCAACTGCCCAAGGAGCTCAGAGACAGAATTGTGGCGAGACGCTGATCTGGCCAAGGTTACAAAAGAATTTCTGCAGCACTCAAGGTTCTTAAGAGCACAGTGTCCTCCACAATCCTTAAATGGAAGACGTTTGGGACGACCAGAACTCTTCTTTGCCCTGACCCTCCAGCCAAACTGAGCAATCGTGGGAGAAGAGCCTTGGTGAGAGAGGTAAAGAAGACCCCAAACATCACTGTGGCTGAGCTCCAGAGATGCAGTAGGGAGATGGGAGAAAGTTCCACAAAGTCGACTATCACTGCAGCCCTCAATCTGTCAGGGCTCTGTCAGGGCTTTATGGCAGAGCCTCTTCTCAGTGCAAGACATATGAAAGCCTGCATAGACATGAAGGACTCGCAGACTAATGAGAGCAAGACTGAACTTTTTGGCGTTAATTCTAAGTGTTTAATTCTATTGCGCATTACCTGCCCAATACATTCCCAACAGTCAAATATAAGATAAGATATTCCTTTACTGTCCACACATGGGGAAATGTCATAGCGGAGCGTTTCAGCAGGCTGCCAGCAGGGCCGGCGCCTTTATGACGTACAAACATGATGGTGCAAGCATCATGCTATGGGTGTGTTTTTCAGCTGCAGGGACAGGGCGACTGGTTGCAATTGAAGGAAAGATGAATGAAAGATGAATGAAGTACAGAGATATCCTGGAAGAAAACCTTTTCCAGAGTGCTCAGGACTTCAGACTGGGCCGAAGGTTCACCTGCCAACAAGACAATGACCCTAAGCCCACAGCTCTGTGACCTTTCTCCATTGGCCCCACCAAAGCCAAAGCCCAATGGAGCATCTCTGGAGAGACCTGAAAATGGCTGACCACCAATGTTCACCGTCCAACCTGATGGAACTGGAGAGGAGGCGACATGTGGAAATCAGCCTCTTTCGCTATAACCTGGTAAACGTCAGTGTAATGTCAATGTTATTTTATCAGTATAATCATCTGTGCATCTCAGCACAGGAAAATACACCTACATGTACCAGGCTGACTTAATATTAACATATCTATCTTCATGAAGACAGAAATGTAATGCTGTTCAGGCCAAGTACTTTTAGCAATAAATACCATAATTATAGTGGCGGACCCCCACCAGAAATCTTTATTATTTCATGTGATCTAACAATCAAATCTCAATAAAAGGAGCATGGCATAAAACCTGAATTTCAACTAAATATGAGCAAGCAAAAATAGCAAAAAACTTAAATAAATGTTTTGCAGATTTGATTTTATTCCTACTCTTAGTAGTAGAACCAGTAATATTTTAACATCTTTAAACATTCATTATAAAGAAAGTGAAATGTGTCTCTTAGAAAAAGGAGGCAATTTGTATGTAATCTTCCTAAAAGGTAAATTTCCCAAGTTCTCTATAAGCCATTTCATTTGAGTGCCATTAGGCAACCAGGCTGTGTCTGTTTCTTTTTGTACTCGGATAATCTGTCCACTCAGTGAGACAGTCATCTCAGGGGCGGTGACTCACCCTCTCTCTCTATGGCCCTCCCTAATCCAAAATTTGACTTAAACCTCACATGACGTCATTGAGCTGTGATTGAATCAGGAAGCCTTCAAGGACAACCAATGTTAATTTCATACACAGCAGCACACAGTAGTGAGTAGCAGCCTTGAACTCCACAAGTTCTTGCTGTCCTCACAGACGTCCGCTTAATTCACAGTGCACAGTAATAATAAAGGTTCACTGGAATATATTTTATACTAAAGAGCAAGTCACAGTTCCTGTGCCCACTTTTATCAGGTTGTGTCACTTTCCTCTCTGATTACTTATCTCTGATTCATCCGAAAGTAGATGTTGATATACAGTGTTTGCAGCAGTTAGTGCACGTTGGCATGGTGATGGGTCCAGAAATCGAGCCTTAAAAAGCCGCCAGCCAACAGGAAACACATTCCTCTTCTTCCTGTTTGTGGTGCGCTCTCATTTCCTGAGAAGTGTCTGATAAGTTACAACATTCTTAATCATTGTTTGACTAAAAATATATATATATTTTTGTCAAAAACAGTTTTAAGCGTAAAAATGAATAAATACATCCAAATATTCAATGCAACTTCATGTAACTTTCCTGTTGGAGGGTCCAGTACAGTTCTGCTGAATGGTTTCATCGTATGTTACAAATACAGGTATTTGTTGTTGTTGTTGTTGTTGTTGTTGTTGTTGTTGTCGTCTCCTTCTTCATTTCTTTTCAAAATACTTGGTTTGGTGGAGTGTTAATGAATTTGATGGAATATTCCACCATGGCAAAGGTACACACACGCCACCCAAAAACTTACATAGCGCAGCTTAAGTGCCACAAAAGTATCAGCAATAAATACCTATAAGTCATACTTTCTCATGTTAAAAACTGCTTCCATTAATACTGTTCCTCAAAGTTCAGAATTGACCTATGATTCACAGAGAAGAAGCTCCTGTTATTGTGAGAGCCAGTGCAAGCCTCTCTTTCTCATGTGGCCTGAGACTGAGACACAGACAGATGCTCCATCTTCAAACACCGAGAAATATTCAAAGATGTAACCGTTGACTGACCCCTGGTGGCCTGTATACACAATGACATGTCTGTAGATATGGTGTTGTACTGTATATATAAAAGGTTACAGCAAAAAAGAAAAAAATCTCCTTAAACTATTTTTAATATGTAGTGGCATAAACTTCTGGTACATAATAAAAACAAAATAACAAAGCACTTGGCTATTACTATGACATTAATGAATCAAAATATGAGGTCCCTATAAAAGTATCAGAGATAAACATTAAGATGGAAGTTATCTTCATGTATCTGTTAGTGGTCCACTCCCTTCCCATGAGTAAACACAGGAAGATGTTATTTGCTGTCTGCGATGTTCAGGACTCCTAATATAAGCACAGGATAATGTCTGTGAGAAAGCTCTGCTAATCTGATGCTCCTACGTTAAAATTTAGATTTGTGTAATTGTATATGAAGAGTTGTAAACGTAATGATAGTCACAAAATAAAGCAAATTAAATAGTTAGTCAATTTTGAATTCACTGACCACAATGTCAAAATATGTAGCAGTCTATAAATAATGATCACAAATGTAAAATACATTGATTATTCACCGGTAATTTAACTTAGTGCAACTGTTGCATTAGTGGCTATGCATCTTGTAGGTTCTTTTAAAGTTATATTGGAGGACTTAAAACACTAATTTGTTCATATTTGCCATTTCTTTCTCTTTCTCACAGGCTTGTTGTTCACCTTAAAATGAGTGCCAACCTGTTTGTGGAGGAGCTGGTGCAAACATCACAAAGTTTCAGTCAGTGTAAGTTAATCAGAACCTGCAACATGCACTGGGACGGTTTGCTGCGAGTGTGGTGCGACTTGGATGAAAATCGGCACCTCCAAACCCAAGTCCATGGACCTCGACTGGAAAAAAGGAGAGTGGGGAGTCCCTGCTTCAAGTGAGGGAAGGATGGAGTGTAAGATTGACAGGGGAATCGGTGCATGACTCGATGTCAGGTAAGAGGAAGACGACGGATGGATGTTTGTTCTCCTCATTCTTGACTCAAATCATCTTTTTAATAGTATTTTTTCTATTTTTATTTTGATCTGAAGTACTATTTACAACTACTATCTTTTCCACTTTTTTGGCTCATGTGTGTGACCAACTTTTGAGTGCTGACCTTTATTAAAGTGAGCAAATTTGTCACAGGAAAACCGAAAGTAATTGTGTTTAAATTGTTAAGTGCCTTTAGGTGTTTGCCATTTGGATGAAAGACACTTGTTCTTGCATCCCTTTTTTTTTACTTCTATCACTTTAGCTCACCTGCTTGCTCTCTCCAGTCTAACTGACGCTGACTCACTTCACCTTTTGGTTTGCCTACATCTAAACAGGCTTTTAGTGAGCCGAGCTAATTGCTTAGAATTCCACTTGGACACACACAGCCCTCGCTCTTGCTTACTTGTATCCCTTTTATTCCTTTCCCCGGGAGACATGATTAACTTGTGTCACGGACAAGGACATCTGCCTATTAGCGAGGGCCGCTGACGTAGGCGCACCCCTCCCCTCCATATCTACCGTCTTGAGCCGATCCTCCTCCTTTTGCCTTACCCAAATTGGGGTCACCAACCTCCTCCATGCCGCCTGGTGAATCATCAATATGAGACCACTTCCGTCCTCCATCCCAAATGATCAGGGTAACCCGACATTGTCTGCTCTCTACTGTCACATTAGTCAGGAGGCGCAGTCGGAGGGGGAATATGAATGAGGGACGGGGTGTTTTTGTGAATGATTGTGTTGTGATACCAAACGGCTCTTCCGCGCTTCATCAAACTATAATTGTGTAGTTATAATGTAGTCTCACTATCAGTGCAGCAGGTAGCAACAAAGGCTTTGTCGTTTCTTGTTCTGGACAGTTTTTTGCCACGTTTAAGTATTTTACAACAAAATGAAGCATGTTGCAGAATGGTGATATATCATATTTGCCAGTATTTCCTTCATGTGCCAGTTGTACTCTACTCATTGAGGGCCTCACAATGACAACAACAGTGTACACATCATCAAAAATGATACTTTCACATTCTTACTAAATCACTCTTGTGTGTTTTGGAGAGGTCATAAGCCGACTTCTGACTTGTAAACCCAATAAAAAAGTTTGACATTCCTGCAATAAACTACTCTCCCAATAACATAACCTCAATTCAGATGATTCAACATCTGGAGATGATGGTCCCTGAATGTTTCTAACGGAAAGAATGAATAATTGGCCTTCTATTATGTGCACATAGTGAAAAATAGAGTTTAGTTTGAAATCAGGATGTTTTGTTGTATTGACACACTTACAAATCAGACCTACAGTGTCCCCAGAGCACAGTCAGAACACATTATTTGTTCAAACTAAATATAAGAATCAAAATGAGAATCAGAAAGGGTTTATTGCCATTGCCAATGAAAGAAATTCACAAAGATAGAAACTTGCATATATCAAATCAAAAAGGGCATTAACGAAAAACAATTAAATCTACCATAGGATAAAAATAAAAATAGGCTTATTATGTACACAAAATGTACAGTTAAATTTACCAATTTGTTTTAGGGCTTATATACATATTTTGGACATAACGTATTTTGTAGTTGAACCTAGTACCAATATCTCGATTGCATTGTGAGTGCAATTATGTTTTTACAATACCTAATACTTACAGGGCATTGAATTTCTGCAGTCCTAGTTTTTCCACAGTTTTTAGCTGCTAATGCTGTGTGCATACTCAGTATACATTGGTTGCGTGCTTGCTCGCAGAGGCAAAAGGTCACATCTCCCTCAGTCTAACTGTGAGTCGACTTGGTTATTTGCTGATACTATCAGTGGGCAGGAATCTGAGTAAACACTTACACTCGATAAGCAAAGTAGGCTACATCTTCATTCTTCAAACTTTTTTTCTTCTAAAACAGCTGTTACTTAACACTTTCTACACTTCTGAGTAGGGATGCACCACTAGAGACACTGGTATTGCTATCATGCCAATCCTGGTAGTTTTGATGGATTGGGTATCGTTCAAAGATATCGGTTTAGTCGATATTCTGGTTGGGCCTTTGAATTTATGTAATCAAACTATTTACAAGCTGGTGTTTCCCCTGAATGTCTTCCCCTGAATAAAGTTAGACCTTTTATTTATACAAAGCAGTTCCGTACTTACTGAAAGGTTTGTATGGATGATTTTTATGGGTTAATATCATTTATCAGCAGCAAATGCTTAATGCCAAAGCATATATATATATATATATATAATATCACAGCTGATAAAGCTCGGTGCGTCCCTTCTTCTGAGTGAAATCCTACATAGCCACTATTCTTTATTTATATTTTCAGAGTATCTAGAACTTGAATAGGCCTTTCCTGTTGTAAAACTGCCAGATCTTTGTCCTTAAACCTGTTCCTCTTGCTCAACATATCAACGGACACAGCTGTCGACACCAGATAGACAGACACATCCTCTGAAGATACTGTAGCAATACAAGATGATTCACTCGATTATTCTATCCAAGATGATGTTGTTTTTATACTGTAATGGGCCCCTAAAAATCCCCTTAATACTTCAATAATCAACTCACTCACTGCCTTTCCAACAACCATTCATCCTGTGGCTGAAGTGTCGGGGGTGTAGTGTGACCATTTGCCGAATGTCTCTACACTCTCTCCCATTTCACCCTTCAGATATTGTCAATACTGTAACTGAGGACGCCAGTGCAGGTGGTTCTGTTCCTTATTTTAGCCCCAAACAGCTTATTTGATCCTGGACCTCCTAAATGTTAAAGGTTAAAGAGAGTCAACCTCCCGTTCTCAAATCAGCTTTAGTTGTTTAGTTGCTTAATGGCTCATTCACAAAACTCTGCCTGTAGCTGGATTTTTGTACTATTTTGACCACTGCGATACTGAATGCATTTGTGTAGAAGAGCGCTATCAGAGCATGTCTCAAAGAAAGACAAATCCATCCTTGTTTAAATGTCCTTCGCAAAGATAATGCATGCAAACACGCCTTTCACAGCACAACACGCACACAGCACACAGTGACCTTGATTTTAGCATTGGCAAATACAGTATCGCTAAAATGAGCACTGACAAGATACATTTCCTGTTAATCTGCCAATGCTTTCGCTGTCAAAATGCAATATACGGATGCAAATGTTTTGAAAGGTTGCAGTATATCTCGGTCCATATCTATATCTTGGTTAGTGCTGGCAAGACAGAAAAGAGTCCAACTGTGACTTAGAAGGACAGAACTGAATCTTATCATTGCAAGAACTTTATTTTGAATTCCTTGCAGATGCCTACAAAATGCCTGCTTGGGTGTCTGTAAGGGGGATGTATATGTCTGACTTCCTATGTGTTCATGTACAGGATGTCTGCTCACGTCAGCTCTTGTCCAGATAGTGTTCACAATCTATGCTTTGAGATTAAACGGGGAAAAAAAACACATTTGGTAAAGTTTTATATGGTTAATTTTATAAGAAAAATAATGCTCACTTTGTCATCCAATGTAAGCAATAAAGCAAATTAGCATATTAATTAATTATGTATATAATTGTGTGTAAACCCTGTGCGACATGGGTGTTTTAGCTTGACAAATGGTCATCCCATGTCGCAAAGGTCATCCACGCCATCTAGTTTGTCACAGCATCATCTAACATTATGTGCCTAAGCAACAATCTCATCTTTTTTATTTTCCCTACCCTAAAAGTTTACTAATTTCAAGAGTACAATCTAATTTAAATAAAATAAGATGACAAATCTGTATCAATCCCTTGCACGCTGCACAACTGAATAACAATTGGAGCTGTGGTCTCAGTAGACTGGTATTTAGAGTCGTTTAATTTGTGTTATTCAATAAGAAATGAACCACCACAGTCTTAAGAACCATGTGAACGATGAGAAGTGACACAATTTTATGGCTCCTGTTTTTAAACTCTCGACAGTATTTGTGGAGCAAAGACGAATAGTGATCTGCTTGTGCCAATACAGAAGCAGAAGTGTTTAATGGCCTGTAGGTGGGAAGACTGGGATGTAGAAAAAAAAGCCCAGTTTGGATGGTAGGGAGGTATCACTATATGGGTCTCTCCACCCCCGTCGGAAGTCAGCGGGACAGACAGCCGAAGGATTTTCCGGAGGATGGGAAACCTGGAGGTTGGAGTTAAACCTCATTTGAACTGAAGGCTGTGACTGAGCTACGGATTAAGTCTAGTGTTTGACATAAACCCTCCAGATTTGAAAATGTATTTTTCTAAACAATAAGGATATACACTTAACTGTAATGTAATTGTTACTTTTTCAGAATAAACAATGTTATGTCTCAATTCAAGTTTGAATAAAAAAAAAAAAAAAACATATCGGTTCAATATTTTTCAAGTATATATTGAATTCAAATATATTGTCCATCCATCTTCTTCTTCTTATCCGGGGCTGGGTCGCAGGGGAAATTGTTGTTACAATAAATTGCAATTTATTAGAGAAACACTCACCCTAATGATGCTGCAGTGTTTGTAGACTAGAATGAAGCAAATCTCTCAGTTTGACCAAAATTGACAATTTTGCACTGAGACTGATGATATACAATGTAACACGATCATGACCGTATTTTTCAAAGTCACCTGTGTCATTGTGTTTTAAAATCATGCACTGTTTGAAGCCACACTGTCCACTGAGACACAACCTGCTCCATGTGAACAAATCACTGTCAGAGGCATCCATTCACAAAGATGCCCTGGACATTCAGTGAGTGGATGAATGAAGTCTGCGACAGTAGCTTTCTGAGCACGTAACTGGCCGGGTGGCTGGGACAGACGAGCGTAGGGGACAGAAAGGAGTGATTTTCCAGATGAGTCCTAATATGTGAGACGGTGCATCCTAAAGAGACGTTTTCTCATGGGTCCACACCATGAATACAAATTCCTCTGAGCTGGAAGGACAAACGCACCTTGCTTCAAACCATAGTACATTTTTTTCTAGTTCCATCCAATCACATATCACAAAACTGGTGACTTCATGTCAGAGCTTATGAGTCATCCATTCACAGCTTTCCCCTGTAAGTGATTCAGTTTTTCTTTTGTTGTGGCATTGTCCGGCTGACTCAATGTCTGCAGAAACATTTAGGAATATGAAAGCGATTGTTTAAAAGAAGTTAAACATATTTGTTAATTGAAAGGGCCCCATAGGACTAGTTCTGGTGCACTACTGAGTTCTAGTAATGCTTTTTTTTAAATGACAAATGGCCTCTCATAATGATCAAACAAATGATGAACAATTACAATGCGATAGAATTTTAACCCTATTTTATCCTCAATATTAAATCCAACCCTAAACCTTCGGAGTCTAATAATTAATGAACTAATGAATTGTTATTTCAGATATGTTAGCAAACAGGTGCTGAACAGGTGCTGAATATCATGAGTAATGTAATATAACCTAAAGCGCATTGAGTGCCTTTGAAGGTGAAAAAACACTATATAAATCGTGATCATTTATAGCAGTAACAGTATTTGATGACATCACTTCTTGGGAGACTTTAAGTGAATTTTTTTCAATTTTACTGAAGCCAATTCGACCACCTAGACAAACAAAAAAAAAAACATGTGTCTAGCTGCATGTGGGAGAGAGACTGGGGTGAGAGAGGAAAGTGGGAGGAGATACAAAAGGCAGACCAGAGCAGAGAAGACGCCACAGACTTCGCAGGAGACCTTGAGTTAGTTACCGCTGGTGATGCCAACAGTGCTCGTGTAGTACGGCCTGGCGGATGATAGGTGCAGAGCCAGGGAGAGGGAGGTGCTTGCAGAGAGGTCAGCCAGACAGGAGGAAGCTGGTCAGGAGTAGTGTGACAGCCGCTCAACTGTAGGGACATGGAGAAAGCAGTGATAAGTGCAGCTCTTATATCCAGGAGGCACAGAGAAGGCAGATAACCAGAAGAATCAAAGACCACGTCAAAAGTCTACTTTGCTCTGTCCGGACGAGTAGGAGTGAGACGAGGGATCTTAACACTGGATCTCAAGGAGAAACCATGGACTCTGCATACATCCCAACACACCTGGACGTGAGTAGTACATCCTTGTCACACGCGCACATTAAATATGCACACGCTCATACACCTCGCCGTCTGTCAAAACCACAGGCCACAGAAGCGGTGCTGCTCGAGTTATTAGACACTCTGGGGACAGACGCACACACACATGCTGCTGGCACACAGTTGCTCAATCAAAAAATCCTGTCCGGTAAACAAATTGTCCAGAAATAATGCGCCTGTTGTGAGTTCAAAGAGCATAACGTGAGTCCGCACACAGCTCCCGGCCCCCTCTGAATTGGCCCTCAGTGTTAATGCCGCTCTAATGTAGAAACCAGAGACATGTTTTTGTTCTGTATTTCACATTGAAAAGTACTGCCTTTGCAAGTGTCATGATTTCCACTTAAGATTTTCTGGTGCTTTTGTGACACCTACACAACCCTGTAGATGACCCTGAGACCTGCTAATATGAAATGACCGGCTGGTCCTTTGCAAAGGTCCAAAGTTGTGTGTGTTAGTTATTACCTACATTATTAAATTGCCATATACTTTTCCACAGGTACACACAGTACTCATGTCAGCATATGAATGTATTTCATATGGGTTATTAGCCGGTTAATTGGTCCATATGGGATAAATTAGACTGCTGTTATAATAGTCTCCAATAAAACTATACAGTGCCTATACCTGGAAAAGAATGATTTCATCTGTCACCCCTGAGTGAGCAGAATCATTTTGTATTAAGTCAAAGCCATAGGTTAGGGGAAATAAAGTGCAGTAACCCCACAGTTAATTATAACAACGGTGGTGCTGGATGCATGGGAAAAAGTTTGTAATAGTGAATGTGCAGCTGCAGTCTACTGTGCTGTACTGTATATCATATAGGGGGCCGGCTGACATGGCATATTATTTGCTCACTGGGAGAGAACATGAACCCTGTGGCAATGAGGAGGAACACATCACATACAGAGAGTTTTTTATAAGTTAAGCATGAGGGAGGAGAGAGAAATCGGCGAGAGTGAGAGGAGGAATTTGGGAAAAGAAACACGGGAAGAACAACAGGAAGGGAAAGTGGAGGGACCAGGCGTAACATGAAGACAGCAGCAGTGGATAAATCAGCCCGCTGTGGTGACATTCCGGACCCTCTGGCCCAGTCACACTGCTCCACTCTCTTCCGCAAAAACACCATTCATTTACAGGAGAAAAAAAATTGCTTTAACATGAAGATATGGACGCTAAAATGTGAACATAATAAAGGTAGATGCTGATAGAAGTCATTAGAAAACAAGAAATAAATTGATGGTTTTACAAAAGGAAACAAAACCAAAACGCAGGAGGAGCAGAGTTCAAGGAATGTTTGAAGGAAGTAGGAAAGGGGAAATTGGGTTTGCAATAGATAAAAAGCTGGATCCGGGGCAACGTGACAAAAGCAGAGGTGACATGCAGACATTTGAGGTCAGAGGTTTTAATTAGTAAAGATCAGTCACCCATCCACCACACTCCAGAGTCGCACTACTGTCTGCTCACACAGGTCAAGTCAAAACTAATATGTCTAATAGACAGAGAAAGCCCCTAGCCTTTGCCTCACTGTATGTCTCCAGTTATGATTAATCTGGGGATTTAACCGCAGTATAGTTTAGCTGTAGCAGTCACGGGAAAAAACCCATGGAGCCACAATAAAAGTGTCAGACTTTTGGACCAACAGAATGAGTCATTGTATTACCTTGATCCACAATAACAAAAAGTGAAGCTTGTTAGAGTAACTGGGCCCAATGTGTGTTCAGTGCTGCACATAACTCCTTATAATAGTATAAGTTACCCATTTCCCAAAAAGGGGATTTATAGCAGTTTATTGTTGGGAAGAGTAACACTGACAGCAATAATCATTAAATCTCACGTAGTCCATTAACCTATGCATAGTGTATAAAAATGAATCATAAAAAGGACATCCAGACCCAAAAGCGGCCTCTTCCTAAAGAATCACTACTAACTATTCTTCTAGTACTATTATGCATCCTCATTAATTTCATTATTAGTGGTTATTACAAAATATTTGTGCATATGTACAATCTTTAGGATATTTAGGATGAAAATACTAAATGAACCCCTCCACAAAATGCTTTCGGGTCCATATGAACATGGCGCACACAGTAACAGCTCTGGCCAACTATAACATAGACCTCCAGTGAGAACAGCTGTAAGTATGTCAAAGAGAAGCAGGGCCTCTGTCATTGTGACAGTTGAAGGCAGGACACACCCAGGGCCTGTTTGTGTGAACCTTTGAACCTGGCAGGTGGTTTTGTACGTGAGGACAGTCCAGGAGACACACCATGCTGCTCCTTAATACAAGGCAGTCCTTAGAAGGAGAGGCTGTCCACGAAGTGTACTAATTTGCAATAGTCCTCTTGTGGAATGGCCTCAGGTGAAACAGCCCAGGGTGTGGCTCTCAGTTTAATGGACACCCAGCAGTAATCCCACGCTTGTTTGCCCTTTGAACGCCTGCTCTGTTTATGCAATGGCACATAGACATAAAAATACACACACCTTCCCACCCGTGACCTCTTTTTCACCTGTTCTCTGGCAACAGAGATGATTAACAATCATTTAGTGTGATTATGTGTTTGCATGATTGTAAAAAAGGTGTTATCAGGCAACATTGAGACTAATCGATTCAGAGTCCCCTACAGAAAGAGATAAAGAGGAGTGAAGACAGTAGCACAGCTAGCACTTGAATAATGGGAATACATTCAAACAACTATTGGAGTGTAATTACTGCTCTTATGCTGGTTATGTGCAGCCTGAGAAATAGTGAGATAATTACGTTAAGCCTGTAATTGTCATGTTCCTGCACAGAGCAGAATCCTAAGTACAGATAAGAACGTCACATGCCTTTTGTCAGCTGTGCAGTCACTCACTATTCTGCCACATTCTGAAAAAAACTTTATTCTAGCTGTTAGTCCTGCAGCTGAATATTACTTGGTTGATCATCTATTAAGCAGTTTTAAAGGAAAGAAAACAACAGTGTTTGGTATTATCTTAATGTGTACTGCGACAAATGCATGATTTGTGGTTCTGTCAGGACGTTGCAAGTCCATTACTGCACTGGAGTACTCAAAGTTTGATTGATGTAACTTATCTTTCATTGCTACACTGTGATCTTCTCTCTCTACAACATGTTAATATTACTGACAGAGACAAATTTCTCAGGCTTAGCTTCACAAATGATATACTGGCCGTGGGGAAAATAAATAAATCATATTTTCTCTAAACACAGAGGCAAACTTGTGCTGTTACTACAGAAATTCATAACAACAACTTCATATGGATATAACTGGACGGTAAATTTCCTGAGCATATGCTACATGAAGGCTGAAGACTAATGAGAAACTAGTGTGTCCAGGAAGAATGAGACATCCTCATGATATGATATACAGTCTCTTGTGAGCTATGCCTTTTGCAGATTTTAAAGCAGTAATTCACATTGTGTGGTTATGTCTGCACATGACTTTATTATGTGTACCCTGTCATATCCTCATTTGACATTTGTCCTTGGGTCTGTGTAGGTTCACCATGCTCCCTGCTAACCTGCTGCTCCTCATGGTCCTGCTGCTACCTCTGCCCTCGTCAGGTCGCCACAGCGGACAAACTAGCCACATCGACCATGGCGAGTCCAGCTCAGTATTGGAGCCCAGTGTGGTTCACACAATTCAGAGTTTGCTGCTGAGCCGCCTGGGCCTCAAGTCCAAACCTGAGCCCCGTTCTGGAGTCCAGGTGCCCCGCTACCTCCTGGACCTGTACCGCTACCACCAGCAGCAGTTTCACTTGCTGGAAGACCCGGCCTTCAGCTTTCCCTCTCACCACATCCAGCAGGCCAACACAGTTCGCAGCTTCCACCACTCGGGTAAGTCACTTATTGGGTACATTTAAAGATGATTTTTTTGTCTAAATAGTTAACACAACACTATGTTGACCATAGATCTTAACTATTTTAACTAACGCGGTTAAAATAAAAAAAACTGAATGCACTTTTTTGTCTCCAAGCTTGGTCTCACACTTCGAGTGCCCCCTTACTTGGGTACCAGAAAAATACATTTGTTTACTAGAGTGAATTATTCCAGTTGTTATTTTTTTCTTTTTAACGATATTGATGTCCTCCAAAACATTTTGATGGATGCAAACCTTAAACATTTGAAAGCATTCCAAGTTCTTTCTGGAAACTGCTCGCAGCCCCAGGCAAAACACTGCGCTATACATCAAAGTATCCTAATACCTTTTGACATTCATTGTACCCTGTCCTGTTTGCATCAAGCATTCCTTCATGTCTTTGCTGTCTCTCGTAGAGCCCTTTGCTGACACTGCAGTGGAAGACCATAAGAGAGCGCAGATCTCCTTCAACATTTCGTCCATCCCACATGATGAAACCCTGCTCTCTGCTGAGCTCAGGATCCTGCGAAATGACAGAGCCACTCTGGGCCCGTGGCCCCTAAGACTCAACCTGTATCTCTCTGAAGACCTCAAAGATCCGAAACCTGTCCTGATTGAGAGTCGTTTACTTGGCCGCAGTCAAGCAGAAAGTCTGTGGGAGGCATTTAGCCTCAGCTCAGAGCTCCTCTATCGGGCCCTCTCTGGGCCAGGCAGAGTGGGCTTTGTGCTGGAGCTCCAATCAGACAATAATAGCTCATTCCACCACCATAACCTCAGATCTGATGTCAAAAAGGGAATCAGAGAGGGTCATCTGAGGGTACGCAGGTCTGTGGAGCAGGATGACTATAGCTGGACTCAAGAGAGACCCCTGTTGGTGACCTATAGCCATGACGGCCGAGGAGAGCCTTTAGTGAAACATGGTAGAAGGAATTCTAGCATATTGAAGAAGATGAGAGGGAGAAAAGGAATGAAAGAGAGGAATAGTAGCATGGACCATTATAGAGACTGGGGTAAGACCAAGAAAGCAAGTCCAAGCTGGGCTGGCAATAAAGGAGGGCTTAGCTGGGCTGATAGAAGAGTAAAACGAAATGGTGGCCGTGCTTCCAAACTAAAGCGACTCTCTCGCAACAGATGCCGGCGCCATAATCTCTATGTAGATTTTAATGACGTCGGATGGCACAGGTGGATTATTGCTCCAAGTGGCTATGATGCCTTCTTCTGCCTGGGCGAATGCCGCTTCCCATTGGCCGACCACATGAACTCTTCCAGCCACGCCATGGTGCAAACCTTGGTGAACTCTGTCAATGGAGCAGTGCCCCGGGCCTGCTGTGTTCCCACCTCCCTCAGCCCCATTGCCCTTCTCTATCTGGATCCCCAAGACCGAGTGGTACTGAAGAACTACCAGGACATGGTGGTTGAGGGCTGCGGCTGCCGATAATGAGCATCAACTCAGAACATTAGTGGTAATAAAAAAGGCCTATGACTAATTCAACTTCATTCAACGAGCTAGTGAGAATGAGAGCTGAATGTAGCAGTGAAGTAAAAATTGAAAGTGATGATCAAGAATAAAAGCCAAATTGAAGGACATAAAATGGATGCTGAAAAATGACCTTTAAGACTAGTGCAGACGTGCAAGAAGACAAAAATACAAATAGTATTGACAAAATATATTACTAACTTAAGTAGTGATGCATTAGTTTACATATTTATAAAGTTCATGGTCATGGTTCATGGCCACTGAAAAGAAGCCAGGGCCTTGATGTTAGAGTCTCTAATATTTCTTCAAGAGCAGCCAAACTGCCAAGCCTTAGCAGCACCGAAAGCTTTGCAGTATATTATTGTTTAAAGAACCTAGCAATTATCAACAGCACCAGCAATATGACAATGCCACCAGCGTGGGATCTAACACAGTGTCTTAACTGAAGGTGAACAACTAAATATAACAACAGAGTTTGTCAAAAGCACCCTTAAATACAAGCTATTTAAAACACAGCGATATTTGAATACTGAAGAGGTATTATGCTATTGTTTGAATGTACCACTATCTTATTATTTAAAATGTTTTTGTACATTTCTGTTGCAGTCATTAGATGGTTGTCTTGTGATTATGTATAATTTAAAAGACACATTATGTATTTAAATATTATCAATATGTTGTATTTAATCTAAGTATTTAAGATACCTGCACTCAACTTAGTATATGGCAAATCTAGAGCTTCCAGCTGTTATGGAGACCACACACCTGTATACAGTAGATGCTCCGTGTATTAAGTCTGTGTAACATAATAATCACTGCACAGTTCAATGTTCAACATGATAGCAGACAAATGTGGTGTTGTCATTAGAAGCTCAACTAACAAATAAAAGGAAGGCTCTGTGTTGTAGCTGCTGAAGTGTAAAACAGGTGTCTTTGCTTGTTGTGTGTGCATGTGCTAAAAATCAGACTTAGTAGTGCCTTTTAAACAGGGGGCTATAAACGTGTTCTCTGCTGAGCTAAATCATTCTTTTGTTGTGTTTCATTTCTTTCCCAGTGGAAACAGCTTGTAAAATGTTCAACAATATACCTCTATTAAACAGAGCAAGCAGCACGACGTCACGACTCTTTATATCATACCTGTTTTTTCAAGTGTGTACAATTTCAGGTGTAAAAAATACCTTAACTTTCTCTGAGTGAAGAAACCATCTCGATACAATAGAAAACTTACTTTGACATTGTTTTACACAAGGTACTTTCATTTACAAAATACAAAATCACCTTTGAGCAAAATATACCAAAAAGAGTCAGGCAGCATAGTAATGTCAGACAGCATGATAAAAGAAAAAAAGAAGAATGTCTTTGTTAGAGGAAACAGTGTTATACTAAATATTAAAAAAAAAAAAAAAATATATATATATATATATATATATATATATATATATATATATATATATAAACATAACGGTAAGCTACTTCTTGTGAGTTGCTAACTAATGCAACACAGGGCATATATCAGATATCTGGGAATTCAGGGCCATACTGTATCTATCAAATGGCTGTTCCATCAATGTAAGCGCTTGAAGGTCAAAATCATCTAAAAACAAAAATGATTATTTTGTGCAGTGCTACTACCATACACATGGAAGGTTTCTGACACTTACAAGCAATGTTTCAGTCATTTGAAGACGTCTTAGAGTCCATTATATTTGACCTGTATGCTAATAAAAACACAATAAAGCCCTTGTGCTTTCTTCATGTCCGGATAAACCACAGGCGTCTTTGTTTCTTTTATGTTTGTTTTTGTTATGTAAACTGAATAGTGGGGTTTATGCTTAATTAAACCATTTTAATGTTTCAAAATTTCACTGTTCTTTTGTACAATGTAATTTGTTGTTCAAGAAATTCCAGCACCACAGCTGAAGATTGGAAAAGTTGTGATATTTAAGCAATTTGTGCCTATTTCCTTTAGAGTTTACGTTTGTTTACTTTAAAAAACAGATGCAACATGGCAGATAAGATAGCGTAGTCTATTTGTCACATGACTGACAAAAACTGGCAAAACTGGCTTCAAACATCAAAACCAGTTTTCAATCACACAAACCCCTTAAGTGCACTAAACCACAGTTATATGTGTATATAGTGTGTCACGCAGTAAAATAATAGTGCCCCAAATGATTACAACAGATGTCAATGTATCCTCCTCCTGAGCCTTGTTGCTGCTGAGTTGGTGGTTTCATTCTGAAAAAGTAGAGAGCACAGGTCTGGAGCTTCACCTCAAGAGCTTTAACAACAAACAGATCTGATGCAGAAACCAAAGAGAGGAAACCTGGACCAGGACCTGTGCGGAGAGGCAGGTGCAGTGTGTCAGAACTGTGCGATCTTCCGGAAGTGTCCTAAGCCAGAAAGGCTGTCTCACATGTGTATTTCATATGGACAGTTAAAGACCAGATGTTAAAGGCAATTCTTTCTACAGTCCAAACATACCATCCATAAAATCTAATCACATGGCAATCTCTCTTCATTTATCCACCAATTTAGTCTCCGCTCCAGTTCTCCCTGATAACTTGAGAATGAAAAACGATGTTTTCACAGGTGTCCTGCAATGTGGGCGCTTTTTTACCCCTCAGTAACATTTTCATTGTATCCTTATTACGCATTCGTTTATCATTGAAATGCTGAAAAATGTGTGCTATGCTCCTGTTAATAGGTTTTTTGACCAAAACTAAATAAGAAAATAAACACCTACAATTTCTCAAATCAAACAAAATCCACCGTCATAGTATTTTTGTTGAATTATACAGCTGTGGTCATGGATTTGCTCACTCTATTCCTACAGCTAATAAAGTGAAAAGCCTCGAGTGAAAAATGAAGAGTGATGCCTAAAGCAGATGTAATAATGTTAAAATATCAACCAACAAACTTATTGTTGGTATAATAACTATTTTGCTTATAGTTTACACACTTTTATGGCATAGAAGTTCTTTTACTCTATTTTTTAATCATAAACAGCTGGAGTTGGTGCACTTAGAGAGAGTTAGAGAGAGTTAAAAGTAACATTCATGCTGTAGAATAGACGTAACTTCATGAAAAACAGTGCATCGGGGCTTATATAAATTTGTCACATTGTTTTTACAATGCCCCGCTTTATTGTGAGCATATAAAAGCAATGTATCTGGAAAATAACTGTAACTGTAAGGAGCTGTAAGGCTGAGTGAAATAAAAAAGAGTCAGCCAAAGCAAAACATCCTAGCATTGATAATAACCTCATTATGATGATGATGTTTGTGCATGTAACAAATACGTTGTTATGGCACCTTTTTTTTTTTTTACTTGTTTTAATGAACAGCAACTATGATTAATTGTGCAAAAACAAACCCCTCCGCATGAACACTGAAGAGAGTTATTCCATCATGTGCCTCCCTCTGCATGCGTTTGCTGTGTCCTTAATCAAAAGGCTCATCGCAGCGTAAACACATCGATCATTTGCATGTGTCGACTTATTGGCATCGCCGAAGAAGAGACGACGGGACCCAACGACTGCAGCAGAACTCGCGTAGAGATAGAAGGAGGACTGATCAAGTGATGAAGGAAGAGAATGATGGTGAGAGGAGGTGGCACAGCTGCTGCACTGTTTATACGGAGGACGTCCCTCTTCTCCAGATGTTGAACAGTGTGCGGAAGCGGTGATATGGAGCAGAGGAAAGGGGAGAGAGTCGTGTGGAAGTGCTAAGGCGGCTGCCAGCTTGGACTCATCGTAGCATGTTTTACGAGTTGCTCAGTCAAGGTGTGCGATCAAAAATGCCAAACAAAACCTATACGGACAGGAAAGCATGCACAAGTTGGAAACGTGACATGAAAACATTAACCGCTATGAAGAAGTAATAGAGTAACATGACAAGTCTGCATTTATTTTTAGATTTCGATGTATTTGTTTCTTGTCTTGTACAAAAGGAGGATGATAACAAGTTTGGTGAGACGAGCGCCCACTCACTGCTGATGTATTCAACTTAACCGCCTCACCAGATTGAAATATGAAAAACCAAAACAAGAATGAGGATTATCCGAGAGTCGCACATTTGCAGCACATGGCTTTAGCCGAAACATTTCGAAAAGCAATAATAGAGTAAAGAATGTATGTTTGTTGTTGTATTGTAGATGGAACAAATCATTTTCTTTAAAAAATGGCTGATTAAATAAATAAAAAGACAAATCTTTGTTTCCGTGGACACATGTAAATGGATAGGTAATCTTTCTAAATACAAAATAACTTTTTTTACATTGTATGAATGTTTATCTAATGTGTGAGTTGCGCAGCTGGATTCAATTTGACTTACACTTTTGAAAACAGTGATTTTACATACATTTGTATAAAGAAAGTCAATGTTGCATTAATAGCTGAGGTTTAGTAAGTTCCACACAGAACCTTTGAATAAATGGCGCTTGGATCAGTGCGTCGGAAGAGTGTGATCACTAGACTTGATGTATAATCGTCATGGGTGGGTTCCCAAAGAGAATACACAGTCCCTACTTCTCTTTTATCCTTTCTAACAGACTGCTTTCCGCAAATTTATTTTTCAAAATACGGATTTGGTGCCAAAGGTCTCTATTACTATAGCACATGTGTCTGAGTGGAAACAGGGTCGATAACAGGCTTATGAAGAAGTGGTCCATCAGTGAGCCGTGGTACACAGTGCTCCGGAGATACATTAATGGAAGAGGAAGACGAGAAAAATCTGAAAGTGGAGAGGAGGGGAAGGCCTGGCATAAAGATCAGATTAGCGCTTTTAAAACATCTGTGAAGTTGTCTGTTCCAAACTACCCTCTCCCCAAAGGTTTAGGTCTGATCTAACTTTTCTCTCTTAATCCTCTTTCCTTTTGTACAGACTTTTTTCTCTACGCATCATTGTGTTCAAAGGAAATATATGGGGAAATATATGGGCAAATGCTTAATTTGCTTATATAATCTAATCTAATGATTCAGCTTTGCCAACTGCTATTGTCACAAGTCCTGTGAAATGCTGGCAGCTTTTGGATGATCATAAACAACATACAGCCCAGTGACTTTGTTTCTTGGAAAAATAATAATTCAGGGTTTAAGGGGTTTAATAAATCCAATGGTCTATCATAGGTGATGAGGTCAAAGTGGCCATGTTTGTCAATGATGTGTTCCTCCTATGGAGCGATGCAGTGACTATTCTCCCCCTGGGGCTAACTGTGAGGCTTGATAATGTGTCTTACATTAAACACTCTCCAGTCCATCCAACGCTGGCTGCACAGAGATTTTCATGGCTCTCATGGATAATTTTTCTGAGGGTCCTCCAAGCTGTAGGCCCAAGGAGAGAGAGGATGGGACCTGCACAAAGAATGACAGACTGACATTTGCCCTTAGGCTAGTGCTGCTGCTCTGTGATGGGCTGTGGCCCTTGAGAGAGCAAGAATGTGAGCATTCAAACTAATAGTTGGACCATACAAAGTTTGTAGCAGAACAAACGTGAAAACAAGGGAAAACACGCAATATTTGCTTCAGTTGGACACTTGGACAATAATGATAATAATAACCTTTGATCTCTCACAACGGCGGACAGCAGTCAAACAATCCCAAATGAAGACTATTCTATTCTATTCCACATCCTATTCCTATTCCACACACCTGTATACGCATGTGGCATCTTTCCATTTTACTTAATTAAAATGTATTTTGCTTCATACACAAAAGCATTTGAACAAAATGCACTCTTAAGTACCAGTGTAAAGGTAATAGCACATGACGGCAATAAACACAGGGTCCTCGCTGCACACTCACAACACAGGCATTGACCATTTTTTATGGCGCATCAATGTGAAGTGTGAAATTAAGGAGGAATTCAGGCCTACTGTATGTTTGTTTACAGGGTAGATGAGACATAGCAATTTCAAAAATACAAAGAGAAACACAAGAAAAGAAACAAAATTATGTCAAAAATAAATGTCCCATTTGGTCCAAAGTTGGTCAAATGTATGCCTGTCATGATGTCAGTCCAGTCCTTGATCATTGTTGAGGTTTGTGTCAGCCATTTCTTTGTGATGGCCTTTTTTCCTGTCACCGATAGTGCATTAAAAATGTAGGAGGATGCAGGAGTTCTGAGGCCCATAATTCTAAAATTGAATGGGATGACAATGTTAAAACAGCAGTTACCATTTCCTTGTGAATGATGAGCAGTTTCCTTCCAAACACGTGATGAGCTCCTGCACTTGTTTTAATGTATTTAGTAGAGTAGCTGTGCAGATTAGAAATGCATTGATATAATTTTTATTCCCCTTAAAAGTTCTGATTTATAAGCCTTGATAAAATATTTCAGTCAGAGGGTTATAGTGGTCATTACTTTGTTTAGTGTTTTATTTTCTTTGGCACCAGAGTGTCCGGCTAGTTCCGGTTGCCATAACAGTGTGGATCTTCACTTCTTGTTCCATTCATTCTTTAGCAGAGTTTTGCTCAAACAGCATAAAATAAAAATATTTCAGCATAGTGAGCTACAGATTGATAATCACTGGCCAGCGTGTTAACACTTTTGCATACAATGTAAATATGTCACCGGAGGGAAAATACCGGTAAGTGTTTCCTAAAAGTAAGTGTTTTGTCTCAAAGCTAAAGGTATGTGTGTGTGTGGGTGTGTGAGTGTGTGTGCGTGCGTGTGCGTGCGTGTGTGTGTGTGTGTGTGTGTGCGTGTGTGTGTGTATGTGTGTGGTATGGTGTGTGTAGCTTAGAGACAAAACCACTTACTTTTATAAACATATAGTTGTCCTCAGGTGAAGTATTTACATAATACGTAAAGGTCATAACATGCTGCTTGTGTTTATCCATCTATAACTCGCTCTCTGCTTAATATTAATTAATTATCTATTTATTTTAGCAAGACTCGGCTAATTCCCCTTAAGGAATGAATGGGACAGGAAGTGGAGCTCAGCAGTTTTAAGGCAACCGGAACTAGCCGGTTTTGTGAAAAGGGCCAACGGCGTCTTGTCTGCAGGAGAATAAAAAGTCAGGTCCCAAGTTTAAGTTTACATGTGTGCACATGAGCTAAAGCTAATCTGGTTCAGATAAGACGGGAGAGTATGTGGTTGTCACACATTTAATTTTGATGAATGTATAAATAACATGTTAAAAGGGTGAATATCAGTTAATTTGTCAATGTAAGTCAAGTCAATGTAAAAACAGTCCATACATCTAATTCATAGTGCTAAAAGCAGTAGTTAAAAGCAGTCTAAAATGTTGTTCTTGTTTACACAGAAAGGCTGTTCAGATCAACCCAAATATAAGGTAATTGCGCTTTCAAAATAGGGTTTTATTTATTTTTCTAGTATTAGTGGTACATTTATAAGAGTATTTAGTTCTACAAAGGGCCAATTTTTGTACTTTGTATTGAAAGTAAGATGTCAACATGGAAGAAAGGCATGATGGGAGGTGAAGGAATGGCAAATGAGGAGGAAGAAGAAAAATACAACTAACTAAGATAGACTAGGTAACAAAGTTACCACGCAGAGATAGCGCTGTGGCCTGTATCTACTGAAGTACCGGTACATGGACTTCATCAGTTTTTTTTTAATTAATTCATACAGAGTATAGTTTTATTTGCACTAGGTTCTTAACCTTCCCTAAGAGAAGAAAGCCAGCTGGGAACAGGAAACACCCCCAAAACACATAGACTGAGCTATATTGATTTGAATAAACAAAGTGTGCAAAAATGTCTCCATGTAAGTGTGTGGGCCGATGAGGTTGAATGGGTGAAAGTAAGGGAAAACCAGATATTTCTAAGACTTTAAAGTATGGAGGAACAGGTGGAAAGAACCGATGGGTGGGTGTTGGAAAATATGTTTGTTTCCGGCAATGACGTGGCAGCTTCTTTCCTTCTTGTTGAAACCCACACACGATGGTGTGCAACGCCAAATCAAACTGCTAACATTTATACATCCCAAGGTTCAATCCTGTGTTTTGATAGTGTTCAAATGGGGAAGTATTTTACTGGTGACATGTGTTATGGACATATGGGAGCCATCACAGCTGGACCAGGAACACAATGAAAGATGCGTGGGGTGCTATGGGATATGATGCAGAGTTGGGACAGGTGGAGGAAAAGCCTCTGCGGACCGATTAACAATCCCTTTGTTGACAGGTCAGACCATTTAATATTCAAGAGCTATCACAACAGGGGTCAACACAGCAACACTAGTATTATATTATTACTTACTTACTAATAATGATATAAATTGATGATCCAGCCAATGAACCTCAGTGTTTGAGATTTGGCATTCTACCCCTTGTTACCTTTCGGGGTTGCGGGTGACTGGAGCCTATCCCAGTGACTTTGGGCCTTAGGCGGGGTACACCCTGGACAGTGGCCAACTCGTCGAAGGTCAATGTCATGTTTCCACACTAAAATATAATGCAACTCTATGTATTCAGAATAAAATATTCTGATTGGACCATGTAACAATATACATTACAATATATTTTAATGCACGTATTCAGGATTCTGTACCTAAATATATTTTCAAAGTATTATTTCCAACACTGCAAATAGAGAGGTAATGCCAGATACTATACTGTTAATGTTCAAGAATGGTTTTAGTAAGGATTAGATCATCATCTTAACAAAATGTTATAGCACTCCAAAGTGTCTCTCATGCTAGTATACAAATGGTGGGCCAAATATTGAATCAAACTAATCTTATTAAAGAAAAAACTCATTGAGCATTTAGAAAATTTAAGAAGTCAATTCACAGACGGATGGGAACCTTACCAAGGACATGGCAAATCTCCTGAATGTTTCTTCATTATAGGGCACTATGAATGAATTGGGCCATCAATCACTCACTGTGACAACCTTTATTAAGTTAAATAAGACATATTGAGACTGTTACTGCCTTGAGAGCTATTATCACTGTCATTATGAAGAAGTCTAATGATGAATATGTTATTATCTTCTTTCAGTTTAGAGAGTTAGAGTATGAGTTGTGTTAAATTTCGAAATGTGTCTTCTGCCTTCTCTTGCCATACTGTCTGCTTCGAGACCCTTGCTTACATTAAACTCTAACAGTGAACTTTGAATACAAGATAAATGGCTTCCGAAGATCATTCCATAAGCTCATGTGGCCCTCTCCTGACAACTGAATATACAAAACCGAACAAAGGGAAAACAAAAACTTGAGTAACCCACAGTGATACAGAAATCCTCGTATAAGTCACACAAGAATATATTTATGACAGCTTTGGGAGAAGAGACAAGGATCCGAGTATCAGTTACCCTCAATAGATGCTGTTTACTTGTCTGGCACATACAGCGATAGAAAAATAACGACCTGTAAATTCAACAATCAGTCATGACATAGTGCATGAGGGAAAGAGAGCACTGCTGCTTAAACCATATGGCACTGAATGATATAAAAGAAATATTGTAAAAGATCTGGTTTTGCTTTCAATGGTAATTATGATCGGCTCATTTGATGACTTCCTCTGCATTTACTTTCATGTCCATCCCTCATTCGGCAAAAGACTGCAAAAGTCAGAGTTACTAGCTACTGTTGCTAATAAATACAGAACGGTTTTATCCAGACAAAGACTCTCCAGAGGACTGCGCAGGATGAAATACTTGGCATTACCTACAAACAGTCAAGTGTTTTGGAAATGAACAAAGAGTGCACACTTATGGTTACGATTATGAAGGAGGGCATTTAGAGGGAACAGCTCTGACAGCTCTGAGTCCAGGTCTGTCCTCCCTTCATCAGGAGGATTTGGAGAGGTGGAACAACCTGCTGGGAATGCTGTTATTTGTCTGTTTTTATACTTTAAACTTCATTTAAAATGGAAATTCCTCTTTGTGGTGAATGGCATAAGGTAATTTCCAGTCGCTACATATAAAATATAAGGCTACACAAAGTAGCATATTTATCTGCCGAACAATATGAGCATAGAAGTGAGCATGAACTACATGGTGCTTGACAATTAGAGTTGTCAATTAGAGTTGTAAGAACTGGTTTGGAAATATAAAATTGTAACTTGTATCTTAGTGAGTATCATGATTGATTGATTGATTGATTGATTGATTGATTGATTGATTGATTGATTGATTGATTGAGGCATATAGGAAGCATATTAGAAATGTATAGTACATGAAATTTCCCCATGTGTGGACAATAAAGGATTATCTTATCTTATGTGCAACGTTGGAGTGTGATAAGTATTATTTAATACAACTCCATTTTAAGTAGAAGAAACGTTGCTAAAATGACAAACTTGAAAACGTGATGAAGGTCATCCTTTAAATTCCTTATATGTACATAAAAAGAAAATGGATGCTAAATTATCTCTGATCACTCCCGATCACTACCCTCATAACTTAAGTCTGTGCTGCCCCCTGTTGTAAATATCGTGCATAACATTCCAGGTGTCATCTTAGTTTTTCCTTGAAGCACTAGAAATTGTATCGTTTGCCAAAACTTCCATAAAAGTATGTCAAGTCTGCCAGAGGCAGTGGAGCTCACACTCTCGAGGTGGCCGGTCATTCTATGAAGCTGATGAGGCTAGTTAACTATTTTGAAGCACAAAATTATTTTTATTATAGAAATACATTTTAATGATAGGTATAACTTGTAAGTTATGCGTTCAACTGATTTAAAATATTTCTGTTAATTAAGAGGTATTTCTGGCTTTTCTGTTCCACGACTACGCAGCGCCGCGTCTGCTGTGCGTGACTCCGTGGGTAACGACGTGATGACGTAAGACGTGTGAACAACAAACAGTTGTTGGACTTCCACAAGCTGCTAGCGAAGGGAAATGGACAAAAACAGGTCCGACATACTTTTTCTGAATCGGTAGAAACCTTCGTGAGCTGTAGCGCGTGGATTGCCTTCCTGTGGGGACTTGGCCGGGTGCAGTGGACAGGTGTGGGAACAGTACGCATCTACCGCGGCTGTTAGCCTTGGAAACATGCTCATATGTGGAGAGTGACGCCTGTTTTTTTCCCTCGCTCCCGCCGCTCCGAGGCTGTGATGCACGACAGAGGCTGAACAAGAGCTTCAGCTGGACATCTTTGTTTCCCTCTGAAGAATGGACTTGAAAGCTGGTGTAGGACGAGGACCGGGCAAAGGGCATGTGACCGTCTGCAGGCCTGGATTTGGTTGGAAACGACTTTAGCTCGCTAGCATCGGCTCGCTCATTTCATGCAGATGAATCGGTTTGTGTCTAGCCGTAAGCTCACGTCGCTAGCGTAATGGAGGTGCCCAAAGCTACCTGCACTTTGTAAATGAACTTCCCTGGGCTCATACATTATTGTGGAGATGTTATGACAGTCAAGCAATCATTTGTGGTTCACATCTGGAGCAAATTGGTAGTGTTTGATTAACTTCTACAATTAGGGGAGAGAAAAAAACATTGACCAAAAACTTGTAACGTGCCTTTGTACTTTCTGTTTTAAGTTTTATCTTTTGGCTCAGTATTGCTGATCTATAAATGTGAGCCATTTCCCACTGTTTCATAATGTGTTGGACGATATTTGCTGATGTTTTGATTAAAGTCGAATTGTAAGGAGCTGAATGCCTGCACATCAGTGACAGAGGCAGACGATAAGGCCCTCAGGTCCTGTTAGTTCTTAGTTACTGTTTAACCCAATTTGCTGCCTGTCTGGCACAGTCAAACAAACCTTTTTACTGGAAATGAAACTATGAATATCGAAGAGCAGTGTCTAGATGTGTGCAATATTAAGACAAAAGCAAATGACCAAGATAATGACAACACTAGCAATCATTCAGAAGGGGTCATGCCCTGCATTTCAGAACTGATGATGGACATTAGTGGTGATAAACAAACTATCGTTCCAACTGATACCACCAAACTCTACCCAATGCCTCAGCTTACGGACAACCTCCAGGCTACGGAGGAGGACAATTACAAGGATCCAGATGGACAAGAAATAGATGAGGTCAATGGAAATAGTAAAAGCAATACACAAAATACACCTATGGTAGAAAATCCCTCTGATATATCAAATGAGGAGCCACCGATGGACAGTGGTGGAGGGACAGTAATAAAGGAAGAGAAGGAAAATGAGTTAATATCGGGGGAAAGCCGTGATGGGGACATGGACATTGGTTTGGATCTTAGTCTGAATGAAAGTGGTGTTTTGGAGGCTGAATCGTCAGACGTGACACCGTCTAATATTGCCTTGGAATCAGAGCTCTCTCCACTGGACAACCCATCTTTGAGCACGACCGAAAGTTTACCAGACGAGGACCAAAACGGGGGCACGGCACTGCCCACCACAGAGCAGACCAAGGAGTCACCTGCTGTCGACGAAGCAGAAGACAAACTCAAAACCAGTGGTAAAAGAGTGACATTTCCTTTAGACGAGGACATCGTGTCTGGAGCTGTGGAGCCAAAAGACCCCTGGAGACACGGTAACCACTTTTCTCACTGTTTTCTATGAAGAGCCCCATATAACGTTGTGCCTGTCGGAACACGCTTCACTTCAACACCCACAGCTAAGATAATGTGATTGGCCGTCACGCTCTAATGTACAATATGCCCAATGCAGCTGTGTGACTTTCACCACTCCTTGGGGTGTGCCTTCTTCACAGTGGCTACCTGTTTGTTAAGTCAACAGACGGCTCTACAATGCAAAGTGGCACCACAATATAGTGCCAGTTGTTATTATTTATTCATTATAATGGTTTCAATCATCTTCAACAGCAAACATACAATATTTTAGTTGTATAAATTAGGTGAAACTGTGTCGAAACTATAACACGGTACAGAAATACTGCAGGGTTTTGGTACTTCCTTAATTTTTTTTTTTTTTTTTTTCATGATCCTGATTTAATATTTAAACGATGTATAGAACAAATTGTATCTTTTGGCTGAAGTTTAAAGTGTATATCACATGTTATTAGACCATACATTTCAGTAAAATGTATTTACCATGATTTTATTTAAGGATTTACCAAAAGAATTGTCTGGGAAGAAGTTTATAATTGTACTTCCTGGTTGGACATGAGCAGCAGCATGTGACATTGATATAGGTTATTCCACTACTGCTACCTAGCAACCATACTGTAAATTACAAGGACCAAAATGTAAAAAAAGTTGTGATTTCACAAGCAATAAAACCTACTAGTAATTTTTTTATTTAGTTAAATGAATGTTTAAGCTATTTAAATTGGATCAGTTATGTTGCTTCACTGAGGGATTCTGTTTTTCATTTAAAAAAAAAATCTTGACAAACTGTAACTTGATAATATTTAGCACAGACTCTGCCCCCAAACAAATTGTGATAATCATTAGATGCTTGTCGTATGCACTTTAAATATCACACAAAATATGAATGGACCGTATTAATATGCCTGCTATACCACTGTTCAGAAAATTACACCGCAAGATACTGTTCTTTTATTTTTTTTTCAATTGCATTTATTATAAAACATATACTTGACATTCTTATTTTGGATAACTCCAAAACAAAAATTGCAATGATATTCATGTTCCATTTTGGCAATAAGTATGGATCATTCCGTGATAAACAATACCAGTTAACTGTGTTATTAACTGTGTTAATTGACAAAAAGATGGGCTTGTCCAGGGCATGCACCTTAGGAAACAGTGGTAGCTTTATTTTAGCTTTTCAACTGCTTATCTTCATGGACATCAGAATCAGAAAAGGTTTATTTCCATTACTAATGAAAATAATTCACAAACATAGGAACTTGCTTTGGTGATTCAGTGCAACATAAAAAAATGAACAATGATAAAACAACTTGTACAAACTCAAAAAGAAAAACAATATAAATCTGCTATAGGATCAAAATAAAATAGGCTTCTCAGATAGCAAAGGACGTTGTAGTCTCTGTTTGTCCCTGGCTGTGGCTCCAGCGTACCAGACGGTGATGGAGGAGGTGAGGATGGTCTCAATGATCTGCGCTGACAGCTTGGACATGCAATTACTTTGTCTGGAATGTTCTACAGTATGGCATTAAGTTTATCTTGCATGTATTCAATTACAGGCATTTTGCTGAAAATATCCTTGAAATACATAAATTCTTATTCTAAGTTGGCTCTCCTCTCCACAGATCACTCCAGTAGACCTTTTTATAGCATTTCCATGGAGTTACTCTTCTGTGCAACAAAGCAATTAATTGTCAGTACTTGTTTAATAATGAAGGATATAATTGCTGCTTAATTGCCCTATTCTTATATTGAATATCATAGTTACAGCATTTTCCTTCTATGGAAATGCACAGTGGCACAAACACATTCTTTATCTGTGCATCAAGTGTCTCATCTGCCCTCTAATGCCATCAGCATTTAGCCGCTGTATTATACAGTTTATGAAAAGGTCAGAAGTTACTTTAAAATGTGCAATAGAATACCTTTTTAGAGACCTCTAGCAGAGGTGAGTATTTTCATGGATAAAAATGAGCCAAGCTTCAGGCAGCAGAAGGCTCTAAGGAACAATAGGAGGCAACTGAGGTGTTGTATTTCCATTTCCAGCCACTCTCATTTCATAATGCTCAACGTTGTCCAGTTGATTTTTGAGGTACCTGCCATTGGCACACACTGTTGTAAGTAACACTGTCCTAAGTGTTAACTAGTGGCAAATAAAATCATTGTCCTGTGAACAATAAATGGGAAGTTGTAAAGCCAAAGATAACTTTTGTAGTTATCCCATTGTCTTTGTCCCGACATGAGTGTTGGCTGTTCTGGGCACATTTACCTCACATCCAGTTATTCCTGGACTTCTCAGAGTGTGGCTTTGCTTCATAGCATTAGTCATCGTGAATGATCATTATTCATTCTAAACAGTTGTTTACCATCGCTATTACCGCTATATTACCATTGCTATTATAATGATTGATTTTCCTTGGAAACCCGGTGCTTCTGCGGACGTGTCACAGCATCCAACAAAAGCTCTCTTGGCACCAGGTTTTGTGGCTCTGCGACCCGTGACATGTTGTGTACAGTGGCTCCGGACCAAGTTACACACTGATAAGTCTAGCCTCAGAGAATGGACAGAAGCCATTTTGCTAAAGCAGGGCTCCAACTGTAAAATAATATATGATGGTTTTCATCTTGTATGTATTGAATCAAGTGCAAAATGATTAGATGGTATACTTCAGAGTTACTGTGGCCGTTGTGTTTTGCTACATGTCGCTGATGAACAGAGCCCAGTCCTTCTCTGACAGTCAGCTGTCCTGTGTGAATGACGCCGCTGTCACTGTCCAAAACACTACAGTGTGAACAGGGCCTGTGGTATTTTAGGCTCTGGCACTTGCATGTCAAATAGGAGTTGGCTGCATTTGCATGTCATATCTCCAGATTGTCTGCCCCCACATTGAGGGGTCTGCATAAGACCAAGCTATAGATTTAATTTCAGTAACATCTCTATGGGTCTTAATTTTTCCATTCATTGCAATATATTGCGTGTGTAAATTATAAATTGTATTTGGGGGGGGAGGAAATGACGTCATTTTCTGGAGTGGATCCAGGACTCTGCCAGACAAGACTGCCACAAAATAAATTTGATTAATGAAGTGACAAAACTGTTAGATTTGTGCAATTCTACAAGCTATAAACCCCCTGGTACTATTGACTATTTTGTATGAACTAATAACTCTTCTCAGTAAGATGTCAAAGTAAGTGTTTGTAATTAGTTTGAACTTGTTCAGACCATTCTGCTTCCTCCACTCCCTTATCACGGCCCTTTTACCTACCACCTTTTGCTCCTCCCATTGTACATGTGCGAGCAGCAGCAGGCTGGGCAATGAAACAAAAGAGCGCACGCAAAGCTCTGCAGCAGAACATGTCCCAGCTCTATATCGAGGCTCAGGCACTTTTAACTACAATAAACTGCAATAAACTGGCTTTTACTATATTCATGTACAGTAATGTGGCTGTTCCTGAGTCACTGGTCTTTCTCCTTCTCCTCTTAAGCTTTCCTTTTAAATGAATCACCTATTTACACATCCTAATCTTGTGTACGGTCCCGTCTTAAACCCCCCGCCCCCCAAACCTCACCTTCCCTCAGGAAATGTTTACAAACTTGCGCCACAGTAACGCTGTACAATAACACTTTCCAAAGACATTGTGTCCAAATGAACACACTGTACTGACCCATCCACCAGGCCGGCCCAAATATTGGAATCGCACACAGCAAGAGTTTATTCCCACGTTTGCCTCTTTATAGTCCAATGAGTCTGCGACGTGGTATAGATAACATATAGGTATGATCATAAGTTTAGATAGAACCTAGATCACATTTGATCTTTTAGAAGTGGAGAAGCCAGACACTGAACCTCATTTCATCTCAAACTGAACCTCTTTCAGATGAAGTGATGATGTTTCATTAGTGCATATGAGTTTTCTGTACGTTCACTTATCTCAATATCAATGTTCAGGCAATAATTTACTGATCCATCATCGCACGGAAAAGAGATCATTCACCTCAAAGTGCCACCCAAATAAATATTTAGCTTTTTCACACAATACAGAGTTTCTATGGTGTAAAATCCCAAACTAATAGTCATCTAATACTTTTGAGAGATTTGCCACTTGGACTGTGAGTTACATATTTTGATGCACATTGTATTATATTCAACCTACTTTATACCACTACTACAATAACCCAAAAGCAGGACAATTACACTTTAATAAAAATAACATCAGAAGGAAAGTAGTTGGTATTATAAATGAGTTCAAGTTAATTATTCGATCCTCTACAGCTCAAATGTGCAGTACAAGAAACTCAACACATTAACACAATAATTATTGAGCCCAAAAAAATATTCTTCCAACTTTCATTTATTGAGAGGCAAGTTAATATAGTGACAAGCCTATTTGCCACGCTCCCTTTTAGTCAACGAAGTTCTGCACGAAATTATACGTTATACACCGTTAGGATGATTACACTTTAAACCACTTAGTGGTCAGGTCTTTTATTAGCTTTTATTATAACTGAGACAACAATTGCAACATTTTTTTTATATTTTCTCCACCTTGAGAACCCAAAATGTTCAGAATGTTTCACTAGCTGATGTCTGAGGTGGTGTTGACTTGTTCTGGTCATTTTCGTGTTCAGTGGTCTTTAAACTGCTCTACTCCACTTTGACCTGTTGCTTCTAGATTATTGAGTTTTAAAACATGAAATAAAAAAAGCTGTTAATTGGACCGCTGTGTATCACTATTGAGAAAAGCGTTTGTTAAGCTGAATATCTTGTACCTAACTTTATGTCTCACAAAGTCTCTGAGCTGAAAGTGTCCAGTCATCTGACAGAAGTTAGGCCCTGCAGCTCTGGGATGGTAAAGACACAACACACTCTTTTAGTGAACTCCAAGAAAGTTCCTACGGGTCACGTCACATTATGGATGAAAACGATAAACGAAAGCTTCAATGACTTCACAAAATTCACTTCCCTGTTCTGTGTTTTGCAGCTCAAAATGTGACCGTGGAAGAGATCCTTTCTGCGTACAAACTGGCCTGTCAGAAACTCAATTGTAAACCTCTGCCAAAAGTGCTCAAACAGATTCAGGTAATTCACCTCAACAATTCTGTGCGTTATTCAAGGTAATATTTGTGTTCTGGCTGCTTTGTCTTCTATTACTGCTCTCAACTGAAATGTACAAAATACTAAATGTATAAGACACAATGATGATACTAAAGCATGTTCTAGTCACTTGTAGCTCCGGGACCCTTATAACCTCATATAAAATGTTTTTTGTTGTTGCATAAACTCTAAAGGGATCTTTTCTTGTCGTGTGGATATTTCTGTCTTATTGTGCTTTCAGCCAGTTAGCCAGAATAGT
This sequence comes from Eucyclogobius newberryi, assembly GCF_026437365.1. Lineage (NCBI taxonomy): Eukaryota > Metazoa > Chordata > Actinopteri > Gobiiformes > Gobiidae > Eucyclogobius > Eucyclogobius newberryi. Next base: position 23,284,541 of record NW_027315724.1, read on the forward strand.
CATGTGCTCAGTAATCCCTCTGTGAGCACTGCCTCAAATATCACACAGACTTGGCTGTGTTATGATACTGCTCTTTTGTAGTCTTCCCGCAAGATGCATTTGGTGGTTTGTGTGCATGTGGTAATGAACTGCTTTATTAACCGCTTTAATCCCACTTTCTTGCTCTGACAAATTTGGCTTGCATCTGAATGAGAATAAGTACTAGTAGGAAATAAACCCACCATCAGCTTAAAGACCATGGGTGAAGTTCACTTGTCGATGTGTGAAAACTGCTGCACGGCCAGTCCCCATGTTCAGAGCATTTAAACTCATCGGCTTAAAGTATTTTTTTCTTTCGAGGCCTCGACTTAATTACTACGATCCATTGTTCACAAAATGAAAGCTGGAGCAATATTTTTTTGGGCTCCATATCATATTATCAGCAGAATAAGAGTTACTGTAGTTGCAGCCCTAGTTTAAATGTAATAGTTTATTTCTATAACAATATATCACACTTCAAAATCTGTTCCCATGACAGGCCTATCACTGACACATCCAGTCATTTCTGCTTAGTCATTTGCTGTAACCGCCACGTACAAGTAAGTCGTAGCAAATGGCTGGAAGCTGAGGGCGACTAGGCACGCTGCGTTTCCAGTTTTTCTAAATGCTTTCTTTATGAGCCCCCCTCCACTGTACAAGTGGTGCCTCCCCAGCCCCCGGCACGCAGGTTATGCATTGGCTGGCCACTTGTTTGGTTGTGTTTATGAGACTGGCTCTTTAGCAGCTGTGTGTTGAATGCTCCTTTGCACTGACTCCTCTGGGAGTCTTGAAGCCTGGAACTTTGGAAAAACTGTATCACTCCTTCAGCTCCCTGAGCCGCTGGCGCTGGTCTTCTGGGAGGACATGGCACCTGCTCTATACGGGCATTTATGTCACTTCACTAGGTCTCCTGAAGGGTTTGGTTTACATATTATAATGAGCGTATTGGTACAAATCACATCTTCTTAATTCATTGAGTTAAATTGTGAGCAAAGATTGATCAGAACTCTTGGTTTAGGCTGGTGAAGTCATGGAGGGAAATGTCAGAGCCTCACGGTAAATACACAGTGGCACGAGACTAAAGGTCAAAGGGTTTACTGTGAATGGACCAGACAGAAACCCAGCGACACGTTTGGCCTTTCCTAGTGACTGGGCTGTTTTCATATCTAGAATAATACTATAGATAATCCCACCTGCATCTGATTTATTTTAAATTACAACACTTATAAGCTTCTGTAAAGGGTATAATTGTCAATATTTGAATTCTCTATATAATGTCCTTTTTGCTTTTGTATATGTATTGGTCCCTTGTCAAAAAACAATACCAGAAGTAGTGTTTTGTTTGATTTATGCACATTTATGCATTCCAGTGTATTTAATCTATCTGTTGGGAACTCCAAATGTTTGTCTTTCACCTTGACGCCATCTGGTGGTAATCCAGGAAAAAAATACAATGTACATTGTACAATTCTTCGAGCAGGGGTGTCCAAACATATCTGGAGCAGAGGGCCACAGACAACATGACAATGAAGGGATGAGCCTCCACAGGTTTAATACAGGCTTGGAAGATAAATATTAGGCCTACATCACAACAAAATGGTTGTTATTTTGGTTCTGATTGCAGAATTTTTAACATTTCACAGCAAAAAGTACTACTTTTGGCCCCTGGCTTGTGAAAGTGAATACATTTGGAAGAAAAAGCTTTTGCACACTTCCTGATTTCAGAATGTTTCGCACATTCCTCACCCCTAAATATTTTCATCAAACTAATTTCAACAACAAAGACCAAACAAGCAAACAGAGAATGCAAATTATTGAAATTACTGTTTTATTTGTTAAAAGCTGCCCCCAAAATTGCAATTACTATTTTGAGAGTAAGATATAGATTCACATTTTTTAAACTGCATTTTATGATTACTTGTGTTGTCTTTGTAAAATATTCAAATTAGTTTGTCAAATCGTTGTATCCCTCGTTCGTCCAGGAGCGTTCCAACAGATCGAGTTGTTGTCATCTGAACTATTCAGTCTCAATCTGTGGCTCTAGTCTGAGAACTCTGATCTTTATTCTACTCTGAGCTGCGTAGGAGAAGTTTGACAATCTGAATCATTTACGTATGATTAATGTGCGAAAATTCAGAAACCATGAAGGGTGCAAATACTTACTGTGTGTTCTAAAGTATTTGAATAATGTATATCGCTGACTCCCTTACTTTTGGTTTCTGCAGGAACTAAACGACCTGACACAGCGGAATGAATGCTTGGATCTAAAAGGTGAGGGGTAAAACAGTCCAACTATGTACTGAAATTAAAAGAATGTATTGACTTTCTGTGTGTGTTCGTTACTAGGCGAGAAGCTGGACTACAAATCCTGTGAAGCTCTCGAGGAAATCTTAAAGCGGGTCCAGTTTAAAGTGATAGACCTTGAACAGACAAACCTGGATGAAGACGTAAGAAAAATACTATGTCTTTTATTCGGCCCAAAGTACCAGACTGCATCGGATGAATACGTACTGCCTTTTTATTACACTGTAGTGCTTTTTTCCGTTGAACTCCTCTTGTGTAAACACATTTAGGAATGTCTGTATTCAGGCAGAAAGATACTGCTATTTGCTGGCCCTCACAGTATCTCTCAGTACTACGCATGTACAAGTCTAAAATCTGGTTCTATTGAGAAGGCAGTTACTCGATGTGGTTGAATTGATACAAAACTTGCACAACTGTTTTGGTTTTGTTTGCATGAGTTTCTGTGACGTAAATGAAGCTGCAATTCAACAATGATACAACGATTTCAAACTGTTCAATAGTCCATATAAGGCAAGGTAGACTGTAAGATTTCACGTTCTTTACCTTTTTATTACTCCGATAAAGTCAACAATTAAAAATCCACATTTTATTTGGTTTGAAAAGTCAACTTCAAACCTCATCCACAATATATTTAGTCCACCCTGGTATTCAAATGTATTGGCCTTTCTCCTCAGCCTTATTTCTGTTCATCTTAATTTTTAGGGTGCATCCGCTTTGTTTGATATGATTGAGTACTACGAGTCCGCCACACACCTTAACATCTCCTTCAACAAGCACATTGGCACACGGGGATGGCAGGCTGCCGCTCACATGATGAGAAAGGTAAGGATTGATTAAGCGGACATATTATAACTTGAAGAGCTTTAACCATGCTATAGTTGTTCTTCTCACAGTTGTATTCAGATCGAGTCGTGCGTATTTTAGTAATTGTTTTCACCCTGCAAATGTAGCATTCAGCAGCTTCATGTAGTCAATTTGTCATTAAATCATCTGCTTGCTATAAGTGCGACCACCGGGGGACTTGTTACTTTTTTATCGAGTCTTATTGGACCAGTATTGCCATTTAAAATGTCCAAAATATAAAAATGATCCATGAGCGTCATAGAGTACAGCTATATTGCAGACAAAAGCATTATAAATTCTGGATTCCACTTACTCGTTCACTGTGCTTCTCTTTCAGACGAGCTCTCTGCAGTATCTGGACGCCCGTAACACGCCTCTCCTGGACCACTCTGCTCCCTTTGTTGCCAGAGCGCTTCGGATCAGCGGCAGCCTGGCTGTGCTCCACCTGGAGAATGCAGGGTTATCGGGCAGGCCACTAATGTTACTTGGTAAGAGGAAAACTAGAATGGGTTGTTTTTGGGTAGCTTTGGTGCTTACGACCTACTCTTCACTCTTAGCTACGGCTTTGAAGATGAACATGAATCTGCGTGAGCTTTACCTGGCTGACAACAAGCTCAACGGCCTCCAGGACTCGGCTCAACTGGGAAACCTGCTGAAGTTTAACTACAATATTCAGATCCTGGACTTGCGCAATAACCATATCCTTGACTCTGGTGAGCAGCTCTGTCATTTTGTTTAATGTTGTATGTCTTGCATGTCGGTACAGTTTTAATCCTGTTTTGGATTCTGTGTGTCCAACAATGTTTTTGTCTTGTGACAGGTCTGGCCTATATTTGTGAAGGACTGAAAGAGCAAAGGAAAGGCCTTGTCACTTTAGTGCTATGGAACAACCAGCTTACCCACAATGGCATGGGTTACCTCGCTGCTGCACTGGTGCGCCACAGACCTGAAGCATTTCTCACACATTTGTTTTTAGATGGGATGATTGGTTTCCCCCCAACATTTAGTAGACTTTATCTTAGAAACATTTCCGTTTCCTCAAAGTACACAGCCCTATTAATGTAAGTGACTTGACAGCTGAGTTATACTGCTCTGCCGAGGGCAATATACTGACAAGATTCAGGCTTGTAATTACAGTGAATTAAACATTACATCTTCTATTTTAGAATCAAATGGTGGCTTTGCTTTTAGGCCATAAAGTTGTGCAATTCCAATATTTTTATCTTATAAATCTTGAACTTTGTACTCTACGGAATTGATTACAATAGCTATTAAGGTTGTTGATAAGTCACTCAAAGGCGTTGTCATTTAAACATTCTTGTATAAATGTCATTGTGAGTTTTAGATTCATACAAAAGTGTTAAGGCTTAAAACTTAGCACATCTCTTTTGTTTCCAGCCATGCACACAGAGCCTGGAGACTCTGAACCTGGGCCATAACTCCGTGAGTAATGAAGGCATCCACAAACTGAAAGACGGACTGATCGCCAACCGCTCCGTGCTCAGACTGGGCCTGGCTTCTACCAAGTTGTCTTGTGAAGGTACAAGCGTGCGTCTTTTTACTTTCTACTGTTCACTCTATTTTTGGCAAACTTTTTTTCATCTTTTATTTCAGGTGCGGTAGCTATAGCGGAGTTCATTGCAGAAAGTCCTCGGCTGCTGCGTCTGGACCTTCGGGAGAATGAGATTAAAACCGGAGGACTCATGGCTCTGTCTCTCGCTCTAAAAGTCAACACCTCTCTGCTGCGCCTGGACCTGGACCGAGAGCCCAAAAAAGAAACGGTGAGAGAAAGGGAATTAGTCGGTTTAACTCCAGACATACCCACTGTAATGTTTTACAGAGCACATTTGACATATTGAATGATCGATAGAAGAATGATAGCATAAGTAACAGCCAAACTACTTTGAGAATGCCCAATGTCAGAAGCTCAGCAGGGCTCACACTGCCCGCGGTGCCGCTCCAACATTCCATTGGATTAAAAGTACAAGAGAGACTCGAACCACACGCTGTGCAGTGTGGTGGTGCTCAGGATTCTTTCTGTTGGTTTGGAATTTTCGATGGACGCCAAAGCCCACTGCAGCCTTCTTCCTAAATCAATAAATAGATCACGCAATTGTCCGATTAAAGCTGGTGACCTCACCAATTTGTCAATCCACGATCTCTGAACCTAATCAGGGATGGGCCTGGTTAGTACTTTGATGGGAGACCGCTTAAAGGCCAGGTGTAACGGGGGGTGGTGGGCTTATTGTTGCTATGTCATTGGACAAGACACTTCACCCTCCAGTTTCCATATGTACTGCTGTATGAATGAGTGTATTTTTGCATGCAGGCAGAACAATGGTGCGTGTTTACAGCATGTATATCATGTACCTTCATTAACATGCACTGTCCTGACCAAATAAACATAAATGAATAAGAGCACCACAGAGCTTCAGTCCTAATGTGAGCCATCCACTGCGAGAACACCACACCCACACTGCAGCAAGTTGGATGGGTGACCGCTGGCATCAACAGGTGCCACAGGGGGGCAGCAGTGGCTCTAGAGCAAACTGTTGTTGTGTCCTTGGGCAAAACACTTACACACCACATTCATGTAAGGTGGGTTGAGTGAGTAATAAGTGAGTGCCGATGTCACAGATTTGTAGTCTTTCTTCTGTCAGTCTGCTTCTGGGCAGCTATGGCTACAATAGTAGCTTAAAAATAGAAAAAACTCCCACATTCAAACTGGAACAGAAGAGGAGGACAGCTCGTCAAACTGAAAGAACACCACTCTCGTGCACAGTCTTCCTTGCAGAGAAGCTGGATGTAAATACTACAATTTACAATTGCATTACTGTTGTAGGTGCGCTTATAATGGCACCCTGTGGCAGAACTAGCCACGCCCTATTTAAGATGGCTTCTCTTCTACATATAAACCTGTTGAAGGCCACGGGCTGAAACATTGCAATGTAAATAAAACTGGTGCTGCAAGGAAGGCAGTTTGGATTGAATGAATGTGTGGATTGAATGAAGAATGCAATTGAAAGTGCTTTGAGTGTCATGACAAATGTGCCGTATAAACCTAGTTAATACGACATGTGTTTTATGTTTGTTTACAATAGGTAAAAAGCTTCATTGAAACGCAGCGTGCTCTGCTGACAGAGATCCAGAATGGATGCAAAAGAAACTTTATTCTGGCTAAAGAGAAAGAGGAGAATGAGCAGAAAATGAGGCTATCTGCCAGTATGGCTGAGATTGCCACTGAAGATGGCACTGGAGTAGAAGAAGAGGAGGGTCAGAGTTCAGCGGACCAAGGTGAAGGACCAAAGAAAGAAGAACAAGAAGAGAAACCAGAAAGTGGAGCAGTGGCAGGCAGCCAATCAGATGAGAGCACTGATCCGCCTGCAGTTGTGGACTCAGACTCAGATACTGAGGATGAGGAGGAGGTGGTGGTGGTCTGTAAAACTCCCTCTGCCCCAGCCATAAATGACCCTCCTCCTCCTGCCCCACCTGCCCCTCCTCCTGCTGCCCCTCCTCCCGCCCCTCCTCCTGCCCCTCCTGCTACAGAGGGCCAGAGCAGCATCTGCAACATCACCATCACCGAGGCTGCAGTGCCCACCGGCACCCCACCTTCTCCAGGCCGCTGCATTTCAGTGTCCAGTCCAGGTCGAGGACATAAGATCTTCATGGTTACTCGAGTAGAGAGTCCTCCTGAGCAACAGCAAGCGCAAGCGCAAGCTACCAGCAAGAGGGAAAACCTCTCAAAGACATCTGTTAACACTGACACAACTTCAATCACAGAAAACATGAGAACTTCTGCTTTGAACTCGGAGCAGAGTCCAGAAGCAACACTAAATGCGCCGCAAACCAACACACTGAAGGAGTTGTTAATTCAACCAGCAGAGGACACAACAACAGGCACTTTAAACACTAGAGATTTAGAACCAAGCGCACAGGGGACAGATTCCCCACCAGAGCACACTTTACCTCAATCACTGACCAAGGACACAGCACAGAGCACTAAAAGCCCCCAATCTGACCCCCCCTGTGAGTTGGATAGTGACGTTGGTAGTCTTCTAGAGGACAAAGAGAAGCATGAGCTACAACAGCCAGTCACAGAGACGTTACCAGAGATGGAGCAGCCAGATGACAGTCAACTAATGACTGCTCATGAATCCAGTGCAACGGTAGCAAGTCAAAACCCGGAAATGCAAAGAGTGGAACTGGAAGCTGAACAGAGCAATGAAGAGCAGGTGCCAGCGACAGAAATGCAGGAGTCTAACCTACAACCAGAGGAAGCTGACGACGGCTCAGCCGAAAGCTCTGCAGACGAGTGTTTCAGTGAGGCTCTGACCGGAGAAGAAGAGGACATTTCTGCCGTTCTGCCCAACGGTCTGAAGACGGAGTTCTCCCTCCATTTACTGGACTCGGACAGCCCCAAACCTGGCAGCTGTGTCATGGAGCACGGTGAGTTGAGGTCAGAACACACGAGTCCATCTGTTTGTACTCAAAGCGCTAAAGTGGTTATTTGATGTCATTGTGCAGTGAGTGTCAGCTGTGGACAGGACTTGGAGGAGCTGCTACTAGAAGCCAGTTTAGACACAGGAAAAGATGCACCGTGAGCTTTTAAGGTAAGACAAATATCCTTTTTATACCGAAGTTCCTCCCACAAAAGTTACTGTTCGCAATTAATGAATGTATGTCATTTAAATGGAAATGTATAGTGTAATGTTTTCAACTATCACTGCTAAAGTTTTCAGTTGTATGATCGATATATGAATTCAAGAACTAAATAACAAATAATTGCTCCACTCAATTTCACGGCATATCTTAATGTAATTCATAACTGGAAAGAAGGGGCAGATTAGTTTCGATAGTAGTTTTGTGTATCTGTGAACATTTAATAGAGATATTCACTGAAATACCTTCACCTTTTCCCATCTAACAACTCCTTTACTTTGTGACCACAGGGACGATAAGGATGAAAGAGAACAATGCTGTAACCGCACCGTGACTGGTTCCTCTCAAATGTTTCTGACCTTTTTCTGAATAAAACTTTCTACAATAAGGGACTGAAGTCAAGAAATGACAAACTGCTTGACTGACTCAAGCAAAGTGTAAACTACAGCTACAACGGAAACACTTAAACACTGGAGACAAAAGAAGAGGGCAGAGAAGAGTTCAAAAACTGACAATAAAAGCATCTGCATCGATAAAGAGCAGCCATCAAGACGCAAGTGGACAAAACACTAACCAAAGACAGTCTGCACACTACCACTTGCTCTTATGGAACATTTTAACTGTCATCGACTTAACATAGCCGAACGCTTGACTCAGAGTGGGCCTGTCGGCTTTAAACAGGACTAAATCTGTTTTTAGATCTGTCCGTTTAGACATCCACATTTCCATCTGTCTCCCTTCCGTTGGACCTCCACCAGAGTAAACGGGTTTTGTGTTTTGCTCACTTCATCCCCCTCAGGAATTAATGTCCCAAGCCTCCTAGCGGCTGACGTCTCATGTTGATTTGCCTGGAAAGTTAGTACAATACCGATGTTTAAACCGCTATAGAAATTCATAAAGAAACTGGTTTTTGATATTTACAATTTAATCTTTGCTGTCTTGATCTTGTGGTTTCCTCCTCCGGCCGTCGTTGTTGTTGGCATTATATAGAGAAAACGTCTTGATCCTTGTTGTCCTTGCTCTGGTCATCCATTGGTCCTATTTTTGTTACAACTCGATCTGTTGCCTTCAAAACACCGCAAATGTACTTTTTGTTCGGTTACTTTAAAATAATCATTTATTTTTTATTTATTTAACTTTACCTTACTTTAGACCTTTTCTTTCCTTTTTCTTGGGGTGAGGGTTGGACAGAAAAGTTGTTATTGAATGGTTAATTGTTGATTGCATTGGGGTGCAGGTACCAAAATAAAGTCAATTTTTTGTAATAGAAACTCGTACAGGTGGCCACAAGGGGGTGCTGCCGTGAGAGCGCCCTGTTTTACTGTACCTGAAATCAACCTCGTTGTGCTGCCACCCCCCCACTCTTTGCAATGCTTTAATTTTTAGATTTTCTTTTTTTTTTTTTTAAATAATAATTTGATAAATTAATTGAAATGTGCTGGTAATCACAAAGAAATGTATGGCAAATTTCTTCCTCCAATAAATGCATGTAATGACTAATAATGTGACTAGATCTTTATTGAGTTTTGGAGAACGTTGGCACCAGTTTTTCAATGGCTCAGTTGTCGAGGGTCATCTACTGCTTTGTTCTTCAATTCCAGCTATGACTTGTGTTTTGTCCTAGGGCAGGAAATGTTACTCTCCTTAATTTCCCGTGTCCATTGCGCAGTGCGTCATATTGTCATAAAATCTGTATAGGACAGATTATAGGACAAAAATCAGATCCCTGTGATGATGAGCAATATGATTTAAAAATGAGAAATCAGTTAAAATGGGATAAAGTTAGGAAAGTAGAGTCAATTGTCCCCAGATAACATGGGAACACAACATGTATTTTTGTGAGTATGTGCACGATGGGAGCGTTGTTTACAGGTGACGTTCACATCATTCTAGACTTCATAATTTAATGGTGTGTAACTGTATGGGAGATTCACTGTTACTGAAGTAAAATCTTAAAACTAGCTGTAAATCCACAAATCTTCAGCCTTGTTATAATTTGTTGGCCATCGAGTCCAGACTTGCTATATTCATTGTATGTCCTTTTAACTGAAAACAATGAACAATGCGGACTATAACTGAACAATGCTTCCACTTTTCAAAATTAGCTGAGCGCATGTTCCCATACCAGTACTTTTCACTCTGAATACAGATATGAGGGACCAGAGGGAAGGCCCATGAAGCATATTTTATACCTGTGGCATTTTGACATTTTAATATGCCGTACGTATATCATTTCTGCCAATACCCATGTTTTAATAACCTACCATAAGATTAATTTTGTATTGAATAAATGTACCCCATTCTTAGCAAGAGTTGATATTTGTGAGTGAAGTGACCATGCCCGTCCAAATTGAAATTAGGATGCCGTCCTCAAATAAATCACCAATCATTGATGTTGTTGCCGGAGCATTTCTATTCCACATTATGATCCCCCATTATGTGTTCAAGACAGCTTTTATTCACACTCGCATTATAACAGCACATCTCTGCACAGTTGGCTTGTTAATGGGCTTTCTGGTGTTTGAAAGGGGTTGGTGATATGTCATGACATTGGGGGATATTTGACAATTCAAAAATATATATTTTAATTTGTTATGCAAGTTGGACTGAGCTTTGTTTGGGAGAATCTGACACAACAAAAAACTGATTTAGTTGAGAAACTGGTGAGCTGATGTGTGCTGTTTATCAAGTCCTATTCAAATAACATTACAGTCCAAAAACATGTTTGTCACTCACTGAAATGTAAAATGGTCTATGGACATATTCATCACAAGCTCCATAAAATCTGTTCCCAAACCCATTTCTTGAGTTTATACTTTGTGTCCGCATGGTCACTGTGGACCCAGTGTCATGTCGCTGAAAATATCTATATTGAACTGGAAAATATTTTAGTTTGAGGATAAAAATGTGTCTCCATTGGTACTGTTTTGTTTTTGTTTTCTCATGTTGGACAGGGTCATCTGAGCCTTTCAGTGCGAAAGCAGCAGCCACGGGTGAAGCTCAGAGCTTTGAGTTTGGCAGTAAGCCTCAGAAGGAATGTCCAGCTACCCAAACCTGTCTGCTGCTGTAGTAAAAATGTTAATCATAAGTATGTGGCGTTTGCAGCTTTTGGGACTTTGGTGTACAACGTTTTTCTCATGTAAAATATGCTCCATCTGTCTGGTGTGACCTTTTGTGTTTCATCAGGTTGAGAGGTTAGAGCATTTTTCATAAATTATATAATATATGAATCACAATTCAGCGATGTGAAGTGATCGCTCATTCACAAGTTTGGGTACTATGTGTAAGTAGTAGAAGCAGTAGCAGCAGTATAGTTCTAGCCCATGTGTACTTTCATATACTAATACTAATTTCACTTCCACATGAATCTTCAAAGAGACCTGTAGTCACTCCCAGTAGTCTACTCATTGGGCTTTGTGGGTCTCTCATCGTAATGTGAGGTGATTATGTAATTCAGCCAATACAATGAGGATCTGATCAGATAGAATTAGCCTCAGTCTGAAAGTGGGTGGGCCGAGCGATGTTCCTCTGAGGTATTTCTCTCACCATGGGGCTTAAGCAGGGAATGCAAACAGGATAAAAGCAGACAAGAGGATGCTGCACACCCATCACATGACTCCGATCTGAAAGGGGACGGGCCCCAGAACAGAGGGAGATGTGAAGCACCCTAAAGACCTCTTATCCCACTGAGGGTTGGGTTTGCAAGCAGAATTGATCCGATTTAAAAGGTAATGACCGTGGATTGACCGTTAACTAAGAGTAGGGAGGCTTGCGATACTCGGTCTTCCTCGATCAGAAGGAACAGATGACTCCAGTTCACACTTCGAACATTTATTGAAGGGAGCAGATATCGAGAGGATGTGTGGTTATCTGAAAAGAGAGAAAATCAAACTATGTCAGGAAACAGTCACAAACAGGTTGCATTGAATTATTGTGTTACACTGAATGACCACAAGTGGGAGCCCTAAGCTTATAAATATAGTTACAAATAAACCTTTCCAAGAAACGTGTCATAAAAATACAACGTAAACTGCACAATATATACATGAGGCACTATTTACAATGAAATATACAGGGGTAAAGGATTGAATTATGGACTTATATATAACACGTGGAGCCCAGTCGCACGCTATAACTTTAACAGCAAAACATCTGCGCTCTAACTTACAGAACTTCGACATTTATACACGGCCACAAACAATACTCACATCCAGGACTTTAGGCAAGGCAAAAACACTGGCCTGCCCCTTTAAGAGAGAGGGGGGCATTGTGGGTAACCGGAAGTGCGCTATTGGTTTCCGGTTGTGTTTTTTCGGTGCGCACGTGTGCCTGCCGCATGGTCTGCCGCCGCTGGTCCGTATGTCCCGCGTTCTGCTTCATTTACCCAAAATAAAATCGTTTTGCAGCGAGTACTGTGCCCGCTCTGCCTCTGCACCGCGGTTAGGAGTTCACTGGGGGAAGAAAGTACCACAGCGCAGTAACACACGGGCCTCGGCAGTGACGCGGTGGCCCAGTCCAACGCAGCCAAGAGGATGGTCGCCAACTGGTCAGGGACGGCTACAAACGTCACTTCGGCGAGACCGTCTTCACCGTGTGGCCGGCACCAAACTACTGCTAGAGATGTGGGAATGTGGCTGCCATCTTGGAGCTGGACGAGCACCCACTCATCATCTTCGAAGCGGCTCCCCAGGAGACCAGAGGCGTCCCCTCCAAGAAGGCTGACTACTTCCTCTGAGCAGGCTCGTGAGCACGTCCTCTGGGAACATCCTCGCCCGCCCCTCCATCTGCTACAGGGCACTCGGACTGAGAACCTGCCTCCAGCTCTCGGACCGCAGCCCGACCGAGCGCTCGCTGGGAGAGGCGGCCATCTTGGGCCCCCTTGTCGGCGCCAAAAAAGCGTCCCCAAAGACGCTCAGGCGATGATGCAGATCCTCAAAGACACGGGCGTCGCGGACTACGAGCCGCGGGTCATCAACCAGATGTTAGAGTTCACCTACAGTTACGTGACGACGATCATCGAAGACGCTAAAATCTACTCCACTCACGCCAAGAAGTCGACCGTGGACGCCAACGACATCAAGCTGGCCATTCAGTGTCGCATGGACCAATCGTTCACCTCGGCCCCGCCCAGGGACTTCCTGTTGGAGGAGGCTCGTCAGAAGAACCAGACTCGTCTCCCTCAGATCAAACCTTACAGCGGACCCAGACTGCCCCCGGACCGCTACTGTCTGACCGCGCCCAACTACAGGCTCAAAAGGGTGCAGAAGAAGGTGATGCCCTCTGCTGGTCGAATATCAGTACCGCGCCTCAGCGTCAGAGCAGTGTCCAGCCGGCCCTCCACCCCCACTCAAGGGTCCTCGGGGGTCTCGGTCTCTAAAGTCCCGGCTTCGGTCTTGTTGGCGTCTCAGAGGTTCACGGTTCAAATCCAGAGCGCTCAGAGCCATGCCCCCAAGACCACATCGGCCACGCCCCCCATTCTGATGAGCTCGTCTCTGATTGGACAGAAGACTCTCCTGATGAGCAGCAGCCTAAAGCGCAAACACGAGGACGACGACGACTACGACGCAGTCTAACTCGAACTCTTTAAGCTTTAAATAAAAGTTCCAGACTGGTACTTTTTGGATGATCGTGGCTCGTCTCCTGCATTTGAACTTTCACTTTTATAATTCAAAAGAAAATGTTTGTAATGAAAATACAGCGACACGAGGCTCCGCTCCTAACACAGTAATGACAAACAACGCACCTTGCACTCACTGCACTCTTCACTTTTTATTGCACTACATATTTTATTTGCGTACATATGCCTATTTCTAACATTATTTTAACTTGACTTACCTATTTTTTTATTCGGTAGCGATTCATTGTCCATTGTTTTGTATTCATTGTTTAATGTGTGTTTGTGTTGCATCGGATCACCAGGACAAGTTCCTATGTTTGTGATGTTTTGTTCAGTGACAAATGGCAATAAACCTCGTTCTGAGTAACATACTCAATAGGGAACTACAATAAACCCTGTTGCGTTATGGGAGGTGTAGTACTTTCACAGGATTTTTAACAGCCGTCCCTGTGTTAGCAGGGCAAATACACACATACTAAAGTCTGCTAGTCTGGAGAAATGCCAACAGATACTGCAGGAAGCTCTACCAGTTTGGTCACAGGGCGAACGTAGGTGCTGTCATTAACCTTAACTTCTGTGGCAACAACACCGTCTGATCCAGGGAAAACTTTAGTGATGGTGCCAACTGGCCATAGTCCTCTGGGGAGATTTGCATCCACTTATAACCACCTGTCCTACTGCAACATTGTCAGGAGATTTACGCCGTTTCTGTCTCAGCTGAAGGCCGGGGAGGTAGTTCTGGACAAAGCGCTTCCCGAAATGGTCACTTATCACCTGGCTGTGTTTCCATCTCCTGTTGGATAGAGCATCATGAGGCCCGTAGACAGCCTGTGGTAGTGCTGAGTCACGCCTCCCATTAACAAGAGATTTGATGTGAAGGGGTCTGCGTCCGCTACATCGGAGAAGACCTACACAAGAGGTTTAGAGTTTAAGATGCCTTAAACCTCTATCAACGTGGTAAAACAGGGCCTCTTCTGCCACAACTTAGTCCTTAGTCAGAGCCGACTTCAGCAACCTTATTTCCCTCTCCCAGCCTCCACCGAAGTGAGGAGCGTACGTGGAATAGTTGATTGTATGCTTGGCCAGCTGTTGCTGTAGTTCTGGGGTCATATTCTCAAAGGCGGTCTGGAGCTCGTTGTCGCCACCCCTGAAGTTTGTGCCTCGGTCTGACCACAGCTCATATGGCTTTCTCCTGCGTGCAATAAACCTGCGCAAAGACATAGAAGAGTCAGTGTCACGGTTAGGCAGGAGATCCAAGTGCACACATCTGGTGGTGAGTGGCACTTTCTCCTGCGGCCAATCTTCACCAGGTATGGGCCAAAACAATCCACGCCTGTGGACCAGAATGGTGGTTTGTACAGTCTCAGGCGAGATGAGGGAAGATCAGCCATTTTAGGAGTAGAAGGAGAGCACAGTACCAGTCAACACACTGGTACTGATGTTTCTTGATGGCCTGGCGTCCTCAGATGATCCAATAGGTGCGACGTAGCTCTGCATAGTCTCTCTGCGCCAGGGTGGAGGAGTTGACCATCATAGTGTTTAATAACGAGCATAGACAGGATGATCTGCTGCCAGCACTATAGGATGAATGCTGTCTGGGTCTACATCGGCTGCCTGATGTACTCGTCCTCCAACTCTGATTAGTCCGCTGAGGCTGTTGTATTCAGGAGATAGAGCACTCAGACGGCTGCTGGAGAATACAGTGTGGACTGTTCCGAGGGCTTGAACCTCCTCAGGAAAACTGTCCGTCTGTGCCTTGAGACGCTCGGCTGCAGTGAAGGGAGTGGCCTCCCCATGCAGGGACTGCTGAGTGGCCAGCACCAGGTTATCCAGCGTTGCATACTGTGCTGGATCTGGGAGGCTTGGGAATGCAGCGGTATGGCCACAAGATGTTGCCTTCTTGAGCTCCTCACTGCCACAGTCTGTGAGCTCTGTCGGGGTCTGTGGCCACATGTTCGCTGTTCGAGTCGGAAAGTGTGGCCCGTCAGACCAGCGGCTGGAGACAGTCAACTCTGCCAGATGTTTGCCTCTAGTGAGGTCAAAGTTCACATAATGTCACTGCTCTGGGGAAGTCAGCTCGTGGATCCCGCAGATTCGAGCCCCTACAGTCTGTCTGGTGTGACCTTTGTGTTTCATCAGGTTGAGAGGTTAGAGCATTTTTCATAAACCCTCAAATTATATAATAGATGAATCGCAATTCAGTGATGTGAAGTGATCGCTCATCCACAAGTTTGGGTACTATGTGTAAGTAGTAGAAGCAGCAGTATAGTTCTATCCCATGTGTACTTTCATATACTAATACTAATTTCACTTCCACATGAATCTTCAAAGAGACCTGTAGTCACTCCCAGTAGTCTGCTCATTGGGCTTTGTGGGTCTCCCATCGTAATGTGAGGTGATTATGTAATTCAGCCAATACAATGAGGATCTGATCAGATAGAATTAGCCTCAGTCTGAAAGTGGGTGGGCCGAGCAATGTTCCTCTGAGGTATTTCTCTCACCATGGGGCTTAAGCAGGGAATGCAAACAGGATAAAAGCAGACAAGAGGATGCTGCACACCCATCACATGACTCCGATCTGAAAGGGGACGGGCCCCAGAACAGAGGGAGATGTGAAGCACCCTAAAGACCTCTTATCCCATCGCTGAGGGTTGTGATTGCAAGTAGGATTCATCTCACTTAAAAGGTAATTACAAATGGCTATTTTGTTGGATTGACTGTTAACTAAGAGTAGGGAGGCTTAATGTATTAGTTGGCAATGCAATCATGATAACTTTCTGTCCTGAAAGTTAAAGTAAGAATAGACTTGCATGTCACTAAATATTTCAGATTTTTTTAGCATTTTGATGCTTTGATCAAGGCTTGTACATATATATTTTATTGTGGGTCTAAGGGCTCCTGTAATGGCGTGTTTCTGTTTTGGTTTCACTTTTAGACAGCATCCCTCATTTATTTTGTGATACAAAAAGCAAAACAAAAAGAAAGGAGCACCAAGTCTGAATTGAATTTATCTAACCAATTAAGAATATGACCAATAGTAGCCAAGTCCAAGTACTTTAGGCTAAACAAAAGTGTGTTCGTACATATGCTGAACTGGCCTACAGAGTGTGATATAAGTATAGTTTAAACCTGGGATATGCATGATCATATATTGCCTACATGAAACCTTCATTCTGCACTGTCTGTTCTTGCCCAGCAGTGACCATGAGGGGCCCTCACTGGACCGAGGTCGGGGTGACCACTGTGCTGCTGCTGGGTGAAATGGTCACCGGTCAGCTGTGCAAGTCCCCCATCATTGTACTCGACGGCTTCCACACGTTGTTCATGCTGCTAAACACACTTTACAATTCAATATTAAGTTTTTATCGTGAGAACCCTCTGGATCCTCGCTCTGCTTCTCCATCCTCTCACGTCTGTGTGGATTACAGGGCAATGAGAGCACAGCCCGTGGGAACCTTCATCTCCAATCTCTTTTTACTCAGCATAAATACAATATACATAACTGAACTGTGCAGTTTTGTGTTGGAACCGGTTGTGGTACGGCGCCCCCTGCTGCTCGTGGCCACGGGTGCATTTAGTCTAACTTTTAAGATGTTCCTGCTTGGACTCCAGTGGCCCCACGAGCAAAGAGGCCAAAGAGATCTGACAGGAGACTCTCACATTGAGATCAACCACAATGGTAAAAACACTGAATCTACTTTAGTCATTGCGAGTAGGCCCAGATATGACAGTATGATCATGTAGCCTGATAACTAACATCATTGCGTCGACTTAGTTCCATTTGAGCGATGAATGTGGTTGCTATGTCCAACTATAAGGACAGTGTTATACAACAACTGTGTTTATCATACCTCTTTTGGCTCCCACAGCTCTGATCGAAGAGGAGACGGCCCAGACGGAGCAGGGTGGAGCGTTAAACAACAATAAACCCAAAGGATGCGAGAGCTCACTGCACAATGCTGCTCTTACCATCTCTAACCCAAATACTGTCAACATCTCTGAAGACGTGACAGAGCATCACACCAATGGTACCTGTAGACAACACTCAAGTATGACTTCAATGAATGAAATGTTCAACTTTACATGATGTTGCCTTGATGATGTATAAAGTGGCACCTGTTTTCTTTTAGATAGTACAAATCCAACCACTGTCCAGCCGCCTCTGGAAAAGCCAGTAGCACACAGCCTGTTCTCATCATGGCTCCACATCGGCGAGACTCTTCTCACTCCATGTTTAGTCCTGGTGAATGGCCTGGTCACACTGAGCGTTGGCTTCACGTGGCTGCACAACTCAAATGGCCTTCTGGTTTACTTGGACTCGATGCTTTCCTTTTTGGCTGTTGTTTTACTCATTGCAAATACAGTACCACTGGTCAGTTTGTTGAACACGAGGTGCAAATGCCAAACTCTTTGAATCAAAAGCTGCGATACAAATGATGCCTTTGTTGTACAGGTCTTTAGACATGGACAGTTACTTGTGCAGTGCGCTCCTCGGCACCTCTCTGTGGAGGAGGTTGGGCAGAAGATTGTGGACATCCCAGGAGTCGAGGCCATGCATGAGCTCCATGTTTGGAAACTCACAGAGTTGTTTGTAGTGGCCTCAGTCCACGTGCAATGCTGCGCCTCTCTACAAAACAGGCACGGTACTCCTTTTAATGTTTTCATTCATTACTGTTTATGTTTAACTTGTGCTCTTGTGCTTTGTTTCTGATTGAACGCCCTGTGCAGATGTGCAGATGTGGTGTTGGAGGTCACCAAAGTGTTCCAGAGTGTGGGAGTGACCTGCAGCACTATTCAGCCTGAGTTTACAGAGGTAGCGACCTCCTCACGGCCCTGCAGCCTGGCATGTGGAGAGGCATGTGCTGGTCACATGTGCTGCTCTCATCTTGAACAACAATATAAGATCCTGATGACTGTGAGAACAGATGAAGAGCCCTGACAAAACATTATCCACACGAGACAATTCACTTCTGACACTGCAGCAATATTTCAACCGCATGTAACGCGTCGAAAAATAATTAAAAGATCCTGCATTAAAAAAAAGCAAAGTTTAAATGTGTTTTTTATTTGTGCAGTAACCTAATAATAAGAAAAACATTTAAGACAAAGTATCAAATACTAATTTTATCTTGCATATAATATTTGTGCTTTTTAGGCCTATAACATTAGAAACAAAAAGTGACATTTTAAACATAGTTTATTCCTGTTTATTAAACACATGTACTGTACAGACTCAATTTCTTTGGTAGCCTTTTTTCTGATTTCTGAGGAAGGCTACATCTAAATTGTTTTGAAGATAATAGAATACCGAGCAGTGATATTTCTGTACTTTGTGTGGTTAATATTCATATGACGGATGGTATGGTTGCTAATATGCAAATAATAGGGAATATTCTCTCAATAGTTAAACTTAAATCATACTTCACAATTATATATCCAATAATATATTAGCTAAGCCACAAAATCTTTGTTTTGAGCTAGGTAGGTTCAATGCGTGAGCTAAAACCTGCTTGAATGAGTTGGCTCATTTGTATTGTAAGAATATAACCTGCAGTGCAATGTTTATTACAGACTGCAGAGGGAAAATACAGTAAATCTAGAATCAGATGTAAATATCCTTGAATATGACCTGAACTGGACATAATTGCACATTCTCCTGATGACTAAATGAAAGAACAGAAGTGTGCTATAGGCCTGTTCAGTCTCCTCCAGGTTATTATCATCACACCTAGAGTTTAAAATGAAGCTGGAGCAGGTCAGAATTACATTAGAGCATTTGTTGTTTAACTGTCAAATATCAGACGTTGACCTGGTTTATGATAATTACTTATTTCTCTTTAACTTATTTCGAGATAGATAAAGTGATAGTTGTCAGTTTAAGCCATGAGAATAACATGACACCTTCCCATTTAAATGGCAAATTTGATCCCTCAAATATTTATAGTTCACCATAAAGATTTGTGAAGGAAAAACTATGTGCCTCATTTTTCCACGATCATGTAATCTTATAAAATATTTAATTCCGTCAAATGATTGAAACTTGTAAAAAGCCCACATTTAGACTTAATTTGACATTTGACAAATTTGACCGACTTTGGACAAATGGAAGGTTTATTTTTTAGTTTGTGTGCCCGAATTTTTTTTTCTTTGGATGTTTTCTGTTTGTTTTTTTAAAATGTGTGTGAATGTCTCTGGTCTTGTTTAATCTTTTTATTTTTTTTGAAAATAATTTAAAAAAGATAGTAAATCCAACATAGCATTATTATTCTTCTTAGGTGTTTTAGACTTTATTCCAGAGCTGACTCTTCTTCTTCTTTGGCGCTTCCGCCGTACATCTTAGGCTTTATTCTTTCGTATCCAAGTGTTCTTCTTCTTCTTTGGTGTTTTGTCTTGTCTTCTTTTCTTCTTCTTCTTCTTCTTCTTCTTCTTCTTCTTCTTCTTCTTCTTCTTCTTCTTCTTCTTCTTCTTCTTCTTCTTCTTCTTCTTCTTCTTCTTCTTCTTCTTCTTCTTCTTCTTCTTCATTTATTTTTTTTATTTATATATACTTTATTCACCACTCCACCGCCAACCATCTGAGAGTATGACATCATCAAATTCTAGAAACCTTTTCTCCCTCTTATTTCCCTTTTCACCATGATCATATTTAGGCTTTGGACTAAGTTAGCTTAGGTTAGACCAGAACAGTTACTTACAGTAGTTTACATAGATCTGTAGACTTGCTTATTGATATTAGAAAGGTGTTGACAGTTGACTTCCTACTCACCAACCAATCATAGCTTACCTGTTTTGCATAGACACAATCGAAAGAACAAACGTAACGATTGCTCGTGTAATTTAAACTCTTTTGTACAAAATTTAAGACATAAACATCTACTAACGGTTTACACTCTAATCTTATAGATGGTGGAAGTATTAAAATAGTCACACCATGACTGACAAAGCAGTTATTCAAGCTTGGTATATAAATGATGACGTACCTTTGTAAAGTGCCCGGATGAGCCTCGGTGGTCCGGGGTGCAGGCTTCAAACCTGTAGCTGCCTAGCGGCAGAGTGGTTCGATTCCACCTTTCGGGCGAAGACCACGACAAATTTACATTATATATAATTAGATACTGCATCTTGTTTGCTTTTACCATCTGAGCCAATCAACAGGGAAAGACATTTTGAACCAGAAGTTATTATTATAACAGCTTTATGTAATAAACAATAACAGCCACGCTAAGTTAGATTAATATATAACAAATACTTATTTGGCTGAAGACGCTACATCCGACAAGAATTATTGACAGCTCCTGGGAGCCAATGAACAGAGCAAATTCGGTGTGATTCAGCCAATGACGTCACATCCTACACTAGTGTGGGCGGGGACACTAAGCGGAAGTCCGTGTAGGCATGCGCGTGCCCTTGTGTAGCTCAGCCACGATCTGAGGAAAAACGATAAACTGCACAACTTTAAATTATGATCTAGTGTCATTTCTGGTAAGATCTGTTGTTTGTTTATGTCCTCTTACTTTTAAAGTGTCTTGTTCTTATCCAACTCGCTCTGCGCATGCCGCCGGAGTTTAAAGTGTCAGTGAAATATGGGCTTTTTTGGGTCTATTATCGATACATTTTCATGCATACTCATTTCATGTGTCGTTGACCACTTATTTTTCAGTTTTTTAAATGATTGTTAAGGTTAATCATTCTTTGGCCTATGATAAGTCAGGTTTTCACTGCATGTGTCCTCTGTATTTTGTTGTATTTGATCATCTGCATCTACAATCAACACACCACGTGACATATACCACCACAGAACAAACTCCTCTCACCTCAACACATGTTTTCAGCCCAAAAATGTGCCAATGACTTATTCTGAGATAAATGCTGATTTTATTTTCTTCTAGGATATATCTGCTGACAAGTCACAAACTGATTATGCCACTTCATAAATACCCTCCAAAAATCTGGAATGCATTAAAATTGAAGCAGGGCATTTATGCCCGCTTACCTAAACATTACATCAACTCCTTGGAGTCGAAGGAGCCTTCACCTGTCCACTTCAAGGCCCTGGGCGTAGAGTACAAGCTCAACCCAAAGACGGGGCAAAGAGAACGAGTGCAGGATGTGCCGATCCCTGTCTACTATCCTCCACAGTCCCAGGACGCTCTGTGGGGCGGAGAGGGCTGGATATCAGGCTACAGATATGCAAACAATGATAAGGTGATAAATCAACAAAATAAACGCATGAATAAAAAAAAAACAGTACCAACAGTCTTAAAACAAATGGCGTGCATATTTTGTTCTGTTTGCAGATGTCAAATCGTTTGCTAAAGACATGGAAACCACAGCTGTTTAAGCGAGAGCTTTACAGTGAAATCCTTGACCACAAATTTACCATAACAGTCACAGCCCGCACTCTGGACCTCATCGATGCAGCGTTTGGCTTTGACTTTTACATTCTCAAGGTAGTACAATATTTTGAGTTGAACAAAACATGCATAATTTCTCTTCTCAAAGTGGATAGTATCCTGTCACAGACACCAAAAGAAGACCTCAACTCCAAGCTGGGTATGGATTTGAAGAGGGCAATGTTACTTCGCCTGGCACGCAAAGATCAAGATCTTTATCCCCAAGACTCTGTTAAGAGGAAGAAAGTGTACACGAAGTATAAGGTAGGAATATTTACCCTAAACCAGTCTAAACCAGTGGTTCTTAATCTTTTACACCATGTACCACCAAAGCTTTATCTTTCCAAGGACCACCAGAACTAAACCCAAGACAATATAATTACTAATCTGGGGCTAAATAAGGGCTAAAACATGATCCAAGTCGTTTCATCCTAGAATTAACCCAAAGGAGGACATCAATGTGGATAAAATGTACTCAAAATGAAGCAAACACTAGAGCTGCAGAGGAGTCCTTGTACATGGTTTGAGCACAGTTTGAGAACCACTGCCCTAAACCGTAATCTATCTAAGTGTAGCTAAAATAAGTTTAACAAAGATATCAATAAGAGTCATTGTAGAGTAACTATATTTATCTATTGTGATCGAGCAGCAGTTTGAGATTCCCGCAGAGGAGGCAGAGTGGCTGGGTTTGAGCCTAGAAGAAGCTGTGGAAAAACAGCGGCAGCTGGAGCACAAAGTAAACTTTTCAGATTAACTGCTCTTATTCAAGAGCATAATGGATTTAGTTTAACCAACACACTCTTTGTCTTTCTTTTCTGGCGTTTCAGGAGCCTGAACCATTATTCAAAGCCAGTGTGGAGAAACTGGTTGAGGAGCTGCAAATTCAAAAACTGTCTGAGCCACATCTCATAGAAAAGAACTGAACAGACTTGCAGCGTTGTTGTGTCTGAAAGACGAGTTGTAACAAACCATTGCTTTTACTGAAGCTCGGGTGATTGGCTGTTATTGAAATATGACTTTAATTGTAAATACACTGTTGGATATTTAATAAAATCTGTATTCGTTTTTATTTAAACCCTCTCACCTGAACATATTTTCTGCTCGTTTGTAAATGGGTAAATAAATTACTAAATTAGCATTGCCTGCATCCTTGTGTAGTCCCAGAATAACTTAAATATAAAAAAACAATTATGAACTAAACAACTTAATAGTGGACATTAATTGAAGCTTTTTCCAAATCTGTTTTTGACCTCAAACCTAGAGAAAACCGTTATACACAGGACGTCGATGCAGTTGAAGTCTATGATGTGGAAAGATAAGGTTTTGGAGCCAACTGAGTTTCATTTTCATACTCAGCATTGACAGTTTTGTTGTACTTTCTGATGGGGAATCCCTCCTGGTGCAGGGGACTCCCGTGGGTGTGTTACCAGGCAACAGACAAAAGAATACCTGAGGCCTCAAACAAATAACTTTAAAGCTACACCACAAATGAACATCATAATTCCCCTGATTGAACATAACAATAATTAAAGTAATAATTCACATGACGCAATTCTGTGTTACGAGATTATGGGTTTGTATGTTGACAGTGCACTCTGCTCATTTGACAGTGGCATAATCATTTCCTGGAAGAGGGAATGAAAGTAACTGGAAAAGAATACTAGACATGTACATGTAGAGTACACACATATAAATAAATATAAGGTTATTGCCGTACTTTCATCCGTTGCTACTCCAATATTTCAAGTAACATGCTGAATAAAATAAGTACGACCTGTTTAAATGTAAAACTAAAAAATAAAGCAGGATTGTTGATACATTGACTGTTTTAAACATTTTATTGATGTTTTGTAGTTTCAAACAAGTACAGAGCAATAAGAGATACTATTGTTTTTTCCATGAAAAAGCTGAACTAGTGTTTCCACCACAAGCAGCAACAACAACAAAACAACAGACATTTAAATTACAAGCTTTGAGTTAAAGAACACTTAACTTTGTAAGCTTGAATATGAGAGACATTTTATAAGACTTAATGTCACCCTTGCAGAGTGAAAATGAGCCGATTAGAAAAGACAAAAAAGTACACTTAAACCTTCAGGCTGATAAGACAAAGATCATTGACTGTAATAAAGCAGGTTTCACTGAGTTTTAATGCACTTCATCAGCTTCTGGAGACAGCCTGGTTTTTGTGTCACGTTTCCAGATTAAAATAGTCTCAATTCTCGTACTGGCCAAAAGTCCGTCTTGCAGTGCCTACACAGAACATTGTGTAGTAGGAATGTTGTCCTGGTGCTGAATGGCAAGACCTTGACCAGCAAGGCTTGGTTTAAGTTAAATGAAAGAAATACAGACATGTGAAGGACTATTTGCAGTTCAATGGGTATAACATACATTTATACAGGCAAAATCCTCTTATAAAGTGCTTGCTATTAATCTGGAAGAGCGCCGTTTGCCCGTTCATCTTCGTTGATAGGTATTTAAAGATACTAGCACTATTCTCGAGTACTTATACATAGTACCTTTTCTTGAGTGTAAGGTTTGTGTATGTTTTGAGTGTCAGTCCATCATAGCTCATCTTCAGTCTTCACCTGAACCATTGGGGCGGAGCTGTCCATCTCAGATGAAGCAGTCTGATTCTCATTGACCAGCATGTTAAATTGTAAATCATTATAATGAGAAAAGTCCTGGAAATATGGGCCAGAGTTCATGTCCAGGTTTGTGAAAGTGGCATTGGCATCAGGCCCCTGGTCAAAGCCAGCGGGAAGAGAGGAGGAAAAACTTGGGTCAGACAATATGTCGATAAATCCAGGCATCTCCAGCAGCTGATTGATGAGTGAAGCCTCTTCAGAGGCCATGTTGGAGCACTGGGGCTCCATATAACATGCTTCTGCCTGAAAAGGACCAGGCTGAGCCGTGCGAAGGAGCTCCTCTGACGACAGAGTTGATGCAGGAGGGTTTGGTGAAATCTGGAAGGAGTCAGCAGCAGAAGTGTTGTTCTCTAGAGGGGCAGGGAGGCATTTGGTTACACCATCGTGAAAGACTTACAAACCTTTAAATACCAAATAAAAAGTGAAGTGAAGGAAAATGAAAAAAACGTGAGTGACTTTACCTGATGTACATGTCCTCTTTGTAAAGCTCAAGTCTGACTTAATCCTTGTTTTACGCTTAACCTCATAAGGATCTGTAACAGAATTACACGTGTAATTACTTTATAAATACTAATAGTACCTTTACTGTGAGTGTATGAGTTTATTATAACAGGAGTAGGTCTAACCTGGATTGCGGGGGCTGTATATAAAAGTTACGGGTTCACTCTCCATCTGGTCAGAGATGCGGCGCAGGCTCAAACTGACCTCCACCTCTTCTGTGATGTTCTGGTCCTGATACGGAGGGGTCTTAAACACGATGCCCACCTGGCGATGGACGTCTGTTTGGGCAAACTCTCCATTTGCTTTCCAAGAGTCTCGCCGGAAGATAATTTCAATGTCATCTGTGCAAGACAAACACCAGTGTCATCGAGCAACAGCATGGATTTTTTTACACCAGCCACAGAAGCTCCTTTTTCAAAACCAAACCATCTTTACACAATATTCATGAAGGTTTACCTTTCTGCACTTTGTCACACAACATGTACACTTCAGTCTTGCCAGTGCAGGGCCCTCGGTCCAGGTTTAATCTTGTGATCTTTAGTTGGGATGTGGTTGTAGCCTCTGTAAAATGCACAGCAAAAGTGTAAGTGTGAAACACCAAAGGAAACAGCGTCAGGGCTTCATAGTCGGTAGTTACTTTTGTCATAGATGGGCTTCGACACCACTGGCTTGAGGCAGTCCTTTTTGCCATCCTCCCACTCAAGCTCACATTGGAAGCATAGACGCACTGCATTCATGTCTATGTCTTCAATGCTCCTCGAATGGTCAGCTAAGAATTTAAAGAGGCATGGTGAGTGTTATTGACAGTTACATCTCCACTTACAGAACACAGAGAAGAGCTACTTTGAAATGGGTCGATGTTCAGACTTCTCCTCTTTTGGAGCGACGCCTCCAACTCTTTCCGCCGCACACATTGAATACCAAGATTGGCAAAGCTGAAATAGTTATGAGTTTGATTATAGCACAGAAAACATTTAGAAAGGATTGTGTAGTTGGTTTGAAGGTTGTTTACCTGTGTCTGCGGTTGACGTTAGGATTAAACGTGATGACGCAGATCCCGGAACCATGCGGACAGTCTTTTCCGACGAGGCAGTGAGGATGGGGCCGGTGTGGAATGTCTTTGGTCACCAGAGAAGCCGTAACCTTCACCCTCTTGATGTGATCAATAGCACCCTGAATCTAAACCAACACATGAGCATGTACGTTAATTATTGTGATGATGAGCTGAATGTGCATACGAGTGCAGAGCTGTGTGAGGAGACTGTCCAAACTACCCAAACTGACATGAATCAGACAAATAATACAACCAATGACAAAGGGAAACCCATTCCAATAAGGTTAAAAGCTCATTTAAGTAAATTCTGCATGGTACATCTCCTTAAAGTACCTTGTATCAAATCTCATACAGATCAGAGTGGACAGACCTCTATCGCAGGCTGAGTCTTGCTGGAGTCGGTGCTGGACGCTCCCAGGATGCTCCCGGCTGACCGGCCCTCGCACTCGTAGCGGAACCTCATGCCCCTGTCTTTGGGCTCCTCGACCACCACCAGAGCAGGCCTCTCCAGAACACGCTCCAACAGCTCGGTCCCAGGCAAGAGGCAGGAGGAAGGAGCCGCCATCATGTCTCTGCTGGAACCAGTTAAAGGCTGCGCCAAGTCACACGGGGCCTACAGGTCAAAAAATAAAAGTATAAACGTATGTACAGCTCAAGCAATTCTCTGTTAAGTAAAGTTGGTAACACATTTGAGTCTGGTTCACTACATTGTTTTAAAATTGTTGAAGTGAGGAGCCATTTGTCTCCCTATTACTGACAGCCAGGGTTCCGTTACACCACAGACTCCACAGAGCAAATCAAACAGCTTTCACTTTATGGACTGCTGTTTGTTTCCAAGATAGTACACAACAGCGTTGAGTAAGATCGTAAACAAAAGTGTCCTAGACACAAGCTTAAAGAATAAACCAGTATGGAAAGAATGAAAAAAACAAACCTCTAACTTGTTGTAGAAGGTTACAAACTTGTTAGAGTCAGTCCCGAGAAGAGCTTCTGGAGCTCAGCAAAGCGTTGCTTTGTGCATAGGAGCCATTCTTGAGCTATGAGGTCATACTTCACACGATTCTTCTAAACCACTGATGTCAAGCAGCCAAAAAAACAGTCAGCCTGAGCATATATGTTAGCTTTAAAGCTGAAAGCTAAAGAACAGCTAGGCCGACTGAACAGCAAACAGGAAATAGGAAGCCACTCTCACTAAATGTGAACTGGCCAATTGGAGAAGTGGAACGAAGAATGCAACCTTTAACCTCCAGTGGGTTTGGCTTGTAAACAAAAGGGGAAGACAAACCGAAAGTAGGAGTCAAATTACAGCTTGCCTTTAGAAGAGACTGTATTCTCCTGTACAGTAACTATAGAACGTGCAGTGTTGTCCAAACGCATAACACTATTATTCCCTCACACTGAGCCCTGCCTCTCCTCACCTCTCCTCACACTGCTGACAGTAAACCATGTGGTTTGTGATAAATACCAGGCAACTGTTTAAATGTACTCTGCCACAGTAGTCCACATGGGCTACTGTAGACGTCAGCTCAGCATACATGACAGGAGTTTCAAATAGAGAACATACTTATTTTGTCAAGTTTAACTTGCCTATCCTTGACAGAACACTCAAACACAATGGTGGTTCTCCCTGTCCTGGCACATTTCACTTCAACAACAGAAATACGTACACTCAGAGGACATGCGGTGCCTCGGGCCACCAGCCTGGGTTTGGGACTGTGGGACTCCTGGACGTGGCCCCCAAGAACAGGAGGAGAGGGGGGTCTGGGAAGAGAGGGCATGGGCTGCTCCCTGTGCTCACTGATGAGTTTAAAGAGAAGATCTGTAGGGAAATGGTTACAATTGGCATTAAACACATGACATAAACATTAGTAGCAGGTGACATAGTTCTTCTTACCAATGTCAGACATACCATGATCTGTGGGGACAAAAACAAACTGGTTAGTACAAGGGAGGACAGACATGAAACACAGTGAAGACGTAGTCCACCTGTGAGCTGCTGGTCAGGAGGGACACCGGCTCTGGACAGGGACAGTGCTGGATCCACTTCCCATGGCAATTCCTGCTGCATAGTGTCTAAAAGGAACAAAAAAAAGACATTAAAATGAATCATCTTGGTGTGACATTAAGCAAGACACAGCTTAAATGTATTCATGTATGGTCAAATAGACGTCTTTAATCATATTAGTGTAAAACAGTTTGTGTGGTATACATAAAAAGGGATTTAGCTGACAACTGAGCAACAATATTGAAGTGAGGTCTGCATTTTAAAGTCATGTTAAAGTAAAAATGGACGTACCAGATGTGCCGTTTGCCTTCATCCCTCATCACACACTTCTTCACCAAAGTGTGTCGTTTGTTCAGAATGATCTGCGCTGGAGCTTCATGGAACAAACCACCGACTCTTTGACAGCTCCGCCCGGGGTTTGACAAGTAAAGAGCCGTGTAAATATAGACGCGCTTCCACCGTGACGGGCAAAAAGAACGGATGGAAATCCCCGGAGCGCGCAAGCCCCTCCCGCGCGCGAGACTCCGCACTGGACCGCAACAACCGCAACCGCTTTTTATCTCCCCGTTTCTTCTGCACATTTAGGTTTAGATGTACAGGGTTTGTAGCCATTTTAAGTCTTTGACCCAGACATAGTGCATGTTGGGGCCCCCGTGCGTCCCAGTGACCTCTGCTGCAGGCGATTCAGGGAAATGAAAAGTGAAACTAAACTGGACTAATCCCACGTGCAAGTCATGACCTCACAAACGCATACAAAAGACGCATTTAAATCACACTTATTTTAATATAAACATGGATGTTATAAATTTAATATGGACCAACATTAAACGCTTTGGACTCCAGCGCTAGACATAAAAACAGACAGTTTTTTTTTTTTTTTCACAACAGCCCTGAATATCATGTCCATATTTTGTTGGAGTTTAACCAATGGAAGAGAGATTAGGTTTGATGGACTATGGTAACTATGGTGAAATCTTCCCAGGATCAGGGCATCTATGACGAGTAAATGACAGTATTAATGTCTGCACAGATAATAAAAACGCGTTTAGTTTTGTCCAAGTTTTAAACATGAACCATTTATTTTAAAAGAGAAGGTAGTATTCACTGTATGATGTCGGCTGTTAGGAGAACTCCTCATTTTGGCTCCGGACATTTCCAGTTTCTTCCAGTGCAGCTCACTCACTCAACTTAAGTGTGCGTGGAATGAAAAATATTCACGATTAATCTACATAAGGAACATCTGCCCTTTGCCTCTTTCTTCCAAGTATAAAAAAAGTGGTCAAACAGAAATCGTTGCCCTCTGGACCGATATCTCAACGCTGCGTTTCTCCCTTGAAATCATACAAACAACAGTACATCATATTTTACTTCACTTGAACTGCAAAAAAGAGAGGGCTGGATGAGAACAGAATTAAAAAAAAAAAGTATGGAGTCTACACAGATTATGATTCTTTGTGAATCAACACAGAAGCCACTGGAAACAGTTGAACTGCTTTTTAAAAATTGGAGTTGACCACTATCTGCACTTCCCTCCTTGCCTCGTATGAGTCCTCTTCACTCCCAGCACAACCACGGGAGGCAGATCAAGTTGTAGTAATGCTTTAATCATTCTTCTTCTCTCCATCTGATTTGTCGGCGATTGCTGTGTCGTCAGAGGATGTTATCTCTCTCTCTCCATCTGATTTGTCGGCGATTGCTGTGTCGTCAGAGGATGTTATCTCTCTCTCTCCATCTGATTTGCTGGCGATTGCTGTGTCGTCAGAGGATGTTATCTCTCTCTCTCCATCTGATTTGCTGGCGATTGCTGTGTCGTCAGAGGATGTTATCTCTCTCTCTCCATCTGATTTGCTGGCGATTGCTGTGTCGTCAGAGGATGTTATCTCTCCTGCTGCAGTGTTGTTCTGGGACGGGTCCACTCCACTGGTGCCAAACTCATTGACTCTGTTTGGATCCACGCGATAGATCCAGCGCTGATACAAGTAAATGAAAAACACCACATCTGCAGCAGGACAAACAAGTCAGTCAATATACATTGTACAAGTCAACAATGGCAGGTGCATTATGCTTACAATACAATACATTAAGTAAAATGTGTTGATTTCGATCTGGCTAATGTTTCCCATTATGATGGTCATGGTTTTGAGTAGGGATGTAACGATATGCAAAACTCACAATACGATATTAGATATAATATATATGCTGCAATATTGTGTGAAGGCTCACAACTTTCTAATATGCTAAAAACTGACAAAGGAGCCCCTAAGTTTCTGGCAAAAGAATGTAAGACGTTGATTTGTACCGTCTCTGAGGCATCCTATCCTGTACATCATGGGCATCTTGATGACAAAGGCGAACAGGTCATCAATGAAGGTGTTGAGGGCTTTGTATGTGAGCATCCTCCATGGGAGGTGTGCCACAGACTTCATTTTGTAGTTGATGAAAAGCTGTGGCGTCATGGTGATAAAACCTAGGACATCAAAGTCAGTTAATAGCAGCTCGTTCTACAAGAGGCGACTGGAAAAGAGCCAGTATTTGAGCTGATGAGGTACATTTAGTCACATTAAACAGAGGGAATTTAATTTTCAAATATGTGAATAAATGAATATTATTGTAAAGAAAACTATTAACAGCACTTACCAAAAGTTAACAAGAACCCATACATCATACTAAGAACCCAGGAGTACCAGCCTTTGTGCTCTACATACAATAAACTGTAGATGGCATAGCAGCCAAACAGGGGATAAAGAAACCAGGACAGATATTTAAACGCCATCTGAGGAAAAATAATACAACAATGATTATTATAAAGATTTTTAAAAACGAAAACACAAAAGACCTATAAACTCACATCATCATAGATCTTGGTGGAGGACTGAACATATGTCGACTTGTCGTTAAACACCAATCTTGGAATCAGCCCAGCGATTTTGTTTTCCCGGTCCAACTGGTAAGGAAATGGTGTTTTTTTTTTTAGATATAACGGATGACTGGCATTAAAGACATAACTGACATACTTCATTATTTTAAATGCCACTTACTTTGACGTCCATGACCTTGGTAATTTTCCATAGGTCAATCAGAAGGCCGATGAAGACGCTCACTTGAACAACAAAGTTCGTTTCGTTGTCCAAGATGTAGAGCAGAACCACGAGCGACTGGAAAACCCCAAAGATGATGGAGCGCACGGACAAGCCTTCCAAGGACTGTCGACTGTTCCAAAACTGGATATCTGAAAAAGCAAAACGTATTACAACCAAGCCCCGCCCAGGATAATGATCAGACCTGAAGAGCTTACCATTTTTAAAGGCTAAAAACTCAAAAATGCTGTGCACAATTGAGACCACGATAGTCAGTCCAAGGAGATACGGGTTCGTCTCCAGGAGCGCCACCTTCATATAAAAAAATCATATACAGTCAAATCATTCAATTGAACTTATGTATTCAATTTAACAAAGACGACTAAGGCCGCAGTTATTTTATTACTTGGTTTACGGATTTTTAAATGAAATATATTGAACAGGCGGGCGAAATATAAATATAATTTCAAAAGATTTTTTCTTCCGGGTTTTCCCAAAAAGGCACCACGGGAGGAGGATGGGGGGAGACGCGGCGCGCAGGTGAGTGTAACAGTAGATTTAGCGTGTTTTGCATTGGTAGAATTGAGGCTTCTAAATGTGAAGCCTTAGTCACAGCAAAACAGAGAAAATGTGGTAAACGGGTTTAAAATGTGTATTTGCGATATAAAAAGGAGTTAGCGCTGCATCTCAGTCACAGAAACGGGCGCGCACGTCTTTACACGCTCTCCTGGGACCGCGCGCAGGGACAGACCCGCTCCGTCACACAGACTCCAGCAGGATTTTGACGAAAATTGCTTCACGCGCTCTTATCTTTTGACTTAATACCGCCATTTATATTTCATTTAAAGCTATTTTGCGTTGACGGCGGTACTTATATATAAATTTATTTTATTTTATTTATACTGTAGAAATCAATAATCTAAGTGCGGCGGATCCGTAAACCAGGTAATAAAATAACTAAGGCCTAATCAAACCTTGACAGAGTCTTGATCTTCGTCAGACTGCTCGTACGTGTCATCGGGGAGGAAGTTCCAGGGCGAGCGGGCATTTTGGGCTGCGTACAACTGCCACCTCCACAGAGAGAGCGGGCAGAAGGTGAGACGAAGCGGGATCGTCAGCAGGGTCTCGTTGATGGGGTAGTAGTCCTTTTGCAGGTTCCAGTAGTCATTGAAGTAAACGATAGGGTAATAGTCCCCGCTGACTGCATCGAACTTGACATCTGAGAACAGAACAAACGAGTGGACATGAGCGGATGTGAGCCGTGTGTGTCTCTGGTTTGTGTGTCGGTCCTTACGTTGATCTAAAGGCGGTGGAACGGAGCCTTTGACCCAGGCGGTGTGGTCATCAACAATGTTAATGGTGAGGTTGGGATGCCAATGGGAAATGATCTCTACAGGTCCATGGCTCTCTGCCCGCTTAAAAAACAAAAAAAAACATCTTAAAAAAATGACATACATTTTGACGAATGCGTAACACAACGTGATGACAATGTTGGTTAGAAAAAGTATGAACAAATTACCTTAATCATCTCAGGATCTGCCTCGGTTTCCCCCGTTAGCAAGTTCTTTGTCTTTAGAAACTTCCTTCGTTTGAACTTGTTTAGCACTGCAAAAGTACACGCAGTTTAGACATTTGAAAGTAAAAGCAGTCCTTATTCACTTCATTTCAATACGATGTGTAAAATGCGTACGTGTTTAGAAATACTCACTTCTTGACGCGTGAACTGTTGCTAGTCTGCGATACTGTCCCTTGCGTTTAGGGTCTGGACTGAACCCGCTTTTAGTGAAGTATACGTGTATGTAAAGAGAGCCATTGTTCTGTAATGTCTGAACACATAGAAACGAAAGTCAGAGGAGGACGACAAAATCACCATCTTCAGAACAGTAGAGCTACACAAAAACAAAACTGCTCAACCGATTACCGTATTTTCCGGACAATAAGTGGCACCTTTTTTCATAGTTTTGGCGACTTTTACTTATACTCCGGCGCGACTTATACGCCGGCGCGACTTATACGCCGGCGCGACTTATACGCCGGAAAATACGGTAGGTAAATATGGCACTGGTTCAGGAAATGTGTGCACTCAGAACCCCTGAAACCACTGCACTACATATATCAGGCCTAGGTGTGGCGCTGTGATGCTGATTCAGAGGAGTCTAAACACGGACTTTATGGACACTATCATTTGGTGGATTTATTTGTGCCCCCTGTGGCTCGAGGTGCAGCGGAGGATTATGCAATAAACATACACTAAAGGTCAGTAAATCAGACAGAATACATGCAATGCTGGGGCTGTGATGTCATGAGGTACGGCGGGGTCTTGGCGTTTACCTCGGGGATGTCCATCTCCTTATCGTGATAATAGCAGCCATCTCCATCGTCCCCCGTGTTCCAGTCTCCGTAGACCAGATCCCTGTGGAACCAGAACAGGGCATCCGTGTTGTTGAAGTCAGTGAAAACCTCCTCCGGGGAAATATAGACGTGCATGTCCTGCAGCCGAGTGGAAAGAGACATTTCGATTAGAGCACATCATTATCATTACACTTATGAATACATTAAAGTGCACGTTAACAAGGTCTTACCATGAGAGTGTCCTTGGCAAAGAGGTTTCTGCTGGGAACTCTCGGGGCCCCGGCTGGAGTGCTGGGGTCAGGAGTTGATGGACCTCGTCGAAACCAACTACTAATGGCCCATATAATAAAGATTCTAGAGGAGGAAAATATGTTGTCATAAACGCGGCCTGCACTGGAGCACGAGTAATGGCCCATTTAACGCTGAAAATTGAATTCACCGTTAAAGTATTTCATGTACTTGTATGCAGTAGTACTATTCATCTTCCTAGAACTGTCAATCGTTACTGACCATTAAATGCTGCATTACACAATGTTCAAACTGCGCTCACAAAATCTTTTAGCAAGTATTTATTATCACAGGCACCCATTTTTACACAACAGAGCGGTCCCAACCATAGGCGCAGATCCCATGGGTGCTGGGGGGCCTGAGCACCCGGGAGAATCTCCTCCAATCTCTACCGGTATATTTCTGAGTACAAGAGGTCATGTCTCGCTCACTCCCTCATCCCTCTCTCAGCGCTGACCGGTCAGTCGTTTCAGACGCCCCCCGCTCCGTGTGATAATGGTTTGATCCACAATAGTGCACAAAGCGGGAAATCAGGGACATTTGAGGGGCAAACGTAAACAATGACTATTCACTAAACCAAAGAGTCTATTTTATTATAACAGCGGACACCTGAGGAGGCAAGACGAGGATGTGGCGGTCCAATTGACAAGTCAAGGACGGGCAGAGAGAGACGGGCTACAAACGGTCATCATTTTAGACCAGGCCACAGGCACAGACCAGGGGGAGAGGAGAGGTGTGCAGGGTTTGTTCTCCCCAATCAACCCAAAACATGCACCACAGGTAACATCCTCCAGCGAAGGCCTGACCGAGACCGTCACAACATCCGCAGATGGGTCCCTGGGCACTGCTCCTGACAGGTTGCCCCCGGGACACTGAAGGATGGGTCAAACGCAGAGGACACATTTTCCTACAGAGACAATAACGTGTACCGTAGCCTTATGATGGCGCTGTAATATATTGGCAATGGGTCTGCTGCTGCGGGAGAAGAGCGCAAACGATGTCCATTTACGATAAAAAAAAACGCTTTATTATTAGCTGTAGACAGTGCACAGCGATCTTCTCTTGCCAGGAGAGGAGAAGGAAGAGGAGGAGGAGAGGAGAAGGAAGAGGAGGAGAGGAGGAAGAGAGGAGAAGGAACACGTCCATGAGAGCGCGACGGATCAAATACAGACCAAAAGACAGAAAGAAATTGTTTTGTTTCTGTGTGCATCTCCAATGTGAAGGGCCTGGTTCTGTCTTGGTTCTGTCTTG
The DNA here is from genome assembly GCF_026437365.1 of Eucyclogobius newberryi. NCBI lineage: Eukaryota > Metazoa > Chordata > Actinopteri > Gobiiformes > Gobiidae > Eucyclogobius > Eucyclogobius newberryi. The sequence continues at coordinate 23,319,548 of NW_027315724.1, forward strand.
GTTCTGTCTTGGTTCTGTCTTGGTTCTGTCTTGGTTCTGTCTTGGTTCTGTCTTGGTTCTGTCTTGGTTCTGTCTTGGTTTAGAAAAGCTTTATTTTTAGTTGTAGACAGTGCACATCATCTCTCGATCATCTCTTGCCATCGAGTTCTGCTTTAACAATACAGAATACAGTCAGATACCGCCACGACTGACATTTGTGTTCATATTCTAGGAAAGTACACGTGGACATTTCGGACCAACTCCAAAATAATCACGCTTTTATTATGTCAATGAAGTGTTGCATGTGTAAGGCGCGTCTCACCTAAAGAGGACTCCTTTTATGACTTGCCATGCGTTTGGTGGTTGCTGTGGCGGCTGTTGCTGCGGGTCCAGTGCATTGTCAGCTGCTTGCACAGCCTGGCCATCTGTTGTTGCAGAGCCATTTGTACTGACCTATAATAAAAGCGAGAAATGTAAGTCGTAAAGTTAAGACAGGTTCGATAATGACTTGGTTCGCTCTGCGTGCGTAATTGAAATAAAAGCTTGTTTTTACTGCACTGAAACCCTTATGGGAAAAAGGTAGAAACACATTTTTTGGGACATAAAATTTTGTAGAAAAACTGTTCCTCTTTTTGTCAAGTACTTAACTGGCACGTTTCATTTTGTCTCGTTTTATACTTGCGCAACCAGACGGTGCTCTCGCGCCCTCATAAATATGTGACGTCTCACTCAAAGTGAAAAAACTGAAGACTGAGCAAACCTGCAGTATTTATGCACTAATCTTAATCACACACAGTTTATTTAACATTCATGTTAGTGGCGCAAGATTAGATGGAAACTATGGATCTTTTATCTGCACAAGCTAAGGTAAGCTGCTATTGTTAGAAACTTTACAACTGACTCTTGAATAAGAGTGTTTATTCATAATCACTACGTGTGTCGAAACAGCGCAGTGAAAACTCATTCAGCCCCACTACGCCATCTTGTGGTCAAATAAATACTGGATGTAAAGTGTGACAGCTTCATTAACTAAATAAAAAGGTGCATTTAATTACAAAAAACACACAAATAAATTGATTGATCAAACTCCTTGCTTGTTATGAAATAAGACTTGGCCTTAACAGTGTGAGCTGAGGTTCAGAAGAGATGTATTAATCTGTTTAAGCTGAGCTGATGCAAAGCAGGAGCTAAAACTTGAGTACAATAAAATGTGAGAGCCAAGTTTAGTTTATGTATAAGTTTGCATAGAAATCCACAGTGTGAATATTTTGTTATAAATATGTAATTTTATGTTTCACATATACATAATTTAGTTGTTTAAATAAGCTAAATTAATTTGATTACATACATTTTATTGGTGGAATTCATTTGTAGTCTTTTGCCTACTCTAAGTTACTGACATTTTAAGAGAGATAGTGCTTTGGGGGCGTTTATGGAACACACAAAAGGAAACAGCTCAGGTGAGACAGCGCAAAATACAGAGCCAAATGGTTTTCTTCCCGTAGTAGTCTAGAGAATAGCTTTATTTGATTACTCCAGTAAGAAGTTTGACAAAACTGTGGATAAAACAATCGTTGTTTTTTTTTTTTAATCGGAGTCTTGTGGGAGTTATTTATCATTAATTAAAAAAAGACAAGAAATACCTCAACTGTTATTTTTGCTCACTGCTTAGGGAAAGCTTTTATTTCACCGTATAGATTACACAAGCTCAGCAGTGCCCTTTGTCAGGGCAAATATTATTCTGACCAAAACAGAGGTGTCCAAACTATTTTCATCGAGGGCCGCGTTTTGAAACTTAAAACAGATCAAAAGGACCACAAAACATCCTGCCTGTGTCGAATTTGTCAAATGACAAAGTGAATGATTCGAAATGTTGCATTTGACATAGTTTCTATGCCTCCAAACCTTTAATAAGATTTGGAACATTAATATAAGGTGGGTATGATTTAATTTTACAGTAAAAAGTACTACTTTTCCTCATTGTGTTCCACCACAGAAGTGTAGTTTGGATAGTAGATATAGTAGATGTGCCCTTGTTTGTCCTGGGATGCTGTGTGTGTCATTGTGAAGAGTGCAGAGGTTTAGGGCAGGGCTCCCCAAACTGTAGATAGGCCCCAGAATGAAGTCACAACTTTAAATACAGTAGAGGGGAGATTATTCAGCCCATGTAAACCTTAAATTGCATTACCGGTAATATGTTTGAATTAAAGAAAAATTGTAATTTTAACTAATTTGATAATAATGGACATCAGAGTACGGTACATATTTTTGTCCACTTAGAGCACTGACAAAGGGCATGTTTTAACCAGATTGAGAAAATCAAATGAGGGGTTTATTTTTTATTTTTTTTAAAGAAAAGTCTGAACTTTTTGCCACCTCCAGAAAGTTAGTGTTGCTTCAAGTATTTGTTAAATATGAATAATGTGTCTCGGTTCTGACCATCTGCACAAACAGAGCTCATTTCTATTCTGATAACACAATGAGGAAGCATGAGCCAAGTCATGGGGCTCGCCACTATCTAAACAGCTCATGTCCTCTGTTGTCACCAACACAGGGCCTCAGAAACAATGACATCACAACCAAGGCTATACTGTGTTTCAGTTTACACTGTGGTTGCAGTGGCATTCTTTTACAAGGTCACAAACCCTTGGATATTTCGTTGTAATGTTGTTAAATGTTTGAATGAGCATAATAAAATGATACAGGGCCTCTACTGTAGGTGACACTTTTCCAGTCAGGATAATGATTTACGGTTTATATCACTAAACAGAGATTAACAATTAACTCCAACTCAGTTTGTAGCTTTTGTAGGTTAGCTGTAAATGTTTTGTTTTAAGCATAAGAAAAGACTATTACTATTATATTATACTGACATTTATCCAGGCTGCAGTTACAGCTAGTGGCTGAATGTCAGGCAAAACAGGTTTACATTTCATCAAAACCACTGAAATGTCCAACATTGTGTAAATGCGTAGAGGTGGACAGCTCAAGCTAATGGAATGGTTATAATAAAATGTAAAATAAATAATAATACTACATAATATAATAAGTGTTCAAAAGACATCAAAGCCGACAAACCATAATGAACGTAAACATAAAAGCTTCAGAATGACACAGCTTGGTGCTGGCCTGATTTTAGCTTTAGGCCTGGTGGCTCACTGAGAACCGGCACAAATTCACCCGGTATTATCAAAACACCAAGCAAAAACTATAGAGACCAGATGAAGTTAAAGAAGCAGGGGCATTTTACACCCTTTTAGTTGACGATTCATTGCCTCGCTGGTCTCAGTAAGTCTCAGTAAGTCTCAGTCCACAGACCGTGAGGGAAGCAGCGGGTCGTGGTGAAGAAGCCCTAACAACCTCGAGAACCCGCATGTTCCTCCTCGTCTACAGACAATTCCCTCACGCTATAATGTGGAAATGTTTGCTGCGGCTGTGTAAGTGCGTGTAGTCACAGGATAATCGTTGACATTACCTCGCCGTTGGTCACGGCAGCAGCCTTGGTGGGCTCTGTCTCCTGCGTCGCCATCTTTCCTCGTCCCTGTGCGCACAGCCAGGGAAATCACGCGAGACTTTGCGAGAGGAGCGCGTGAGGCGCACGTAAGCATGACGCGCTTTATCATGTCGTTAATTTCTATGGAGATTCTTTTTGAGCATCTCCATCCAAAAAACAAACACATAAATACAACTCACGTTTAACTTTTTATTGAGGGTGAAGCATTGTATAACTCGCATAGAACAAAGCATTAAAAGTAAAACCCACATGATATGAGTAGACAGTGCTGAAAGGCAGTTTATAAAAGAACATAACTTGGCCACGTTGTAAACATAATTCTAATGTAGTCTCTGTATGACGTGAAACTGTCACAAAGTAAAACGAGCCAAAGGAAAAACAGACAGAATTTTAATTCCAAGAAAACGTGTTGATTAAAAAAAAAAGATTCAGTTGTAGTTGCCTGACCTGTTTTTCGAAAAACAAAACGTTTTGACTCTCAAGTCATTCTCAAATTGCGAATTGAGCCGGGCATCTTCATCTTTAAGACAAAAAACACTATTGAAGAAAGTGAGGATATTTTAAGCAGGGAGAAAAGATGATTTGAAAGAGGAGTTAAGGAGAAAATCTCTTAAAAAAAAGAGAACCCATCTTCTTCTAGTGTTTCATGGCAGCTGGTATCCAATTGTTACATTACCACCAGACTTTATTTTTATAGACTTTACCTTTTAGGCTTCATTCTTCAGTTCAAAGAGAACCCCTCTTTAAAACCGAAATGTAGGCTTAAGATTTAACCTTCCGGTCATGTATAACAGTGTGCTGAAGCCATGGAGTGGGAGACACCTCAGGGCATTCTGATGCTAATCAGGTACTCACCGAGGAGGGAACGGAAGTCAGTTTACAATATGTAGATAGCAAGCTAGATAGATAGTTTTTAGAAAAACTGAGTCCAGACAGTTACAACTGAATCCTTTTCTACAATGAAACAAATGAGGGTTTACACTGATGTGTTGATTTTATATTCACTGATGTGGTTATTCGTGACATACATTTTGTTCATACAGTTGAGTCAGCTCTCCGAGCTGACAGTGTTACATTTCATCCAAATCATAATCTTCTTCAGGAAAGTCTCCCACAGTCACATTTGATGGCTTTACAAATGCACCGTATTTATTTGGACATTCAAAGTATTGTTTTCCATCAACACTGAAAAAAAAACCCACCAACAATTATTTCAACATTGACTCATCTGCTGAATACATTTAAGATGAATATAATGACAGTGCTACTCTACCTTCCATTATTTTTCCCCAAGGGTTCATCATACTTCACACCCACCCAGTGGCCAGGCTTGAAATCTGTCATGCCTGTAATCAAAGAGACCCATGTTATGATTTATTATGCTTGACCAAATATCCACTTTCAGACAATCATTTTCTGATATGGCCAGCCCAAACAGGTTACATTTTGTTATGTGAGATTACTACAGAAAGTATTCAACTTTATCTTAATCAACCCAATTAAAACCACCCCTAAAATCCTGTATTGGTATAAATGGGCATAAATGGGTATTAAAAGTCACTGCATAGGTAAAAAATCTATCTATATCTACAGAAAAAAGTTTTGGTCCTAAAAGTGCTGTGTCAAACACACTTACCAACAAACATGACTGAGCCAACCTTGGTGGGCTGCCCAGGGACCCGCACTTCACACCGACTGCCAACGCTAATAGCCTGTGCTGCAGCTTTTTGTTGCTCTTCCAGAGCAGCAAGTTCAGCTTTCTTTAGGGCCATTTCTTCTTCGTTGTAGCGCCCGAAACGTTGTTTCTTCATAAAAGACCTTGCTGTGTCTAAAGAGAATCTTAGATGTTTTGATGCATTTAATCAAAGAAACATTCCTGATTGACTATTATATGATATTGATATACACTGCTTGTCTAAAAAATGCATCACAGCTTGAATATTTTGATTACAGGCATTCACTGTGCCATTGTTTCTGCTTCTACAATGTCAAAATATTAATACCGGTATATTTTTTGGCTTCATTAGACAGGATAGCTGAGCCTGAAACGGGGATGAGAGAAGGGAGGACATACAGTAAATTGTCAGAGCCGGGATTCAAAATCACGGCACTGCGGCCGGCTGCACATGGAGCCTGGTATATGTGTTGCTCAACCACCGGGCAGCACAAACGATTAATTTCATTCCATTGTTTGATTTTTTTTCTTTAAGGTCTCATATGGATGAAGGGAGATAAAAGCCTTCTCCAGCTCGTCCCAAACACTCTCATTGGGGTTCAGATCTGTAGTAGAGTAGTTTCTGCTTCTCCTTAGATGTTTTCTCTGCTTTACGCCAATGATTTGACCCTTCTCAAACACTGACATTATTTTCCATGACCAGGGGATTTGTCTTTCCACATGATTGTTTCAGAAATGAGAAGCCACCAACAGATATGTTGCTAGTTGAAAGACAATCACCCATGCAGCAATTATCCAAATCCCTATTCACATGGGCAGCCTCACCTGGGAATTTACCTTTTGCCAGAGCAGGGTCATGTGTGAATGAAGCCAGAACTGAATTCCCTGCATTTTTGATCTAGTAAATCACCAGGACTAATGCAGGGAACACCTTCACGCCCCCTGGTGAATAAAGCCAGAGAATTGCCAGAAGCACAGTTCGTTTCTTTGGTTACAAGCTTGGTTTCCCAGGTTACGCCATGCAGTTAAGTTCCATTTTCCTTCACCAAAGCCAGGTTAAGTGTGAACAGAGCGAACCTGGCAGTGTTCTGGGACTGAAGCATGTATGAATGGGGTTCAGATGGACATTTACTGGGAGACTAGGAGACTTGTACCTATTTGCTTAGTTGAATCCAGGCGCTGACTTTTTTTTGGACATGCAGTGTAGTTACGCATCTCATTAAGATCAAGCCTACCTGTTCGTTTGTCATAGTCTTCCTCTGGAAGTTCAAACTTTTCTACTTTGGAAATATCACTAAACTCTCCCAGGAGTCCTCCAGTTTTATCAATAACCTGTGTACAAACCAATTAAGAGAAAATTAGAGATTATGACAGAAAAATTATTAAAAATGCTATTAACGATTATTTTGACCATCAACTAATCTAGCAGTTATTCTTTTGTTTAACTGCTTAGTTGTTTAGAATGCAAAAGACCCGTGAATATTAACTTATTTTTTACTAGATAAGATTAAAATTAAGTCAAAGTGAATCCGCACGAGGACATTCTGGTGGAATATATACAAAAAGACGACATTTATTTCCATGTAATAATTACTGCATTGTCTGAGTCATAAAACCTCTACTTTTGGAGCCCAAGTACAGACCAGTGTATTATTCCATTACTAAATAGATTGATTGTGATTAATTGTTATTCCATGTAATGTTAAGGTATTACTTTGTACTTCCAATGTACGGTATCTGATTTTCTAAACCTTTTTCACCCTCACACGGTCAATGTGTTGTGATTAAGATTACATTTGACAGAACTGAGCAGTGTATTAAATCAGTGTGTGTTGGGAGCCAAAATAGGGTATTATTAAACTGTAATTATCAAGTGGTCCGATGGCAATGCTTACATGTATCCTGCAGTCATCGTCCACAGGAAAAGAACCCAGCAAAGCTTCATTATCATCGAGTTTCTGCAGGAACTCGTCACCAACACTGAACAACTCCAGCGTCATGCAAGAGGCAGACGCGCCCACAATCATCTCCAGCTTTCCCTGACAAAACAAAAACATGCACCGTTAAAACAAACACAGTGACAAATAGCAATGATGTATATAGCGTGCTACCTTTAATTCTGCTATAGTTAGGCTTCTTTTAAATCTCCCGTTCGACTCAAAAGACGACACGGTGCTCGTGAGTCGCACATTTACGATGGGGTCGGTAATAACGGCCACGCCACTGTCCATCGCGACGGTGCAAGAAGAGCCCGATGTCTGAAAGAGACAAAAACATGTTTATTTCAAGCGTGTCATGACGAAACTTAAAACACCAGCCACGCTCTTCAGTTAAATACGTTTGGAGATGTCAGAGCGCGATTGAATTGATATGCCAATGGTTTAGCTTGCAGTAAAATAGTGACGTTAGCTCGTTTAAAAGCCGGGCCGGGTGTAGCATCAGTGATGTTGGGCTGTTGCCGTAATAACTTACAACTGTTTGCCTCTAGTGATCGTTTTATTCCTACGTGACTTCAACAAATCCAACGTGAGTCCAATGTGGAAAGGGATATGACAGCAACAACTGGAAACGAATGATGCTCGTATTGAAACCACAGGCGTTTAAGCAGTTTCTACTTCCGCCTTTTCTTCTTCTTTGTTTTTTATTGCTATTGGTATCCAAGTGTCACATTACCGCCACCTACGGTAGTTGTGCGTATTACACTTTATTCCTTCGAGACGTTATTTTTTATACTTTATTCTAGACTTTATTTTTTATACTTTATTCTTTGGAAATTAGACTTTATTTTTTAGACTTTGGAAATTAGATTTTAATCTTTAGACTTTTTCTCTGTCCCCATGTTGTTGTTGTTGATTTTTTCTAAAGTAAATGGCGTTTTGGCACAGTTTCGTTGTTGTTGTTGTGTTGCTTCAACTAATCACATGCGCGTGTTGAAGAAGATGGGCGGACACATTTTGTGACTGGCACATGTTTAAACTAATCATAATGTATACACAAAATGTAATCTGAGAGCACTAGGATTACTATCTGGGCTTAAAATGATCACTGCCAGTGTGCTCGTGTGTGTATTGGGTTTATTTTCTCGGGATGTTTGTTTTTGCAGTTATGAATTCATTATTTCTATCTTGTTTCACCTTTATTTAAACCCTTCCACCGTGGAGGTATTTACATAGGCTGATGCATTGACATTTATTGCAAGTAGTCGTTAGAAATAAAAATCTGAATATAAATCCATGTAGCGGGGTGTGATCTGGATCTATTAGGAGTGATCCCACTAGACCCATGATGGTGTGGTACTTGGTCCTGTGGCAGCCAGGGCGAGGGAGGGGAGAGAGGCGGAGGAACTACTGCAGGGAAAAAGTTAAAAGTAAAATGGCTTCCTTGTCTTCGGACTCTGTAGAACAATCAGAAAAGACAAAAGGCGAAAACACGGATCCACATGTCAAAGAAGAGGAAGATATAAGCCTGTCCGTAGCATCAGAAAAACAAAGTTTACTCCAATCGGAGCTGAGCTTTTCCACTGACCAAGTATCGTGCCTGTGCGAGGCCCTTCTGCAGGCGGGTAATGTGGATCGCCTGTGGAGATTTCTCTCTACAATACACACTTCGTCTGAGCTGCTACGTGGCAATGAGACCCTCCTCAAGGCCCACGCGCTGGTGGCGTTCCACCGCGAAGAGTTCAAGGAGCTTTACTCTATTCTGGAGAGCCATGACTTCCACCCGTCTAACCATGGGTTCCTGCAGGACCTGTACCTAAAGGCTCGCTATAAAGAAGCAGAACGGTCCCGGGGCCGCAGTCTTGGTGCTGTGGATAAGTACCGCCTCAGGAAAAAGTTTCCCTTACCCAAGACAATCTGGGACGGAGAGGAGACCGTGTACCTTCTCAAGGAGAAGTCCCGCAATGCACTCAAAGAATGCTACAAAAGCAACAGGTATCCGAGTCCGGACGAGAAGAAAAACCTGGCCAAAGTCACGGGTTTATCTCTCAAACAAGTGAGCAACTGGTTCAAAAACCGCAGACAGAGGGACAGGACCCCGTCCGGGACCCACAGCAAAAGGTAGGACAATGCGGTGTTTATATTCCAGTGTGTAATGCCTTTCTAAAGAGAAGGCTACTAGAAAAAGATCATCATCAGTGGGAGGTAAGTAATGTGAGTAACCGCGTGCCGGTGCCACACACAGGTCTGCAGTAGCATGTTGTTCTGTTGTGAAATGTGAGCTCCAAACCAGCATCCAGAAAAGTGAAAAGTGATGGGTCATTTCCTGGGCGCTCACCGCAGATGACCCGACACCTCTACGGGGGTTAAAGGTGGACTGTGTCACTTTTCCGGGGGGTGGGGGGTCCAACATTCCAGACTAAGTAATAACATCTCCATGGAGACAACAGGTGGTGGAACCCTTCAAAATGTAACATGGTGCATCTTTTTAAAAACACAAAGCGTCTCTGTCCTCTTCAGAACCTGAAGGAGGAAGGACTGCTCTTCTCACTACATTTTACAAGGGCACTATTGAAAGCATTCTCACTGGCTTCATAATTCAATAGGATTAGCAAAACTGCAAATGTGAGACCCTTCCCACCCGTCACAGGCCTGTTTTCATTGTTGCCATTGGGAATGCGGTATAGGAGCAAACGCTCATTTGACATGTGTAAAATAATGACAGTTATATGTAAAATAATGACACTTATGGAAGTGAATTGTCTTTGCACCCATTTAAAACTGAATGCAGTTTCAGTCAATTATGTCTGGGCCTGGCTGAACTGGGGTTTTGCACAAACTGAGATTGCAAAATGAACTGTCCATTGAATTGTTCTATTTGATATGAACAAAAGTGTCAAAACTGAGTGAGCTGTGTGAAATGCTTGACGAAGTGAAGTGACGTTATCTTAAATTTTGAACTTCTGCTAATGATATGTCTCTAATCTATATAAATAAAACCTTTTTGTAGTAATAATAATGCTCGATTATTATCCTTTTCCCTTAGTGAGTCTGACGGGAACCACAGCACAGAGGATGAAGCAAGTGCCATGGACGATGTCCCAGAGCGGTTAGAAGAACCTTCGTCTATAATCTCATTTTCTGCCGTTTCTGGTGACACGGGACAGCTCATTCTGAATGGATCCAGTGGGTTTCTCACAGCTCCTCAGCCTATACTACTAAATGGCAATTCCCTCATTTCTGGTGCTGGAGGCGGAGTCCTCATTAATGGCTTAAACCTCGGGGACTGTCAAACTGTAACACTAAGTCCTGTTGCAGGCAACTCTTCTTTGATATTAAATGGTTCTCAGGTAATGACAAAACCACAGCATACACTAAGAGTAGCAGAACAGGAGGCTCCCATTGTAGACAACAAGCCAGTCATTATTAGCTCAAATACAACTCATGCCTCAAACCCACCATCAGTTATTTCTATGCCAATTAAGACTAACAGAGACTGTACTTTGGACTTCATCAGCGTTCCTAAAGAAAGTCAAACCAAACCTAATGTACTACGTCACTGTACTGAATCTTCAACTTTTTTACCATCTACACCTTTTTCAACTGCAGTGAACAGCGTGCCAAAGTTATTGTTTACCCAAACCGCCAAACACCAGGAGTTGATGAATCTTCCAGCATCTATAGCATCTGCAAGAACAGTCATTTCCTCATCTCTCTGCAATCAGGCGGGCAACTTTGTTGTCTTTGCAACTACAAACTCCCCGGCAACCACCTCCAACTCTGTTGTTTCATCCACTCCTTCCAACGCTCAGGCCCTCTCTCTCCCTCAGGTAGTTCCTTCTATTCAAGGCATACCTGTCTCTCAACTGATCCAACACTCTTCAGCTGCTCATGGGTCCCAGTGCCCTCAGTTGGTCCCTGTTTCACCACTTTCACGGTTGCAAAGCACAATAACTGCAGACACCAGACTACATCAGCATGAAGCAACATCAACGCTGCCTGAAGTTGCTATAACCACAGTGTCCATTTCACAACATGCAACAAATCAGCAATTAACAAGTCAACTGTTAGACAAGAATGGTCCCATTTCTGCAATTGGGAAAATACAAGTTCCTCAACTCCTTTCCATTTCTTCACTGCCACAGCTGGTTCCAGTGTCATCCATCCAAACATCTAACACAATCTCATTTCCACAAGTGGTGCCTGCCACCCCATCACTGACTGTGCCTTCTGCTGGACCGCCTGTTCAGATTCTGGCATCTGGCCCTGCTGCTCCTGGCCTTGGACAGGGTCCACTAAGGATCAACACTATCGGCCCTATTCAGACTGCATCTCCAGCCAGTGTGGCTCCCAGCATGCAACTGTTAAACTCTGGGCTCGTTCAACTCCCTGCAAATCCAACAGGTAGTCTAAATGTTTAAACTATTGTATTATTGATGTATTGATTGATAAATGTATATTTCTCTTGTAGGCAACCTGCTTCTCAGTGGAGGTCCATTCTTAAGTGTCCAGCAAGGCAAGCTAATATTGACAATCCCAGCAGGAATTCAATTTACAGGTTTGTCTTCAAAGCCGGAGGTTTCCCCTGTGTCCTCTAATGGGATTAGCCTTCCAGTTACTCCACAGCCTTTAAGTATACCAAGTTTAACCAGCAGTTTTACAACATCTGCCTTAAATTTAGTCACTTCCACTCCACTATACAGCGCTGCAGAGACCATAAGCCCGACTCCAATCCACTCTACTATGACATTAGACCACCCGCTTTCCTCCATGCCCCAAAACCCCCTCACTCCAGAGAGCATGCTGACCCTTAGTCCCACATATTGTGGATTGACATCGAATGCACAACTGACTCATTCTGCCTGGAGCCCATCATCAAATCTGTCTCAGTTGTTTGATGTTCGTGGCAAAAGCGATCTCCATGTAGAGTCATCTTTGTTAGCAGGCCTCCCTGGAGGTGAATCCCTGCTTCTGGGAAGCTCTTCTCCTGAGCAGGATATGAATGCCAGGTCACCACTCAGTAGCTCAGAGGACATTGAAGGCGAGTCAAAGATTCTTACACAACTACAATCTGTGCCTGTAGATGATGATTTGGGTCTGTAGAACCTTTCTGGTAATGGCACCAATAGACTGTACACTGCCTGTCCAAAGGAGAAGTCGCCACTTGGATTCAACAAAGGTACGAGCCTCCTACTGGATAATTGCTGCATGGGTGGAAAACGGAAGCAGAAACTAATCTACAGATCTGAACCCCAGTGAGGCTCTTTGGGGTGAGCTGGAGAAGGCTTTGTGCAGTGGTCACTCTCTCACATCATCAATACATTATCTTGATGAAACTATATTAAACAATGGAATGAACTTCATCTTGTGACATTGATGAGCAAGGCCACAGTGAATGTGTGCTGTTATCAAAGCTCCAACAAAATATTAGAGAGTGAGACACTTTTTCTGTGGCAACCTTTTTTTTGGGACAAGCTGTGTATGTAGCATTATAATGCACTGCTCCCTCAGAACATTGGCACTTTTAATTTTTCTACGGTTAAATGTGTGATGGCCAATAAATTAAAATGTACAGTTATGCATTTTTGTCTGTATTAACCATTTTGATGTCAAATTCGGGAGAGATTTTATTTTATTTGTTCCAAACCTGCATGATTTATGTTATGTGGGTTAGCTATATTTAGACCACATTGCTATTTTTTGTAAACTAAATACAATGTTTTGGTACCACATAGGATATAAGGACTTAAATAGTCTTTCATGATAAACCTTTTAGGAAACACAATGGTGCGTTACAATTTGATCTTTTGAGTTTGCAGTCATGTTGTCATTGTTTGTTTGGCAATTCTCACAAGTGCCTTATGTTTTATTATAGGTTTTTAAACCTCTAATATAAACCTATTATAGCCCGACATTTATAGATGTACCCTTTTACCTTGTTTGTATATTTTGCACATTGCATTTATAGTGTTAACACTATACTTTATTTGGTTAAAAAGGGCAGAGTTTATACTGTGTTTCTACATTTAACTTTTTTCTTTGCCAAAGCCAATTTTTTTTTTTTTCCACCAATCCAAACTTGCCTGTCTTTAGGGGAAGATGTTAACATTGCTATTTTTATGTTAAGTACTGTATCTGTTCTGGACCTTTTAACCCTCACTGTACATCCATTTAAATTGCTGTCACTACAGTACACTACTATCACTACTATTTAAGATGAGTAGATGTAGTTATATTTCAGGTGTTCAAAGCCTTGTCGAAGACACCTTTGGTATTGCTATCCATATTCCCCACTCCTCGTCCAACATGACCGTGTGCTGGGACAGTTTATATCAGGGTTGTACTGAAACCCATATACTAATTAATACTAAAACTTGGATAAAATCACAACAATTACTTTTTCTTTATAGTTTTTGTTTGGTCTTGATCTACATCAATCGTAGTATAAGACCACGTGGTAATATAAAATACACTATTGTCTAACAAAGTGTTTTTTTCTAACTATTGTGGTATCTAAATTGATATTGAGCCTTTTTTCCTCAATATTGAAATCAATTTCGAAATTTTAATATGACAACACCATTTCATATCTGACCAATAATGGTACAAAAATAACACATTTATGTTACTGTGTATATATATTTTACAAGATTTTTTTGTATTTGTGTATTTTATGTACTTTTTTATGTTTTGAAGCATCAATTATCGTCTTACTGTCAAATGAGAAGGTCTGCATCATCATGGTCAGTGTGAATTGGTTAGTTTTCCACTTCGTTACACATAAAGGGAAATGTATCTTGTGTACTGTGAATTACGTGCTAGGTGCCCTGGATGTTATGTAATTTACATTTCTTGCCAAAGGAATACATGTTATGCATTTTAGCTTGTTTTTTCATGTCAAAACCAAAGATAATGTTTTGATAGTTTGAAATGCTTTGTTTTATATATACATTTTTATTTCATTCAAATTCAAATTTTTTTTTTATATTACATATTGTAATAATAAACTACATACACCAAACCTATTGTATGGAATAAATATTTTGTATAGAGAAATAAAAATAAAAAACCTCTACAGTGGATATTAAAAGTCTACACACCTCTGTTAAAATGGCATATTTTGTGGTGTAAAAACATTAGACCAATATATAACATTTCAGAACTTTAGCCACCTGTAATGTGACCTATAACCTGTATGATTCCGTTGAAAAATACATTCCTGCCATAATTTAACCCCTAATAAAGTTCAGCAGTTTTAGTTTAGCTTTTCCTGACATTATTTCAGTCGCATCTTAGAGCCTAAGCCATGGTCCACAGAGAGCTTCCAACGCATCAGAGGGATCTCATTGTAAAAAGGTGTCAGACCGGAGACTTGGGATATACCATGGAAAACAGTCATCAACTGGAGAAAATGTGGCATAACAGTGACATTACAAAGAACTGGACAACCGGACAGCCCTCCAAAATGTATGAAAAGACGAGAAGGAAAAAGGCCAAGGAAGCTGCTGAGGACTACAGCAAAAAAAAAATAAACTGCAGGAATTTCTGGCAAGTACTGGCTGTGTAGCAGAAACATTTCCAAATACCTAACACAAAACCTTCAGGCTTCTGCTAGAAATATTAGGAGGAACTTGAAATTTTAGCACGACAACAACCCAAAGCATGGATCCTAATCAACAAAAGAATGGTGTCACCAGAAGAGTTTTGGAATGGCCCAGACCTGAATCCAATTGAAAATGTGTGGGATGATCTGAAGAGGGCTGTGCACAGGAGAAGCCCTCACAATGTGACAGAAGTCAAGATGTGCCATAGACTCCAAAAAGACTGAGTGCAGTAATTACATCAAAAGTGCTTCAACAAAGTATTAGTTTAAGGATGTTCACACTTATGCAACCACATTAGTTAAGTTTTTTTATTTTTACTTCCCCCTCCCCTAAGAATTATTTTCTTGTTTTCAACTGAATCATACAGGTCACAATTAAATGGTGGGAAAAGTTTTGAAATTATTCATCTTGGTCTCATTAATTTATATGATAAAACATGGCTTTTTGCAGAGGTGTGTAAACTTTGTATATCCATATATATCCATGTATACAGTGAGTTAGTATTTTGATGTGAAAAAGCTTAATTAGCCCTCTTGTTGACTAGGATTTTTTCTATTACTGGCAACGCTCAGCATTTCTACCTGCAGAGAGCACTAAATACTTTATTTAAACAAGGATTTACATTTTTGAAAGAATCAAACAAACTTTTTTTTTCAAATTTCTTTAATGCATAATTTAATGTAGGATGGGGCATAAAGCGGGTGAATAATGGCTTGAAATAGTTAAGTCATATTTTATTTCAAGCCGACAAAAAAAACTGTCCATAGACTTTGGTTTTGGATTCCTACAAACCCAAGTATTCTGCCAGGAAGACGGCCAGAATCTTTGTTAGGTTTTCCACAGTCGGACGATGCATATTCTCCTCTGTATCATCCAGTGTATGCCAAAACTGAGGGAAAGGAGTGGTAATGACATGTAGCACAGGAACCCCTGAGTACAAAAGAATATACTGAATACATCAGAGGCCTGAAAAGAATCATGTTGATAATTTGACATTAACACTACAGCCAACCTCTGTGAAGGAAAGGAATATGATCATCTTGAACAGGCCCCAAATACACATCTTTCCTGAAGTAAGCTTGTTCAGAAGGATGTAAAGCCAGTAGACCCTGTCGATGGAGTCTCTTTTCTTTAAAAGAGTCAACCATTAGTATAAAAAATTATGTCTAAGACGTTCTGAAGCCCAATATTTACCAGCTGTAATAAGACGATCAAACCAACGTGCAGTGTTATCAAAGTGATTTACAATGAGGGGATTGGAGCCCCCAAGCAGATCCAGAAGCACAAGAAGATCCTAAGAACAGAATAGAGTACAATAAGTTAAAGTACTGTATATACCGTTTGTCAAAGCCATTTGCCCATTTGTTTTCACATACTCATTTTCATATTTCTACTGTATTTTATTTTTGTATTTTTTTCCCCACTTAATTTGACAGTGGTTTTGGTGTGTGATATAGTGGCTGGCACACGGGTGGGCCCATATTTTTTATAGCAGTAACTAACCCTTTTAACTGGTAAGGCAGTACAGGCAGTAAGTAGGCCTGAAATCATGTAACCTTGCAATACTTGGAAGGGACATTTATTTTGTTCTGCATAAACCACATACAATCTATGTATGTAATCTATGTTTAGATTACAGTTTACACACACTTGCTCATTCTTTTATTTTCTTTGACAAATGCTCAATACACAGAATAATGCTGGCAAAAATGCAGAGACCAAAACCTTTAATGTTTCAAAACAGAAAGTATGATCAGTCATTATTTGCATCTGGATGAAAGTAATATTCCTTACCACAGCCTGAAGCAGTGTGGTGTGTGCAGAGCTGTGCGGGTGAGCTGTGGAGGCCATGAGTTCAGCCAAGTGCCGAGAGCCGTAGAGCGAATCACTATCAGTCCATTCTTCAAATGATTCTTCACCATCAAAAAAAACCAGCTGTAGAGTTACTGGGAGTTTCTGTGGGAAGAAAAGCAGACAGCTATCAACGTTTGCGAGTTCAAGAACAGCATCGCAGATAAATAAGCGTAACCTGGATAAAAATAAATGCATTTTCTCCAGTCATCTTATACTGTTGAATGGGCCCAACAATTTCAAGAAAACTGAGAAAGTGTGCACACACCTGGAGTTTAAATGTTTTAAGCTGTGCATCTAACATAGTTGCAAGCTCCAAGATCATGGCACAAGGCACTGCTGAATCACTGGCACCCAGAAACACCCTTTTAGGGGCTCGTGGGTCTGAGGGAAGGAATTTAGAGTCATAGTGGCAGGCAAGGAGTAGTCTGCGAGGTGCCAACGGGTCCAGTGTGGCCACAATGTTCGTGAAGGTCACCGTACCATGTGGAGTTGGAGACTGGAAGGAGTCTAATTCAATACTCCAGCCTGCAGACTGTGAAGACAGTGTGGAGGTGATATGCTGGAAAGAAATCATTGAATGTAGTTAATGCAAGCAATACTTCTTTAAAGAATATAGTAAAATGTGCAGGCACCTGCTGCACCACCAGGCTGCCTGGTGTTCCAGGAAGTCTCTCTATGAGAATGGCTCTCAAATGGGTCTCCCATAAACGGTTTCCATTGACTTGAGAGGCCAAGTGCCGAATCTGAGCAGTGGAGCACTTACTAGGCTTATGAGTCAACTGTAGAAAAATATACATAATAAATCAACTGGATCACTAGGCACACATGCTGGTAATTGTAAGGATAACTCAATAGTGAAATCACACTGTGTGAGAAGTAACAGCTGTTCAACTTCTGATCAGATAAAGACAACGAGTTTAACAGAATTGAAAGAAAATACATGTTTATGAACTTACTCTGTCTTTTGTCCAGTCTGTCTCTGGAAAGCGGTTTGTGGAGTTGTCATTGATGGAGTTGGATAAGTACAGCCCCAGCACCATGGCCAGCACCAGGACCCCGAGGAGCCCCAATACGAGCAGGCGAACCGGGGGCATCAACACGCGGTCACAGCCGGGGACAGAGGCACTGCTGCTGCCCGGCTGCAGAGGCTTGAACCGTCGGCTTTGCCTCGACATGACTTGACATATGGCCGCTTGGTTGTGTGCTAAAAGCTACGTGTGTCCGATGAGAGTTGGAGGGAGTTAACGCGAGTAAAGAGAGCTTCACAATCTCTCCCACGTCTTCAATGTAACGATGCAACATTTACGTTGTTCCGAGGTCTGTCAATCATAAGACGACTATGCATCGTCTTCTTTTAGGCTCCACACACACAATACATACTATAAATAAAGATAAACATGTAATGTTAGCTAGCCACACACAACCCACAGAAGATGCAATATTTACGATTTAGTTCAGTGTACATAATACAAGTGAGGAAACGCGTGTGGGTGTAAACCATGGTTCTCCGAGTTTTTGTTGCTCTCTGAAACCGAAGCGATCTTTGGGATTTACTGCGACCTACAGCCGCGGAGTCCAAACGACACGTCTGGTCTTATAGATATATACGTATATCATATATATTTATACATCATATATATACGTCTCACGTGAAACCGTGAAACAAGAAAATGTTCTCCTAAAAAATAGGAGAGCATTTAATTGCTTTACGTCAGATGTAACAAGGCATTTACGATATGCAGGAACTCGATGTGCGCTGTATTTTTATTTTTTTAACTTTATGCTAATACATAAGTTTTGCTATCTCCGGGCATTTTTACAGACAAATGTGTTGAATATAATTAAAAAGTACAAAAACGGTTTTCCTCCATCTCCCGCCCTGTGTTTTCACCGCCAGATCCAACGGAAACGGAAGTCATCTCTGGTTCAATATGATTGGTCTAATTTCACAAAGTCACGCCTTTTGTCATCACCGATTGGTCAAAGCGTGCTTCAGTTACTGTTTCACAAGACTTTCCAAACGTACAAATACCGTATTTAGCGGGATTTGTAGGTTCACTCGCGCTCTCTTGACTCATCCAGACACCGTGGTCCCGGTGGTCACCGCTGCTTCGGAGGATATTTTAATTCTGTGGCTGTGGACGTGCTGCATCACACTCAAACATCATGCATGTCATCAAAAGAGGTCTGTATTTTGTGTCCATCAGCATTATTAACATCTACATTTCCTACTTGTACTTCAACACTCTCTTGTGCTAAAGGCATTTCTTGTTACTCAAAGTGTACAACAGTAGAACAGTCTAAAGTAGACTATTGTGTGTACTTGAGGGTGGTTGCTGGAACCACGCTGATCCTGCTAACACGGAAGCTAAGCTGTCGTGTAAAACTGTTATAATTTGGTCTGTTCAGAAGGTGACACACTGAACTAGTCTCATTTGGCGCCAAAAACTCCAGTATTATATTCCCGTTAAACTAAGTCCTAAGGATCTCATCTCTTTAGCTGTAGCTGGTTTTTCATGTTGGAAGTACACATTTTTTAGGGTTAGCTTATTTTTTTTTACTTCTATGGTGCATTTGAGGACAGTTTACCATGCAAAGAATATCATATTTTGATATAATTGGTTAATTGCAATGGCAACGGTCTGACCTTCATTCTGAAACTCGTACACACTTTGATGGACCATCTTGGTTTATGTTAATCATTATCAAGATACCTGATTTATATTGAATACCCACCATCCATTTCCATCTGACATTGTAATTGTAACATTAATAATGTATGATTTGTAGGAGAAGCGTTCGTTGTCATCTGAATTAGAAAAAACAAGACATTTCAACTCTTTCTGAAGATTGTTTGAGAACTCTGATCCTTATCCTAGAGTAAGCCCTGTCCACAAGGCAGAACCTCCTGATATTTTATATATATATATTTATTTATTTATTTATTTATTTATTTATTTATTACACACACATACATACATTCCCCCCACAGAGTTTCACCTGAAACCAATATTCTTATCATAATAAACCCTTTTAATGAGCCATTGTCCAGATGACAACTGAAGCATTTTCATCAATGGATCACTCCTGGACAAATGAGGGGGTCACACAGTCTTGGTGTAGGATTGTTTATGTTTTTTTTTTAAACAGTATTCCATCTCAATGAAGGCAAACAATTTACTGGATTATCCTTTTTTAATGTCAATATTTTGTCTTTTCAGATGGACGCCAGGAGCGCGTTATGTTTGATAAAATCACTTTTAGGATCCAGAAGCTCTGCTATGGGCTCAATGCTGAGTTTGTTGACCCTGCACAAATTACAATGAAAGTGATCCAAGGTCTGTACAGCGGCGTGACCACTGTAGAGCTGGACACACTCGCTGCCGAGATTGCTGCCACGCTGACCACAAAGCACCCTGATTATGCCATCCTGGCTGCACGCATTGCTGTGTCCAACCTCCATAAAGAGACCAAGAAGGTGTTTAGTGACGTCATGGAGGATCTGTTCCACTATGTTAACCCTTTAAATAAGCGACACTCCCCCATGATCTCCAAAGAGACCCTTGATCTCGTCCTTGCAAACAAAGACCGCCTCAACTCTGCTATAATCTTTGATAGAGATTTCTCTTACAATTTCTTTGGCTTTAAGACACTAGAGCGGTCATACCTGCTGAAGATCAATGGTAAAGTGGCTGAACGCCCACAGCACATGCTCATGAGAGTTTCTGTTGGAATTCACAAAAACGATGTTGACGCGGCCATTGAGACCTACAACCTGCTGTCAGAGAAGTGGTTCACTCATGCCTCTCCCACACTGTTCAACGCAGGCACCAACAGACCACAGCTGTCCAGCTGCTTCCTGCTGGCCATGAAGGATGACAGCATTGATGGCATTTATGACACACTCAAACAGTGTGCTCTAATTTCTAAATCTGCAGGAGGGATTGGTGTTTCAGTCAGCTGCATTAGAGCAACAGGAAGCTACATTGCTGGAACAAATGGTAACTCAAATGGCCTTGTGCCGATGCTAAGAGTGTACAACAATACGGCGCGCTACGTGGATCAAGGTGGCAATAAACGCCCCGGTGCCTTTGCCATGTACCTGGAGCCATGGCACTTTGATGTGTTTGACTTCCTTGAGTTAAAGAAAAACACTGGTAAAGAGGAGCAGAGGGCACGAGACCTCTTCTATGCCCTATGGATTCCTGATCTCTTTATGAAGAGAGTAGAGAGCAACCAGGACTGGTCTCTGATGTGCCCCAGTGAATGCCCTGGTTTGGATGACTGTTGGGGGGAGGAGTTTGAGAAGCTGTACACTCAATACGAGCAGGAAGGCAGAGTGAAGCGGGTCGTCAAGGCTCAGCAGGTGTGGCATGCCATCATTGAGTCTCAGACTGAAACGGGCACACCTTACATGTTGTACAAAGATGCCTGTAATAGGAAGAGTAACCAGCAGAATTTGGGCACCATCAAATGCAGCAACTTGTGCACAGAGATTGTCGAGTACACGAGCAAAGATGAGGTAGCAGTCTGTAACTTGGCCTCCATTGCGCTCAACATGTATGTAACTCCAGAGCGGACATTTGACTTCAAAAAGCTTGCCTCGGTCACTAAAGTAATCGTAAGAAACCTAAACAAAATAATAAACATCAACTACTACCCAATTCCCGAAGCAGAGAATTCAAACAAGCGCCACAGGCCAATTGGGATTGGTGTCCAGGGCCTGGCGGATGCCTTCATCCTCATGCGTTACCCATATGAAAGTCCTGAAGCCCAGCTGCTTAATATCCAGATTTTTGAGACCATCTACTATGCCGCCCTAGAGGCAAGCAGCGAGTTGGCTGAAAAAGACGGGCCTTATGAGACTTACCCAGGCTCTCCAGTGAGCAAGGGCATTCTGCAGTATGACATGTGGGAAAAGGTGCCCACTGAGCTCTGGGACTGGAAGGTGCTTAAGGAGAAGATTGCTAAACATGGTGTGAGGAACAGCTTGTTGTTGGCCCCCATGCCCACTGCCTCCACAGCACAAATACTCGGCAACAATGAGGCCATCGAAGCCTACACGAGCAACATCTACACACGCAGAGTCCTCTCTGGAGAGTTTCAGATTGTAAATCCACATCTGCTGAAGGACCTAACTGAAAAGGGGCTGTGGAACGAAGAGATGAAGAATAAGCTCATCGCTCAAAATGGATCCATACAGGTAATCTTTGCTCAACTATAATCTTTTGGAACCATGTGTGGCTTGAGTTGTAATTCAATAACTTTCTTCACAACAGAACATTTCTGAAATACCAGATGATGTGAAAGAGCTGTATAAAACTGTTTGGGAAATATCACAAAAAACTGTACTCAAGATGGCTGCAGACCGTGGTGCCTACATTGATCAGAGCCAGTCCCTAAATATTCATATCGCAGAGCCAAAC
Source organism: Eucyclogobius newberryi (assembly GCF_026437365.1). Lineage (NCBI taxonomy): Eukaryota > Metazoa > Chordata > Actinopteri > Gobiiformes > Gobiidae > Eucyclogobius > Eucyclogobius newberryi. Next base: position 23,341,537 of record NW_027315724.1, read on the forward strand.
TATGGCAAACTGACCAGTATGCACTTTTATGGCTGGAAACAGGTAAGGAGTCTTTTTAATTTTTTTTTTTTATTGCAGCCAGTTTAAACTCTTTTGCGTTCCAGGGTCTGAAGACTGGGATGTATTATCTGCGAACCAAGCCCGCTGCCAACCCCATTCAGTTTACACTGAACAAGGAGAAGCTGAAGGAGACTGAGCCCACACAAGCATCAGAGCAGGAGATGAAGGAGCTGAACACTGCAGCCATGGTGTGTTCACTGGAGAACAAAGACGACTGCCTCATGTGTGGGTCATAGACTGTCACTTCTGCTTCCTGTTTGCAGTAAAATTGTTTGCGCTTTTAATGTATAGTCTTCCCATTGAAATATGTTTAATATCATAGGTAGTTTGAATTTTTAGGGTAATTGGAAGATGTGTATACTTAAACCAGCTTTTTTTTTTTACACGCTAAAGACACGCAATAAACATGAAACTGTGTTCAAAAGTTAATTTTATAAAATAAACATTTACAGTTTAAATGTACACTTATTACAACCTAAACAGTTAAATTGCATCTGATAAAAAATGCAGTCAATAGCTCAGCAAGTACAGTACCCTTGTATCTTCACTCATTTGCAACATTGGTCAACAAGTTAAAATAAATTAATATTTACTAGCTATTAACATCCTACTTGTACAATACCAAAAACCACAACTTAACGAATCATTGTGTATGCTATAAATATCTTAAAATTACAACAAAATGTATTGAGCCCCTTTTACAGAAACATTGTAAGTAAAATCACAACTGAGGTGTGGGCAGAAACTGAACTAAGCATGTGATGCTTGAGACTTAAATGCTGTTATGGAGATGTATGCCCAGTTTTCTCTTAAAGCACTTGTTCCCTATTCAACCAAAAACAGTCACATTATTATATATTGACAGCTTATCTCAAGGAACCTGAGTGGGGGAAGTTGGAATAAAACAGTTCGTTAGACCAGGGAGTTGTTCACTCCACAAATACAGGGCAAGGCATTATTCAGTACAATTAAGTGATCTCTAAGGAAGTACAGCTGTGAATCGATCTTTGAAAAAAAATATCCAGTCACCACCAGCAAATGGAAAGAAGTATTAAAAATAGATTTTATACACAATTAGGCAAGCTAGGAGTATAAATAGTTCTGTTTAGGCGTATAAATTGGTACAATAAAAGATTCAGTGTTGACTGATTTCATTTAAAAATTGTATGCTAGTTAAAAGAAGTTTCAACTGATGTATGAAAATACAGCATTTTCCTGCTCCGTACCATGGCTTGATTTCACATAATTGGGCCACTCTCATTCATGTAAACAAAGACAGAATGCCATGGCCTATTAATCATTTTACAAGTTTTAATTTATTCTTGAACTAACTTTTCCATCTCTCACACAGTCACACAAAAGAAAAGGTTCACAAACAGTTGTGCAGTGATGCTTCTGATAATTTAAAGTATCTCCAGTCTCACACAGACGGCAAGGGACCCTTTGACAGTATTGGTTGTTTCCAGTCGTACCACAGTCACATTTTATCTGCAGTACGTCATCTGTAGAGCTTTTTACATCTAGTGCATTATGGAAGATGCTTTTTTTTTGGCTGATTTGCTCCAACAGTATTAGGCCTCCAGGAAATGTAATGTTTATGGTCGTACTCTTTTTGGTGTCCTTGTGGAATATCTTTATATCACAAGATTTACATAAAAAAAAAAAAAAAAAAACATAACGTGGCTCAGAGGCATGGTCTCTATGAGGGTCTCTTTAAGGCAGTCCAGTCAAATCTGAGGGCCGTGACGACGATGCCACAAGTGTGCAAGAAAATATGGATAAAAAGTTATATAAATACTTTGCCATGTCCCATACATACACAGTTTCCTCTGTCCAGAAGTTCACTCCCTTTGCGAGTCTGTTTCATGTCCTACACACTGCCCTTCATGCTCGCCCTCCACCTTTAGGTTGGTAAAAAGCACGCCGAATTTCCGCAATTGCTCACTGGCCGTGTGGCTTTCCGCTTGCAAGCGCTGGTTGTTTTCTCTCAGATTTGCCATCTCTGCCAACAGCACAGCTTTATCCTGCTTCTCCTGCAGCACAAGGTAAGTGGCAAGATTGTTATGACACATTTTGATGGGGGGACTTTTAATTCCAGACACTTACCCTCTCCAGATCATTGTTAAGTTGTTTCAACATCACCTCCAGGTGGTTGAGTCGTCCAGACAATTCATTTGGCGGCTCGTCTCTAGTGACAGAGAATTAGTTATATCAAGTGAAACACCAACATGCTATTTTAAATAGAGACGTCTGTATAATCTCTCAGTCATCCAGGTGATACATAGCACCTAGATCAATTTGTTTGCTCTTAATTTGAAAACTAGTTGGCTTAATTTAACCTTGTTTTGTTATAGAGGAAGTAGACTAACCCAATAAAGGTTGGAGTTGTCCGTGGAGTCTGAGGAGTCTGAAACGGGACCGGACTACTGACTGGCCTCAAATCTGAACCAACCAAAGGCTCATTCAGTGAAAAGAGAGACACGGCTCTTTGTGCTGCCACAAAAAAAAAAAAAAATCAGTTTTAGAATATTTGCATTTTAGGCATTCTCCCTGGTGAGACACAGTGTACACAGAGTATCCACTAATACACTAACCTTCAAAGACTTTAGCAGCATTAACCAAACTGGACCACTCTAGCCCACAGGCTGTGTCGGGCAGAGGCATCAGGCCCGGGTCAAGCCGTCTCAGAGGGGGAACCTTGTCTCTCACTTCAGTGAGCGACAGCTCTGACGCCGACAGCGGGACTGCACACAGACATATTATTTGTAGAAATAGAAGCGTCACCAAATCTTAATCTTTGTATGGTAAACATACTCTTCTTGCTCTGCAGTTGGTTGGAGTGGTTGTCGGAAGAGGCTTGTCTGCGTGTGGGTAGTGTACAGGTGAAGAGCACGTCAGAGGGTGCGCTCTGATTCTCAGAGTTGGCAAAGCTTGCATCTCTGCGTCCACTGCACAGAGACTCGTCAGAGAAGGTACGCTGCAGTGTGCATCTGGGAGACTGAGAGACAGGGAGTTGACTTTTTCTGTCAAGGCTTGGACTGAGATTTAAACCATATATTTTTGTAATTCTCACAGTTTCTCTCTCCGGATTTTCTCCAGGGTTATCCATTATAATTAGTTTCTTCAAGTCATCTTCTATAGTACTCTTATATGTTCGTCTTGGAGATCGCAAGTCCCTCAATGATGCGCGCAATCGGGGCTGACCAAATACATTCTTTGCATTTGTGTCAACTTGCCTGGAGACAGAGAGACAAATAAAGGTTAGTGTTATGTCCTTTTTCCTCGTTATACAATACAGAGAAGGTTTAGGTCTTAATTGTACTTTTTTTCAGAGGTGGAGTCCTCCACCTGCCAGGTTGCAGGCCTACATTTCCCATATGAAGACTTTGGAGCAGAGCTAGACAGAGGGGTGGAGTTGTGTTGAGCTGATGTTGGTGTTGTTGTAGCAGCTCGCACAGGGTGCGTTTTCTCTGCTGCTGGAGTCTTGTAACCCTGAGGAGTGTAGGCCCTGCGTGGAAAAGAAAACCTTTCATCTCAAATTCAGCCAACAGTATGATGACAAGAACATCTGCTAGCTACTAGCTAGTATAAAGTCTGATACAGAGATCTTTTCAATAAAAATATTGCTTGGCAGAATTATAAGACTTTGGACAAAAATAAAATAATTCATAGTTCATTATACTGTAATAGGGAAAGAAATCCCGTACACCGTCTTACTTGCAAATACAAATGTATTAGTGAAGACAGGGCCGGCCCAGCCTATAAGCGAACTAAGCAGCCGCGTAGGGCCCCCCGAGGCTTTAATAGGGCCCCCAATCTGGCAACCCGTTTTATGCGAAGTGCAAGAGCAGCGTGCGCCACTAGTGTAGTAGCGCTGCTGGCGCGGCAGCGCACACAGCGGTAACATATAACGCACAAACCGCATTTATTTGTAATGACAATCTGGCAACCAAGACACCAAACCTGCGCTGATTGGGCAACTTCATTGTGCGCGAGGAGCTCGAGAGCAAAACATAAACACAACACAACGTGGTCCCTGCGTGGTCCTCATGTCCAGAAGAATATATTTCCTGGTGCCGAAAAACGAAAGAAGAAACTTCTTGACGATGTAAAGAAACTGCAAACTCAACAACACTCTCCAGGTATTGAACTTCTCTTACAAAGAGACGGTTAATGCTGCTGTTTGAAACAACACGATTCTGTCGCGTTAGTTCGCTCAGGCTGGAGGCGACGAGAGCTCTGCCCCGCGCTTAATAATATGTCTGAATGAAAGATAATAAGATTAACATTTACACCAGCCCGGGAGTGTTAGCTGCAGGTGAGGCCGGTGAGGGGCCTCTATGCCCCGGGTCACTAAGAGGCGGAGATCCGGTCCGGACGAGCGCCGTCTCGTCCAGAACCTCTGACGTGAAACTTTGGAGTGAACAGTGTGCGGCCCCTGCCCCGGGCCCCTGTCCCGGGCCCCTGTGCAGCCTCAGTCAGAGATGAGCGGGTTTGAGTTTGCGTCCCTCTCTCTCACATCACCATGTGTGAGATCAATCGTGACTCGTGATGTCTGTTTTACTTCTTAACGTGGAATGAGAGGAACGTAAAGGTTTATGCGTGTAAGGTCCATCAGCCAATCACATCGCAGCATTGTTTCACGCAGGAGTCCAGTGTGTGATGTTCAGATCAGAACAAACATTTATATTGTAATTCACTTTTAATAGAGCAATAAAACATTTCAATTTATTTAAAAAGCATCATTAGACTATTTGTTATAAATTATAATAAACTGATAGTGAAAAATAACCAGACATATTATAATTACGTCTGTTGTAGAATAATACTATATATTTTTATACAAAAGTGGCAAAGTTGCAGAAATGCAGTCTCTTCACTATAGCGAGGTTTGGACCTTCACTTCTCGTTCTGTTCATTCTCTGGGAATAACATGTTTGCACTGTTTTATCAGTGTTAATTGTTAATCAAGCAATGCTTATGCCATTTGTTTAATTTAATATAACTTGTTTTGTCACTTTGGCAAGAAGGAACAGTTGGGAGCTGTAAAAGATAAATTAGTAAGGATAACTATTACTTTTACATTTTCAGTTAAAATGAATCAATTTGACCATAATTATTTTTCATAGCCAATTATTGTATTGAGTAATTAAGTACACTAATGTATTAATAACTGGCTTTAGTCACTTTCTCCTGGCACAGTTTCATCACATCATCATTTTATAGCATTACAACCTCAACATTTTACTCTTACTTTAGCCGGCTGGACCACATAAAAATGCACCAGAAGACCCAAAAAGGTCTGAAAATCTTTGGGGGAGTGCCCCCAGACCCCCCCTGTTCATTAATTTAAACTGCTAATGTGGCTGTAGACCCTTAACGCCCACAAATACGCCCAAAAACATATCTGGGACGTGTGTTATTTGTACAGGGAGTAGAGGTGATGTCAGCGGAATACCAAGTTGCATTGTGGGATTTGAGTTATCAATATTTGAGATTGTGAGGTGTTGAGAATAAACTAACTGGCAAACATCTGCCCTGGAGTTTTGGTGCGCTTTGTTTGCGTTGAAGAAAGTTCCCATATGTGAATTGTTCACTGACAATGGCAATAAAACTGATTCTGATGACGTGGTGAGGGGCCCCCAAAAATGTTTTCGCTTAGGGCCCCCTGAAGGCTTGGGGCGGCCCTGAGTGAAGAGGCAACGTTTCGGCAACTGGGCCTTCGTGTAATTGTTAATTTTACTAAATCAAAGTTTATGTTGAGATTTGTGAGCTGCAAATGCAGAGTAATGTAGTTTTCAAGTGCAGCAGCCGAGGATCTCTTTGGATCATCAGTGGTAGCATTAAGCAGGTTTAATCCCTGATCCGATGTAGATATACAAAGATATCCGATTGCAATGTTATTTCACTTCATACTGTGATGGAGACAATATTAATTACAGTGTCATAAATTCAGAATAATAATTTTACCTTGGTTTGTACATGTCCCTTTTCTCAACACTCGAGCCCGGAGGTGGAAATGTCCTTGTGCGATAACCTTTGGGTGACGACTCTCTCCTCTTTGTTTCCCCTGTGCCGCTGCTCCGTCCCACTGGGAGCTCTTGGATGGGGTTGAATGTGGCTGAGCTGTGCATAGCTTTATGTGGATGGTTGTTGGGTATGCTCCCGTGTAGAGTGTTATTGTAGTGCGTGGAGGCGTCAATGCCACTGTCATTGGAGCCTCCCTTGTTTAGGTCTGGCTCAGTCTCAGAAGGGTCACCTCCTCGCTCCACGGCTCCGTCAAACCAACGCTCGTCACTGTGATTACTGGAGGCATTACTGGACAGCGTGTTACTGCTGGAGTGGCTAGAGTATTGAATTTCTCCCTGCAAAGGAGACATTATGAACAAATTCCTCTTCAAACATCCATTTAACGTGGATATAGTTAGATGAGGCCATACTGACCTTAGAGTGCCTGTTTGGAGAGTCTTTCACAGAAGCATCCTGTCTCAGTCTTCTTTGCCCCGCTCCAGCCTGTCCACGAGACGAAGAGGACGGGACATGCCAGAGAGGCTCTATACAGAAAACCCAGACACAGGATTAAAGCGAAATACACCAAACCTCCACAGTTGGCAAAGAGGATTAAAGACTTATGGCACATTTTAACTGCCCTCCATCAACAAACACACAATTACACTCCACTATCTCTAAATGTAATCACTCAGCAACATTCATGAACTGTACCTGTTTTGCAGCGCTCCATGGTACTTTCCTGACTGGTGAAGCCAGACTCACTGGAGTTGATGTCCACACTAAAATGGGGCTCAAAAGGCAGAGCCCGAGGTACTGATCCAAATCTAAGAGAAAAATATTGATACAAGTCACACAAACTATGTCTATCATGTATATACAACCGATGGGAATACATGTGTTGGCTGCAGGTGGAACAAAATCTCATTCCCATATCCACCAGGACCTAGTCTTTTAAGATTTAGGTTAGGCTTGTATGCGTTACAGGCAAACTGAATGATAATGCTGCCTCAAGTACCAATTCAAGTAAATTGGTAATTTTTGTGTGAATGGCTAAAAGTAAACCCACCTGTCAGGTGAAGGCTTGTAGCGTACAAATGGTCCAGGTGTGATTCCTGGGTGGGCCAGAGAAGAGAGGCCAGGGACAGGTGAGGAAAAACTGGCTGTCGGATTTCTGTAGGGGAGCATCCGGTCGCCTCCTACAGGTGACAGGCAGTAGTGGTTTTCTGGGTAGCTCACTGGCCTGAGGAAGCAAAAAGCAAGACCAGGCTTATCCCAGGGGCATTGGTAAACAAGTGCCCGTTATCCCCCAGTCCAAGGGCACCGTTGCAGGGGGGGTCCCAAAAAGTCAGCAATGTACCGTTTACACGTTTTTTCCCCTTCTTTTTTAAGGCTTTTCTGGCCCGTAGGCTTTATTTGACATGAAATTGGAATGAACCTGGGGAATGACAAAGTAAATTGTCGAGAGCCGGATTCGAACTCACAATGTTGCAACCTGCCCCACACGGCAGACATCACCCTGGCTTAACCGGAAGATAAAATGTATATGAAACAGAAGTGAATATGGCCAAATCGACTATAAAATGGCAGTTTTGACTATAAAAATTGTGTGTGTATTTTCCGTTGGAAAAAAAATAAGTGTGCAGTATTTAATAAAATATTGAAGAATGACTTAAAGCTTGGGTACCTGATTTTCAAACCATGAAATGACAGGAGGAAGTTAGTATTAAAATCTATTCAATTTGTTCCTCGCTCTCACAAACCCTTTGGTTAGTTCTCACACGTGTGAAGTCACCAACATGACTTTAGAACTGTTTTTTCAAAGACGTATTCACTGTTTTTGGGAAGCCTGTCTGGGCTCCGCCATACAACGTAATCCTTCTTCTGGTTATATTAGTTAACATAGGCTGCCGACCTCAAGAGAAAATAAGTTCTTCACAGACAAAAAAGCAGTTTTCAGGCCGCCCAGGGATGCATTGTTGACTTGTTGGTCACATGAACATTGGATATTTTACACAAATCAATCTATTTTATAGCATATTTAGTGGCAAGACATTTCCCTTGTTTTCCATTTACGCCAACAGGAAGTGCCATTACAACGGAAGTGTTGATCCATGGCAAAAAGAGGAAAAAGTGGGCGGGGCGGAATAAGGTGAATAGCAGGATGGAACACCCTTGCTCAAGTACTGACTCAAATGGCACATTCTTACATTATAAAACAATGCATCTATTGAAAGTGTGTGGCAGTTTTGACACAGTGTTTCGTTTACAATTCACACTCTGGGGGGAAAACATAAAATAATACCTCTTAAGATTGGTGTGCTGAGGATCCCTATACGAGATGGGTACCACGGTCTTGTGTTGTCGTGGTAACGATGCAGGTGGTGGGCCCATGGGTGTCCAGCGCTGTGCATTGGGTGTGCTTTGGAAACCTGTGGGAATGGGTGGGCTGTCCCATCGCCACATGGGCCGAGGGGAGGGTCGGTACCCAGCTGCTAGAGGCTCAGGTTCTGGTTTCTGTTCCATGGTCTTCATCTCGTACTCCTCAGTGCAGCCTCTGAGGAAACATTCAGTTCACTATGAAACAATGAAAAACTAGAGCCTGTGTCATTACTTTAAATTCAAGCTTCAGAAAACTGCGTGACAATGTAAAAAGTTATTGTGGTCTAATAATGAACATTTTGCATTTTGTTTTCATTTTGTTGATCTTAAGTATTTTCCTTTAAGTTCAAAAATAGATAATAGACACTCATAATATTACAAAAATGTAATATTATGGCATTTATTGTCATCAATAATAAAGTAAAAACCTCATCAAATGTTAGACTCAGATAAAGAGTTTAATGTGATAATGAATGCATTGTTCACCATTTTGAATCACGAGGGAGAAAAACTGGAGTGGGCAAGAGACAAACCAGATGGCTGACAGGAACAGTTGCTGCCCAGGCAGACAAAAACGGGAAATGCAACATTAATCAGAAAGACTGTATACAATTTACATCAACCTCAGCCTAAATAATAATTCCTAGATGAAGTGCTATCTGCCCAATGACTAACCGAAATAGCTTGATAGTTCACAAACCATGCATAGTTAACAAAGTCAATAGATTGATACTTGCACCTGACAAGTGACACATAAAAACGGTGATGTCCAGTCTCAAGGTGTCATTTAACATAGCCAAAATGACAGACAAGATACATCCCATGTTCTCTGGTGCAGTATTATCCATAGCAATTGTCCACAACTGAAGCAGCATGCACAGGAAACACACTAACAACTCCTTTCACTCTTCCACCCACATCTTTCAGTCTCGTGGTGCTAAGACACATCCTCCTCACAGAGCACTCCAGCCTTCCTCTTCGTCTTATTCCCCCATTTACAATCTTTCTTCTGTGTGAGGCAACGCTTATTTTTGTGCAGCTCAATATGATTAAAAAGTGCTCGTCTCTCACACAAAGGAAATAAATACATGAACGTATTGAATTCAAGAAAATGAAAAAAAATGTTTAACAAATGTAATATTTCATCTGTAGATCGCTTACACTACATATACTTGTATTTCTAAACCCACCTGCGAGGCTTTCCTTCTTCATAAGGTGGGATGATGACCACTTTGACTGTGACTGAAGTCCTGAGGAGGTCAATCATCTGCTCATGGGATAGCGTCACAGCTGCCACCTTGCAAATCTCCACTAAGCGACTGCCTTGTCTCAGTCCTGCTTGCCAGGCAAAGCCATACTCCTCCACCTGTAAACCGAGCAGACATATTCCTTTACACTAAATCAATCTATGAACTGAATAAAATCAACACCCCTGAGGATGATGGACCTTACCTCAGCCACTGTCCCATCCAGACGCACATGGAAGCCCAGCTGTCCCAGTCCATTTCTTCTCAAAGTCATATCAACAGTCTCACATCCCACGGTTAAAGACTATTCAAAAACAAGCAGTTCAATGTAGATTAGATTTAAATATGCATATCTTAACTTTAACACCAATAAAGGATTCAATTTTTTTGTTTGTTTCACAATTGAAGATGGCAACAAACCTTTAAGCGCTGCACAATTTCCCTGATGTCTTGTGCGCAGCTTTCTGGGACTCGCACGGAGATGTGGTCGCCTCTGCCATAGAAAATCTTCAGAGAAAGTCTCTCTGGTGTCCAGCCGATAACATCAGCACAGAAACAGTTGAAAACCACTTCTTTGGAGGAGCAGTCGACCAAAAGCACATATTCTGCAGATAAACCCAAGGCACAATGCAGCTCCGTCCCACCTCCACTAAAGTCCTGAGCCTCGACTCTCCAGGCCACTGCTCCAGCTGCCCCAAGCTCAGCACCTTCTCGAGCCTTTGAGCGCTCACGTTTTTTAGACGCCAGAGAAATAAGGTTATTCAGTTTGCCAACAGAGTCCAGCGGTGTGGTGCTGACATAGTTTTCTGCGAGGTCACGAAGGTATTCCTGACGTGTTCGTGTTGCCATAGTGTGAAACTTCTCAGATTTATGGGCGGAACTCTCTGCATTGATAACTTTGGCTAATAAGAAGTTGCGAAATGTTTCCGGGTCACGAAATACAATGCCACTTGGAACAGGTGGCCCGAAAGGTGGCACGTCCTTCATTCTTGTCACAGCCACACTGAGAGTTTAAAAGTAGACATTAATAACCAATGCCAAACAAATCATAGTTAAGACACAGCAACTGTTTTATGGATTTACCTGTAGCAGGTGTTTTCAGAGCAGGGATTATGCACCCGAACAATCACAAAGACGTGTTGGAAATGTGACCGTATATTCTGAGGAGTGAAAGGCAAAGCTCCAGGTTCTTGAAAAATTAGAGTCACAATGTCGTTGCCTATGTGTCTTTTTCTTAGGAGCTGGAACAAAACAAAAGCATTAAATGATTAGGATACATATTACTCAGGGAATTAAGGATGTCTATCAAAGTTCTGTGACAGATTCTGCGACAAAAATGTCTGTCAAGTAAAATAATGATGAGATTCAAGACGTTAATTTAACCACAGCTCTGTGTGGGCTCCGGTGTTTAGGCTGTATGCTGCCAATGCTCTTCATTTGCTGCTAGAAGTGTGAAAAGACAGTTATGTAATCTGCTCTGCTGTGAACTGGCACAAACCTACTGAAAGTGAAGCAGTTTTTCTCTCACACCAGAGCCGTTGCAAAGCTTTGAATACGCAACTTCAATCACATACCATGGAACATTATCCAAAGCAATAAAATGTCCAGGTTGACAAGCAGGTGGATGTTTCTTAGGCCAGGTTTGAGTTTGTAGAGTTTGTGGACTCAAAGAATGAATGTTTCTTTTGTGCAATATAAACATGTATAATTAAAATACATACCTTTATTCTTACAGATAAACATGGTGGGGCTACATAGCATTAGTTAGTTTTTACTTAATTTTTAATACTAAAAATACAGCAATACACACAGCGATACTGCCATCTAGAGGCTTAAATTACGATGCGCTACTTATGTCTGTTTCTTCTAGATGGGAGTGACAACATCATTTTACAACATTATTTTTACTGTACACAATAATAAAAAGAATGTCAATAGATTTTTACCTGCTGCGGGTTGTTGGGCATGTACGGTAGCATTGTGGATACGTGAAACATGATCTCATAACCTTGATAGGAAGTGTAGAGGGAGTGAGTGCCAGTCGAGTCAGCTAGAAAGGCAAAAACATATTACCTAATTTGATCCATCTTGTAAATAGTTTGTGTACAAGTTAATCTTACATACTTTTTGTGTCAAGCTGCGCAGCATATTTGGTAAATCCTTTGAGTAACACCTGCTCCCCCAGCAGCTCCAGGAATGCAGCAAAGGCGGGGGACGCCTCCTCATTGTTGTACATCTCCTCTTCTGTGCTCTGGCCTGCACGGCACAGCAGCACACCAACCTTGTGCTTTTGACTCAACTAAAAAAAACATCAGAAATATTTGAGCTGCAATGTACAACATATTATAACACCATATACAATGCAATAGTTCTCTTGCCCTCTGATCTACAGATATCTGTCAGCTGTTTGTAAGGCAAGATCATGTAAGTAAAACTAACCACCCAGTGTTTTATTAGACAAACTAACCAACCAAACAACAACTGATGCAATTCAATTTGTAAATGTGGGTCAATATAGCCTACCCCTTGCTCATCGAGTTTGAGGAGCTGCTCTGTGGCCTTGGGTGTGCCCAAAGAAAGTCTTAAACAGGACACACTGAGCTCTGGGACGACCTGCTCCAGGACTTCCTTCAGGGGTAGACCCCTTACAGTGCCGTGTCGTGAGGTCGAAGCCACTGCATCTTCTAAAATACAACCTCGTAGAGTGACCAGCTGTAAAATAATATACAACAGCATTACACACTAATCTTCAGACTTAGCATTAACATAAACAAAACAAAACATATCATCACTTGGTAAGATAATGCTGAGAAAAATGAACATGTGAGTATCAATCAATTGTAAACATGCCAGTCCAGGTACAGTACATCAGGAAATGTGGTTCAAAAGCTGGGATTTATGATATAGTCAAAAACATTCTAGCATATTTTATTACACACATGGGTTTGTTAAAAATGCTCTGTGCTGTTGGATGAGGCCATAGACAAGGGACACAAAGGAGCCAAACCTGAGTGATTCCAGAGAAGCTCTTCTGCTGCCCACTTCTGATGACATAACAATACTCAGCTGCACATGCACTCATCACCCAATACATTAAAAGTGGTGGATATTTGAGAGACAGCTTCCAATGGAAAGGTATAAAATCTACACTCCCTGACTCAAAGTGGTAAAGTAAACTTGTGTGTAGCAACTGAACTCTGTGTACTTAAGACAGTGGACAAGCTCCATTGTTGAACTCGAGTTAAGGTGATGAGGCCAGGCAGCAATGTAAGCCACCTAATTTAAACTGGCGGCACCAATCACAGCCTGGACTGGCTTACCACCATTGAGTAAGGCTATGATGCAGCTGCATCATTATCATGATTATTGTTATCATTATTGAAATTGTATTACATTATTAGCATATTTGATGAATGAATCCAAATACCTCGCTAGTCCTGACGATTAAGCGGTACTGATACTGGTCTTTGAGATCTTTGGTGTCGTCCAGTTTCTCTCGGCGGATGCTCACCGCCACAGGGCCCAACTTATCATCAGTGCCAAAATAGTTGAAATGTTCTGTGGAAATGAAAGAATATGCCTCTAATTACATACTGTGTAAAGCAAGACAATACCAGACAATCTCAAAATTAAATATGCATTGGTGAAATAATTGGTTTTATTTCTGGCTGATATAAAAATCTCTTGGATCTCCATCAGTGGTAAAATATATTGTATATTGAATGAAAGGTGATAAAAAACAATTGTCAGGCAATTTGCGTTCATGTTCATTATGTATATTCCCTTGCTACTGAAGGAATCTGGTGTGGAGCAAATATGGTAAATCTGTACCACCCCTGTTCTTTTGGACCTGGATATGGCAGTTTTTGGAACAATGACCTTGAGTGGCTTCAGGCCCGTTTTATGTATATTTTCTAATATTGTGGGTAACAAATGCACATTTGTGTTAGCTAAGTTTTTATGTAACGCAAGGTAAGATTAATGCAGTGAATAAGTTTAATTAGTTGAAGTTACCTTTTCCATGGAAGTAGTCTCTGTAGTACCTGGCCCCCAAGTCTACATGTTCAATGCAGTACTGCTTAAGTCTTTCAAGTCTGGTTACTTGCTGTTCAATAGGCACTTCCAGCACTGAGACACTGGCATTACTTCTCCTAAGCCAGCCTCTTGTGGCCTCTCCACTGGCTTCTCCTCCTCGCTCTGAAGAGGAGCTCAGAAAGCTGATGTTACGTTCCCAGTAGTTCCCCGTTTCATTAAGAAAATGGGGGCAAGACAGAAGCATTTGGCTTGGGCTATGTGCTCCTGTGGGTCCTTCCGGAGGGTCCAGCCCCAAAGAGGATCCATATGATCCGGGGTCAACACTTAGTGGAAGATCCTCAATGCTAGAATAAATGGGCTCATTGCTAACAGGGACTGAGGATTTGGAGACAGACAAGGACGCTGATGCAGCAGAGGCTCCTGTTGCAGTGTTTCTTCTCTGTGCAACATACCCGCGCTGAGCTGCGACCTCATGAAGGTCAAACAAGATGCTCTGAGCATCAAAGTGAACCAGACTCTTTGGACACACCCACGGCCTGTAGGAGGAGTCCAAAGCACCACGTCCATCATCTGTCTCTCCTCTGCCTCCGTCAAGCTCTCCTCGACTCGAGCTCCGAAGTTTACGGAACAAAGAGGAGGTTCCCAGTGCCGACTCGGTTCCTCCACTTTTCTTCCTTACTCTTTCAGCCCCATCCTTCCTTCCTGCCACTCGGTCGTCCACAGTCAGGACAGGTGAGGAGGAAGAGGGTAAGGGTGCACTGGGTGGAGAATCTAGGGTGCTCAGGAGCTCTCCAAGGTGAACGGGGGCAGAGCTGCGCTGGTCAGGCCTCTCCTGGTGAAACTGGTTGAGCATGTCAAAGAAACTCTGCTCAGGAATGCCTTGAATATCGATGGAAGAAGTGCTGCCATACTCTCTGAACAGGGCCCCCATACCACCGCGCCCCTCCACCTGGAACAAACGAGCGGACAGTGGGTTGATAAAAAATAAATACATCTCGATTATAATACAACAGAGAAAAGACTTGCCTCATTCTCATCTTGCTCGCTGAGTGTGACCTCACTGTTGGAGCGCTGCCTCAGACGAGGAAACACTCGCAGGCTCAGAGGGGAACCCCTATCCATGACATACCCTCCACCTCTGAACTCCACGTCTTTTGAGCGTCGCCTTGGCAACCTGGCAATTCCTCCCCGCACCAGCCCGATGTCTGATGAAAGAACTGACGACGAAACTGAAGTGGAGCTGTCGTCCCCATTGTGGTGGATGACACTTTGACCGTTTTCCAGCAGTGACTCCCTGGACTGAGCACGTCGGGGTGGCCATTCAGCAATACGAGCTCGCACTCCCATTTTCGGCACAGAGACGCGTGGGTGGAGGGAGGGGTCTGTGGCAATAGGAGCTGAGTGGCCATTGGGCATGTGACGAAATGGAGTGTTTGCCCCTCCGCCTCCATCTAGAAGGTCCGAGGAGGTGCAAGTGACTCCTCTGTCTCTGTAGCTGTTCATAGCACGCCAAGGGAGCTTAGGGCAGGACAGGCGCTGTGGCCAAAGGGGGCCAGCAGCCCATATTAGATGTGCTGCTGGGAGAGAAGACGAGCAAAGGCCCTAGACGCACACTGCGGATGTAGCAACAGTCCTCGGCTTGTAGAATCATGCCTTCACGTGACAGGGACTTCAGGGGTCCATCAAAGACCAGCAGTGCAGTTAAACCTCTTTTTCAGCTCAGACAGAAAAACTGCAACTCTGAAAGCAAAGGAAAGAGTTTTAGACTGCATTTTCCATCTCTAACAGTCAAGTCTAAATACAGCAAATCATGCCAGAGCAAGTGAAGTGAAAGAGATAGTGGTAAAGAGAGGGAGGATACGGTGAGGTGAAGTGATGTGACAGGGATTTCTCTCGATGAGGCTTATCTTCAGAGCGCTGACGGGTCTAATATGACACACTGCACAGGAGATGCACACAGAGCTCTGAACACCCACAACCAAGACCAGAAATAAAGACGAAATAATCCACATCCACTCGCATATTTCTTTTTGTCTGGTAAAAGACTGAATGTTACTGCTGAATGTAAATATCTGGGCCATTACATCTGTGCTGACCTGTCAATGTGGAATGCTCTATGGACTAGTCGATATTCTGATCCAAAAGGTATGGTACCACCAGTTAAGACCAAACTTTTCAAAGCATACTGTATCCCCATGTATACTATCCACCAGGAAGTGCGGTACTTCTCCGGTATGTGGACTCACTGGGTCTGAACCGCGACAGAAAATAATGTACCTTTTGTATTCTATTTTTTGTGTGTCTGTGTGCTGTCTGTTACTTTATGGACCATGTAAAAACGTCCGAAATAAAGCTAATGATAATGATCGGTCCTAGTGAATGCCAGAGACAAGTCATCCAAGATTCAAATAAATAAATTCATATATACTTAAATCAGACATTTTCACAGAAAATCCTCCCCTCTGGGGCTAGGACTCCTCTGGAAAAGACTTTCCTAATCAATGAAAATAAAATGTCTGTCCATGTGTGAAAAGTAGATGTATCATGTCTTTGTTTTTAGGCCTACGTGCAAAACCAGGCCAAAGGCTTCAGTTTTAACAAAGTCCTTCCTCATCCGGAGCACTGTCCTGTGATCCACTCTCAGGACCAATCCCAGATTATCCCGGCCCAGCTGCAGAGGCTGCAGAAAGGCTGCATTGTGCATCTGAGGTGCCTGATGAGAGAGTCAATGAAGTAAGCCTCAAAGTCACTGCATAATGCTGCATAGTAATCCAGCCCTGAAACACTATCGAACTATAAATGACAGAAAGGGGACGTAGACCAAACAAACTTATTTTTTGTAATTCGTTTGACCTTAACTCATGTAAAATGCAGTGGTGCAGTGGAACCATGTGACTTGAGCACATACTGTCATGCTTCACACTTCTCAGTGTGTGGGTGTGGATGTGCAACTTGTAAAACAGGGAGGATACCAATGAAAACATTGGAGTTTTATCAAATGTCCTCGAGTACAAATGTCCCTTCGGCTTAAGTGAACTGTAGACATACATCACAAGGTAAAATTATGAGCTGTGCCTTTTAATTAGTCAGAGGGAATCTTAGCCCGGAGTGTACCTCCTTCCCCCTCTCTCATTCATGCTTTTCTTCCCGCGCTCGTTGTGACTTGCAGCCCAGCATAATGCCAGCCCTGCCCAATCACCACAAACACACAGCAAACTTCCTAATTACACCGAGACAGAGCTGGTAATGACAGAGTCAAAAAAGGATACGGCTTCCACAGGAATGATTGTACTTGTCATGGAGCTTATGTGTCACACCAGCACAATTTACATTCTGCAGGGAGTCTGAGCTGTACTCTTAGTTACAAGTAATTAATATAAATTGATTGATCAAATGCATAAATAAAAGCATACCTTGTTTGAGGCTCAGCTGCATCTGATGTGGTGTAGTATCTGAAAGCAAAGGTCCAGTCTCTGGGTTTCACTCTGTGGAAAAAGATGCATAAAATCCATTTTGAACAAAGAGACTTTTGTTTAAAAAAAA
The DNA here is from genome assembly GCF_026437365.1 of Eucyclogobius newberryi. Lineage (NCBI taxonomy): Eukaryota > Metazoa > Chordata > Actinopteri > Gobiiformes > Gobiidae > Eucyclogobius > Eucyclogobius newberryi. Next base: position 23,358,813 of record NW_027315724.1, read on the forward strand.
CAGTATTTTTATACATGTGATTTTTCCTTTTCATATAAATTTTCTTTCATGCTTAAATTATTTATATGGGCTGTATGAACATTAGGAAAAAACTATTCTTGATAAATTCCACAAAATAAAATCATCATCATCAAGAGCCGATTTGCCATAGATTCTTTTGAAGATTAATTAGCAGCTTTCCATAATTTAACTGTGAGGGTCATGTTGCACACAGTAGCACTAAAGAAAGATGCCTGAAAGTTGTTGTTCAGTAGTAAGTGAAAATGGTGGCACATCAAATCTGCCGTGACACCGTGTGTACAGAGCAGATGTGAAAGGCTCCATGCACACTGGGTCAGCTGTACAGACGTGCCTATTGTTGTGGAGCCGCAGCAAAAACGCCCTGGGGCCGTCTTTCTGTCTGTGGCCTCTACAAACACACCCAGCATTAACACACACGCTCTCATAGGACGGACAGCATTAGGACAATTCAAGACACGAGTGGTCCGCAGCAGCAAAGAACCAAGGGCTGCATGTATATTTTGGGGGTGGATTATTGTCAAATATTGAAAGGTGAAGTGGGGCAGCTGACATGTCCTTAAAGGTGAGTCTCATTACTGTCCAACAAAACAAATTTAATAAATACAATTGTTAGACATCCACTTAATCTTCCAGTGGCCATGAAAGTACAACTGTGTTTAGCAGCCTGACTGACTATGACCTCAATGGGATCAATGAGGATTTGAGCAATTCCCATTTAAGTGAAAATTTGCTGCATCAACTAGATTTGAGGCAGCAGTTTCACTCAGAGTCCGCTGCACAGAAAATGTAATTAGATTGCAAGTGAAAACTTTGCAAGTGATGCTGCAGTAGAGGCTCAGCTTAATCCTAAACGAGATTACTGTATGGTTGCATTGTGTGTGTAAATATCATTTGGCAGGAGAGGATCAAACCAAACACATTACTAAGAGATAAAACATAGCTATAGATGTCAAATAAAAAATATGGAGGGTAATGTAATTTCAAAGAGATAAGTAACCAGAAAACATATTACAGTTTCCCTGCAGACCTCCTGAGTACAGATAAATGTCAAAGACCTCTTGAAAATGACATTCGCTGAAGCAATGAAAAAAGCAGCAATGATCAGACAGCTGTGTAAAACTGTGTTTACTTCAAGGAATTTTAAGTATGATATTGTGGGTTTTCACTACATGTTATCTCTATATCTCTGAATATATGATCCTGGCTGGATATCATAATGAGCTCTGTGTTTTGATAAAATGAGCCCCTTGCAGAGAAGGGTAGGCAGCCCCATTCACTCGCACAAACTGGTACACTTTGATTTGTTTTAAGCAGCTATTCACTGCATGCTGTGTCTCCTCTGAATGAGACAGTTCAACAACAAATAATTCACAATGGATGCTGAGCAATTCCACTGCAAGATATGAGAGAAAAAGCAAACATAGGCAGAATGTTTAAATGGTTATCAATTTAGGATGTGACTTTTAATATTCCCGTCTTAAATTCTCAAGATAATGCATTTCTTGAAAACTGTGCACAAAAATGTTATATTATTTAAATGGCACAGTTAATAGACCAAACCTCTTAGAAATGCTCCTGAGCTGCGGATGGCTATGCTACTGCTGGTTCCCATAGAAACGGGATGGTGCGCCAACAAAAGACACAGGATGTAGGCGGTGGGCCACAGTCAATCAGGACCCTGCACCTGAGAGCAGCGCTGTAAATAATACCAAACAAGGCACATCACAGCAGCATCAGGCGCTCACTGTGCAGAGACACTGCAGCACAATGCAGAGGCACTCACCTCCTCTGGAATTAAACTGCATTATGCCAAAATATCTGATACAGTCATTGACTTCTTACAGAAACATCGGACAAGAGATGTGCAATTGTAACCTGAACCTTTGCTGCATCAAAGCTCACAGGAAAGACACAGGATCAGGACTGTAGAAGTTGTGTAAACACAAGTCGCCCTTCTTTATTGGCTGATGATAAAGAATAGACAAACAACTCCAGTGACTGCTGTATTTAGGATTAAATTTGTCCAGAGGTTAATGTTGTCATGAATAATCATTTAATTGACTATGCCACTTCAAACAAAGGGACCAACTGAAGAGCTAAAACACAAGCCAGTTTTAACCCTCAGCAAATAAATGCAACATTTACATGCAGTGGTTAACTGTGCGTTGAAAGTTAATTAAACAAGCAGTAACAGACAGTAACTTTCTCTATACATTAAAATGAGAAACATGTTTAATAGCCAGGCGATAAAAAGAGATGACCTGGCAGATGATCCTGCGTCAGCATATTTCCATCTAGATGACCAATGATATATACAATCATAATGATAAACCCAATGACACCTTTCATGCCAAGTGACTCTTCTCTTCTCCCACACGTGTCACGAAGACCGAGCCAAAACATTGAGGGAAAAGAGGTCTAGCTAACTGAACAATGCATGTTTAATTTTAAGCGTTAATTTTATTTGAAAAATTATCCAATCATTCAATGCTGTTTGGCGTTTGGTGAATGCTTGCAGCAGACATTTTAAACATGCATTTAATTGAGGGTAGACAAAGGGCATGGGTCTAATAAGTTGTGTTGTACAATAGGAGACAAAGACAAATATATCCCATATAAGTGTCCCCTCTCTAGGGCCGTGCAATTAATACAATTATAAGCAAATTGTGACCAAATCGTTTGCAGATCCCAATTATTGACATGGGGCATCTTAATTAACAGTCTACAGCCAATTATAAAGGAATACATTTGCTTTCTGATCCAGGCAGTGCAAATTGAACATAAGAATATATAAAATACCTCAGCTTGAATGTATTTATGTCTATGTTCACACGCCTAATTATTGTATTTTAAAAATCCAAACAAATTAAACTTAAACAATTAGTATTTTGGAATTATTATTTGCCATCTGGTCTAGAACCATGGTTTTCATAAGGTTAGTAAAGTGACACAGTTGTCATCTCAGTGAGCCAGAGCTTCCTGTAACTTTATCTGGACAATGACAGACTAACGAGTCTAATGATGCAGAGGTCGAGCAACTGCAGCTGCAGTAAAGAGCTGGAGACAGGCCATGGCTCTGTCCAACACTTTACAGACACAAGCACAACGAGAAATAGAACAGGAAAGATTAGCGTAGGCTTTATTGACCCAGTGCTGCAAAGAAGTCTTGTCAAAATAAAGATAATAATCAGAAATATAGTTTGACATCAGAGACACAGTTAAAATCAAATCTCCATTCTTCTCAGACTCCTATCCATGCATTGCAAGTTGAGATCAGTCAATATTTAAAGCTGAATTACCCGATTTTTAAACCATCAAAGGAAGAAGTAGGCATTTAAATCTGTAACTCTAACTAGTTCAACTATTTCCTAGTTCTCACAAACCCTTTAGCACATTGTTAATAATCACATGCATTTACTTTAGGGGCATGCCCAGTTTTAGAGCGTTTCCACACTGTGAAACTGAGGTGGACCACCCGAGCGCAGCCAATCCAAGCGCTGCTTTCGGTTCAAACGCTGCTTTTCGGTAGAAGTCCTGCTTTTACAATAATATAATAATAATACGCGTATTTGGAGGAAAACACAACATGCACTAATTGAAAAAAAGAGTCAAGTACCCCAGTTTTCAGGATGAAATGCTTTAGAATGTGGTCTGGTGGGCTGTGCATTTAGTCACATTTAAATCTGGCTAATATCAAAAATGTATTAATATGTATTCTTCCTCATTCAAAATGTAATTATGTTATTTTTCCCCATAATAAATAGAGCAGCCCTACTGTGCAAGGTTAAATATGGTCTGATATCGGGCAAGGCCTCAGCTGGTGCTTGAAGACATTACACCTTTAGTGGCAGACGATGGATAGAAGGCGTGAACATCGTTTTCAACTTGTCCCATAAATGTGAAGTGACGTCCCGCTCTCTCTCCTCTAAACACTACACATTATGCTCACAATGGCTCCGGAGCAATGGGGTCATCACACAAAGAGAGGCCTCCGCTCGCCTCTTATGCGACCCATCTCACATGCACTTGTACAGTTCAGATCAGCTCAGATCAGACAGATGCAGACAGATACAGCAGTCAACTCAAAACAAGATTTCCGGGCAGCGTCTCTAATGTTGGTGCAATCCTGACATTTTTTCAGGCCAGTTACATCAAATCACTAAACAAAGACTAGTCCCTACAACAAAAGGAATATTGTAATGAAAAGTGAATGATTCGTGACTTTCATTTCATTATTTGATTTTTTGATTGAGGACCATTAGTTGTCCTGTAAAGATATTAGATCATTCAATAATTCCTCCAATAAAAAAAGAAACAAACAAGCGAAACAACAGGCCTTACTCAAGGAGGTCAGGTAGAAAAACGTGGTGCTTGCTGTCACAAGTTCTTAGGTTCAAGGAGGAGCTGGAAGGTCCCTCAGCTTGAAGGAGCTACACGCCGCTTACTCCTGTCACATGTTCATCACAGACCCACAATAGTCAAGACCTGAGCCTGGAGGAAATAAGGAAGGCAGCACAAACAAGAGCAGAAGTAACCAGGATGATAAAAACTAGCACAATGTCACAAGACTACGCATTACTTTGTAAGTAAGTAATTTAATTTAATAATATTCTTCTCCTTCACAGGACGTTTTAGAATCACAGCCTCATTGTTTTTGACTCATTGTGTGCTCAATACTGATCAAATATAATACAGTGATCATACATGTATTTGTTCAGTCTTGGTGCACCTAATTAAATACAACTACATTTGACTAACCAAGCAAATTCCAGGATTTTAGAAAGAAAAAAATATCTCTTTTGACCTCAAAAAACTCTTGGCTTATGCCACTTTCATCCGACACTGGGACGACAGAGGAGCAGCCGGCAACGCTCGAGATTCTGAGGAAATTAGAAACACATCCACCACTCCCTGGTTCCTCCCTCAGCCTCGGCTCAACCAACCACTACAGCGAGCCTGTAAAGTCTGAGCTCCCCACATTGTATATTTAGACCTACAAGCCCAGAGCTGGCAGAAAAGTATGAGCAACAGATGTAAAGAAGTCAAAAACTGCACAGTGAATGTAAGTCAACTTGTCAAATCCTGCCCCAGTGGTCAGGTGGAACAGAAGATGCACTTTGAGCCAAAGTGAGCTGTGAATAACACAGGAGAGACTAAAGAGGCACGTGATGTGTGGAACGCTCGGGGAAACCCTAAAACTTGAGCTCCACACCAGCAGTTTGCCGACTGTATTATGACCGCTTTGCCTTGCTCCGCATTGGCCTAAAGGTATATAATTTATGACATGATTACAATCATGTTGGACTGAAGTGAACGGAAGATTAATTCCTCCGAGACAGAGTCTTTGTGATCACAGTCATTTAATTTAATCTTAGTGAAATCACAAACTTTGTTAATCGTTAGGTTTTATTTATGGCTCACATGTGTACACTGCCACCACCATTCAAAGTATATATGTTCAAGCATTCTCTAAAATAATGCTTAATACGTTCACTCACATAAGTCAATTCAAATAGTTCATTGCCACAAACTCCAAATAAAGGTGCATACAGTTGAAAACCTGGCTAACAGGAATTACTACTTCATGCAGAAGCCTGCACAATAGTAATGACTCTGTGCAACCAGGCCATTAGTTTCACTGAGTCACAGCTCTCTGTGTGTGTGTGTGTGTGTGTGTGTCTATGTGTGTGTGCGTGTGTGTGCGTGTGTGTGTGTGTACACACAAAATCTACTGACGTTGATGACAAGTTCTGCTTATTTCTCTAATGCTGTAGAGAAAAAGGTGACAAACCCCAGAGCTCACCTCTGTCCAGCTCCACAGACAGTAAAGTAAAGCCAAAGTGCACTTTAGAGCTGAGGTTCAGGTGCTTCTTACGCACCAGGAGGGGTACAACAACTACAGAGGAACAATGTAAAAAAACTGGAAATTCTGGACAGCTGCACGCACATGTAAGTTCTGGAGGTGGAAAACTCAACCCCACACACATTAGTCAGGCAGAGATAATTTTCTCTCAAACAAGGATGTAATTACCACTGTATGTCACACAACTGGAGTTTACAGAAGTCAGTTATGTTTGTTCCTATGAAACTGCCATTTGATTTGCGACAAATGGAAAAGGTCAGAGGAGGCAGTTGTTGCCTGGTTTACACAGGCTCACTTTCAGGCGAGCTGCAGCCACCTGCACCTTAATTGACTGATACAGGATTAGAAATGGGAGTTACCAACCAGGCAGCTGTGCATATCTACACCAGCTTGGTACATATTGTTTTATGGGAGCTATAGCAGTATGATAAACCGAAACCTTGAGCAATGAGGAGAAGAAATGTGTATAGAAGAAACAAATAGTCGAATACGCATTTCTGCAGCTCTTTAAAAGCTCCCTGATAGATTTTGCAGTAGAATGTCATGGATAGTGTCCAAGTTTAGTGCTGGTGGTGAGTGGGCAGGTATGAGGCAGTGGACACTAACAGTAGAAATGTCTGCGTCACTCACAGCGCAGATGGTTCAAAGTGCAAAGGACTGTGGAGCCATCTGTTTACCCAGCCTGCCCCGGCCTCATGTCACTGCAGCTCAGCTCATGGACAGAGCTCACACTTTAAATAACATTTGCATTCTCTGGCACGAAGAAGGGGCAAAGCCTGCACTTTACTTTGTACAAATCACAGGTAAAATACTAACGCTGGTATTGAAACTACATACTAATTTGAATAAGTATCAAATAAATAAATAAAATCACATAAACATGAGCTTTATCAGAACCAGTGTAAGACCACATGGTAACATAATAGACTAATTTTGTACACAAAATAATAGTACTTGTCTAAAAATAGTATTTTAGTTTTTATATCAAAATTGGTATGGAGCCTCTCTAGTATCAAAATCGAGTTTGAAATAGAAATGTGACAATACTCGTCAGTAACCATTAAAACAGCTTCCTAAAAAAATTTATGGTACAAGAAACTAAAACAAGAAAATAAATGTTAAGTGTCCCTCCTTCCCCAGAAATACAAAAAACAATACACTACGTACTTATTAATGATGTTGGCAATATTTGTATTTTTGACATTGTGTAATAGTTTCCATACATTGCATTACATTATGAGTGGGCAAAAGTCAAAAGGTTGAGAAGAGATTGTCAATAATGTGGTTGGGTTTGGTCCATCGTAAATTCTCAGTAAAAAAAATGTAGTTTGAAGCAGAGATCTGACTTGATTATCGTTTGTGTTTAATGGCACTGGCTAAAGGTTTGTATATGTTCAGAGATCAACACAGAAAGTATTTTTTATTTAAAAAAAAAAAAAAAAAGTCAACATGGATATCAGTTTGAAAAAAGCCTCCCTTTTGCCTTGCCCTAATTATGAGAGTATGTTATATGTAGCTCAATAGTAGTCACATTTAGCAACTATAAGTAATAATCAGTATGCTCACTAAGAGTACTGACCGCCTGCTTATGCCAGAAATTGTGCTGTTGTGTGCAAATTAATCATATGCACTTGCAGGAGGCCTCTTTTTGATCGCCACAGTGAAAATGTAGAATTTTCAGTCGTTCGTGGTCGTCTCATTGACAGTAGAAATCAGCCATTGTTAATAAACCTCATTGTCTGCTCTCTTAACGGACCGTGGGGGTGGGGGACTTCCCTCCGCCGCCGTTTGAGAAGACAAACAAAGTCAGGAGATACAGAAAGTTAATAAAAAACAGCGTTGTGAACGACAAGGTCAAACAAGATGGCCGTGATAAGAGTAAAACAGAAGGGAGGCCTGACTCAATTGGTCAAAGGAGTTTTAAAAATGCAGAAATACAACCGACCCCAATTGTAGCATGACTACACGCTGCTCGGGGGGAAGAGGGGGAGCAGACGTAAAGCTACAGAGACAGCAGCAATACCAACAACACCCCCCCCCACCTCTGAGTCAGCCATGCCCTATTTACCCCTACAATACATCAACCAACCGCATGAAAACTGTGGGAAGCATTAAATAACTGCTGCTGAAGTAAAGGACTTGACAATACCCCAAAAAAACAGAACTTCGCAAAAGCAAAACCCAAACTACAGAAAGGTCCAGAAAGCATTTTGACGACTTCACAGTAAAAGCTTTGTTCTTTTCATAGCGGTGTTAATGGCCTATCCAAGTTAGCCATGCATGCGAGGACGGCCCGCACGTGAAGAATGCGAGGAACGTAGCGCTATTAGCCTGTTTTATTAAGCGGCAGCGTTCGGCAGCGTGTGGCGGCGCCGACTGCTGATGCTGCCTGTGAGCCCGAGACGACAGAGGAGCTCAAAGTGAAGACGAGCTGGATCCCCGGGGCGGAGGCCAGATATCCACAGCAGTAGCGCAGTCTGAGAGTTGTGAATAAACAGGCCTGCGAGGCGCCCCCATCGCTGCAGCCGACCAGGAAGCCCACTGGAGCAGACCAAAGCTGGGCAACTCCTCGCGGCTCGGGCCAGGAAACTCCCGAGAAAGTAACTAGAGAATAAATCAACAAAAAGATGAAAACAGATTCTGGAGAGTAAGACGGCCGTGCTTAGGACCATCGGTTTGAACTACTGGGGGATTAATTTAAAAGCACTAAGCTCACTGTTTTGGCAGAGACTCGGGGATGGTGTGGTAAGTGGGTTATGGCGCAGCCCATCTCGGATCGAACCCCCCCGCCCTCCCTCTGCCTTCAGCTGCCAACACCAGCTGAGGACTGGGATTTCAACACCACAGCAAGTCCAATAGAAAGAAATGACAGGAGAGAACATGCACAGAACACCTCACAATGATAACACAGGAACGCAATATCTCGCAATGTTTAGGCGACAAAATGTCCGCAGCAACAAAATATGATGTTTAAAATCTGAGTATTTGGAACCCACAGAGATACTTTTTGTTCATTGTGGTCGAAGTATTAAAATGGCTCGATTTTGTTGGATTCTATACTGCGAAGATTGTTGTACTAAGCTATTAAGAGTGCATAACTGGACAATATTAAGGAAGGGAGAGCCGGTACAAACAAAAGAGGATGTGGTCAACTCAAACCACAGGCTGTAAGAACTACAAGAAAGAGAGTGCGTGTGCGTGTGCGTGTGCGTGTGCGTGTGCAGTCCAGCTCTGGAACAGTCTGGGAATACGACTCACACCAATTTAAAACCAAATACAAATAAAACGGTTTTATTACAGTACTGTAGAAAGAAGTGAAATATTATAAGCCTGGTATGTGTTGTTATGTGTGCTAAGTTTATAAAAAATGAATATGTGCTATAAAATTTATATTATGAATGGATAAATCACCTTAAATGTAGAAAGTAATGCATGTGTGTGATAGATTTAGACAATATTGTTGATATGTTGTCTGAATATGGAGTATGGAAAGTAAAAATAATGGTATAAGGGGATATTTCTGCACTTTTGTTAGATTGACATAATGTCTTCTGGGATCAGGACGCTCCAAGAAATACAGAGGCATTCATTTTTGTCAATAACTTCCAGCTCGAGATGCCATACAAAAGCAACCACATGAGAGTTCCTGAACTGGAGACGGGAGTAAATAAGTTACGCTTCTTCCCACTCGAGACTCTTCTTTTGTCATTATATTTTATACATGAGCAAATGGTACAGAATGTTTTGCTTTTGCCATAAGAAATAAATTTGTGAAAACGGAACGTAACACCCGAGCTCTTGAAAAGTGTATGGAAATGCAGGCCTATGTGAAGCTTGTGTTGGGAGCTTTAACACAAACTGAAATCTGAAATGCTAACGGAGTGCGTTTAAAATGTGCGCTGTGAACCATTTCTTTATTTGACTGGGACAATGCAGACATACATAGCTACAAGCTGAAAATGCAGCTGATGCGACACATACAGAGTGTAGCTACTGCCAAATCTCAACTACTGTCCCCGGTTGGGCTTTTCCCCATCATTAATGGTTCAGAACATTATAAACGCATAATCTTTAAACCCTTACTTACTTACAACAGCGCAGTTTAACATAGTAAGTGTTCCCACATCCAAACACAGTGGGTTCAACTTTGGCTTGAATTGAGGTGAACAGCTTAAGCTCAGATATGCATTTGTGAGTGACTTCCACAGTTTATATAGTTCTTAAACGAAAACGTTGCTCTAAAGTGTCGACTCTGAATCCTTATTTGAAACCATCAACGGCGAATCTAACACGAATCACAACAATCAAATTAAAGACTTATTCCGTAATTGTGCTGCCCTAACATGAGTCTGCGAAGTCCTCCCTCGCACCTACCGTCGAACGTAGCAGCTACTATTATTCCAGCACTGGCTCTTTTGTCCGATCTTCGCATGTAGGGGACAAAGAGCGCCGGGGCCCTCCTCGCCCACTTCTCACACGGTGTCACGGGCCGACAGTGGCGTAACATGAGGCGGGATGAAACTGTAGCGTGGAGTGGAGCGGGCCCCAGGGGAGAGCGGCCACTGTTTGCCCGGCGGACTGGGAGCAGGGAGAGCAAACACAGTACAGTAGGTCCATTGAGACGCCGGTAAAACACAGAGCGGCAAAAAAGCACTATGCAAACCGACCGTGTGAGAACGAGGGGAAGAATGCCCATTGAGTGAGCGGAACAAGGCCAGAGCAAATAACACCAGGCAGTTGCGCATTTCAAAAGGCCACAGCCAACTTTATAGCGCTCTGTACCTACAAACCCGACTGCAAGATAATAGAGGCTTGCACCGTTTTGGAAACACTTACATTTTTTAAGAGTTGCATTTGAGATTAGATGTAGAGCTGCAACGATTAATCGACTAATCATGACTAGTAGACTAAAAAAAGTCAATATTTTAACTATTAAGAGTGTTTTTTAAACTTCCTATAAGTTATCTGTCCTTTTCCTTCGTATCTACCTGCGTTGCAACAATGACATTTCCCCATGTGTGGACAATAAAGGAATATCTTATCTTAATATTCTCTATAAACCTCTTCAGGCACAATATTTCAAGCTTTATTTTGTGAAATGTGTATTTTTAAAGTCTAAATGTACCATAGGAATAATCGCTGACAAGTCGACTACTAAAATTATAGTTTGTTTGTTGCAGCCTTTATTAGATTAGTTTTGTTTGTTTTTTTCAAATGTTGTTTACTGTCCAAGTGTCCAAACTTGTCAATGATGATGAACATTCTAGACTAAACTATGAACTGCAAAACTAATATTAGAATCAATGCATTTCAGAGCAAGTTTGTAAAGGTCTTAACATGTTTTATGGACAAAAAGAAGCACTAGAGATGTCTTGTTTTGTCGTCGGCAAAGGTCATTTCATAATCTAATATAAAGTGCAGTAGGGCTGAAGTCAACAAAAGGAATTCTCTGTCCACTAAACAAGGGCCTGTACATCGAAAAACTCTCACTCAAAACTATGAAGTCTCTTGATGATCGGACCACAAAATCCACCAGACCAAGTGCCCTGACAACACACACGATCACAAGTACAGATATTTATACTGAAAACTACTAGAGTATAAGTCGCACCAGCCAAAAAATTCAGGATAGAGAAGAAAAAAACATATTAGTTGCACTGGAGTATGAAATGCGGTTGCAAGTGTAAAAAAAACAAATAATATCACATAAGTCGCTCCGGAGTAGAAGTATAAATATATGTATAAGGCCAAAACTATGAAAAAAAGGTGCAACTTATAGTCCGGAAAATATGGTGCATCTTAAAAATACAACTCACACCAACTCAATCATGCTTTCCCTTTTTTCTGACATGATAAATCCCTATAATCCCAATATAAAACTATTAGTCAATTCATGAAAACGTTGGTCGACAAAAACAGCATCACCCAACAACATAATCGCTCATTTTGCAGCCATACTTCTCTCTACCAGCTGAAACATATTCCAACTATTTAAAAATTGGTTATTATTTTTAAAACATCATGAAGAGTTGGTTGTCAGAGGTCAAGAACCTTACGTGGCCCTGCACCTTTGTCCGATGCCAGCGGCAGCTCAGTGACAGTGAACTTTACACGGGACAAACATGAGCCACACGAGGGGCAGCTGGTGAGCACAGGTGAACAGCCTATTCACCAGACGTTATAAAGCGGGGTTTGTTTTCACTCAAAGAGGATTACAGCGGCAAGGTGTGGTCGCGTCAGCCAATAGATGCTTTGTACCCCATGAGAAGAGCCATTTAGAGCAAGTTCAATAGAGACACAGGAGCCTCTGCTGGCAGTGACCTTCTCAAGTCCAGGGGTCAAAGCCACAGTTTTTCTTTCCGAAAATAGAAAATGGGTCACAATTTACATGCGTTTGTTGATGTACAGGTCACATGACGATCCGCGACAGTGTGTTTTTTACTCATGTATTATCAGCCTCCTAAACTATCTCAGGCATCTGTGCTGGAATTCGGCCCGGCGTAAAAACAACTGAAGAGGTGTGTCTGTTGTTAGAGCAGCGTCAAATTCAGCTTCAGAGGGACCGTAGTAACACAACAGTGTTTATACATTTTATAATACAAGCCTGTTCTGCAGTCACTTCTCCTGTAAATCACATGTACGCTTCTTTTTTCTTTTAAACTACAGAGCAAAGTGCTTTTGGAATAAACTGGACTCGGGGCAAAAGTTGTCTCGCTTCCTTTAGTGTTGAATGAGTTTTATCATCAATTTTTGCAGACTAAAATGTCTGACGAATGAGCACAGAATAATCAGACAACACAGAAATGATTGTCCATGTTACTCAATTTAGATCATTTTGTCACGATTAAAAGCTTATGGAATTCAGAAGCTATTTCCTCCCATTCCTTGTCGTTTTCCGTTGTGATTGGAATCTTCTGACCACACAAAATCAGCCACAAGCTTTTTAATGTATTCTATTAGTAGTTTGCCCTTTTGATTTATGCCCAATTATCGGCTATATTTTTTCATTTTGAATCATTTAGTATTTTTTTGAGTTTGCAGTTGTGTATTGTGCTGTGATTGCGGGACACAGTGACTTAAAGTGGAAAGTATGTGTCCACAAACTGGGTCAAGTGGGTGAGTGCCCTTCACAGCACACACCTGGAGCAGCAGAAACAGGTAAACAACTGCCGAGTGCTGAGAACAGGGCACTTTTCCCCTTTAATACGGCTTTATTTAATTCTATATTGTCACAACAGGTAGATCTCCTGTAAGTAAACCTGCTCAAACACGTATCTAATCATTTACTGAAGGTCGAGGAGAAAGCGCTTAACAAGAAGGGAGGATGAGCCAGTGAAGAGGAGAGGAAATGAGAGGAGGAAGGGGAGCCCAAACATGAGGCGGCTTCTTGTAACAGAGCTCTCCCTCCCGGCTCTTGTCTGACTGCTCGTCTCTCCGACTTATCAGCTCATCCCTCCAACCCTCTCCCACGATGATAAGACGCGCGACTGTTGTGCTAAGAAACACCCAAACTTCAGCTGCTTCCTTCTGCAGACGTCTCCTGAGGACAGTTCACAGGGCAGTCCCCGCACCACATTAAACGGTAAACATGTCCATGGACAAACCTTTCAACAATCGACGGGAGAAGAACAAACTCATCGTGATCACGCGGTCGTATCGAAACAGATATGAATACTAGACACACATTTTTACGACACATAACGGGAAAAAATGAAATCTGTCCTAAATGAGAGACTGGTCTTGATCTAGGATACATCAGAACTAGATAAACGATGTAAAAAACACTATATGTTTTGTGTTAAAAGCTGCAATTGTCATGTGTAGCTTTTTATTATCATTTTGGTATCAGAAATTATGTAAAACGTTAGTATGGTGACAACACTTTCCACTATTTCATTATGTGGCATGAAAGTAAAGCAGCAGAACAGTTTTATTACACAATTAGGCCCTTTATGCAGCAGCATATTGAGCACTGAGATAACAAGGCTGGCTGAGGCTGATAACTGCACTAAATAAAGACATACTGTATTACGCTTAATTTGATGGACGAGATTATGCTCAGTCTGATGGAAATTGTTCTTGGAAAGTTAAAGAAACTCATACTTCCTATAACTAACCACCTGTGCCATACAAATAACCATGTTCAAAACCTCAATAAGGGCAGTAACAAACAATTACTTCAGTAGTATTTTTTTCTATTAGCTTTATTAGTCAAAAGATTATTTCTATTGTACAATTATTTTAAATACAATTTCATCCAAATATAGCTTGAAGAATGGTGTCTGAAGGCTGGATACAGAATACTGGTGAGTAGAGTATTATTCATCAAAATCAAAAATAGTTTAGTGATGCTGCCTTTGTAATTAACATAATGTAGCATGTATTTTGGTGTCTGTACAGTTCAAATAAATAATGATAAAATAATTGTAATGGTATTTTGACCATTATTAATAGTCAACACTCACACTTTATGCAGTATGCAGGCCGTTTTTTGTGTGAAAAAAACGGAAATGAGCGCATTTTTTTCTACATCAACTATGCAGTAAATGCTCGATACGCCGGCCGTGTGATTCACAGTGCCTCCATTCCTCCTCCACTGCTCAGTCACTTCCTGTTGCACTCACCTCAAACATCAGACAAGAACACTCCAAATAAAACACAGATGGGACTTTCAAAAGCCGCCGGAACAACATGGACGCCTTTATTGCTCTAGGAAGACACAATGAAGTGCCTTTACACACAGTCACAATCAAACTCTCACTGGCGGGTTTGACGCAGAGGGAAAGATGAAGCTATTGTACTAGAGTGATTCAGCTCCATGACTCAGGAACAAGCCTTGAATACTTGCTCATTTACACGGAATCACGGTTTGAGCAGCGTCGCCTCTTACTCCCACTGGAATTTAATTTACATGACTTGGACATGACAGTCTGGGCATTGGCAGGTGGGGACCCGTTTCTTCAAGGAGGCTACACAAAGCATTACAATATTGTGCGGGAATATTGTTTACTTGTCACAATACCAACATGATTATTTCAATTTTAATCATTTAAAATCACGGTACTTGTTTTGTATTATTTTGTGTTATAATTAAAGCCACTGCAGAATAGACAAGTTGCTTTGCTTCAGGTTAGGGCTGCCACTAACGATCATTTTAAGATTTTTACTCAATTTAACCCAGATGAAGTTGAAGGGAGCACATTTATGGACTAAAGAATCAAAATACACATCATCAAATACACAAAATTTACCGGTACACACTTTCTACTGCCTTTTCATGGACTTACGGCTCAATATGTGCCAAAACACTTGTGTTCTCGGCTCTTGGCATGTTTCAGAACCTACGTATAGACAACTTAACAATTATTCAATTACTAAATTCGTTGACAATTAGTAGTTGCAATTAATTGATTAAATTGTTGCAGCCGTACTCCAGGTTATGAAAGGAAGAACGAGAAGCTGTAACATTCACAACCGAATTTAATTGTTGCTGCAATTACACCATATGGGAGCAATAATTTAAATCCTAATAAAGCTCGATTTGCACAGCTTTGCTTTGGATATTAACAGCGTAGAGTAACTGCACACCGTTTTGTGCTGCACAGATGAGGCGCGGACAGTGAACATGAGCTTATGACCCAACAGGTGTGTAATGGCCAGGCCTCGGTGGAAGTGAGACAGCCAAGGTCAATGGACTTCTCTCTGCCCCATAAAAACAGATGGAGACAGAATCAGCTGTATGTCCAGGGCTTCCGTAAAGGATTTCCTCTTTCCAGGACACTTTTGGTCATGCAGCCGCACACAACAGGCCTTATTGTGCACGGACACAGCACCTGCCGGCAGAGGCTGGTAAAGTTTAACTCAAGAGACAACACTTGCATGAAGATATACGACAGAGGCGGTCACGAGATCAGAAGAGTCAGCATACAAAGTGGGATGGCAATAAATCAACGTAAGCCAAGAAAAGGAAGTTCACTGTTATTTGAGAGCTTGGCATTGGCTGGATTGTTCTAGAATAAAGTGAAAAGTAATTATTTTTGCTCCTTTGTGTGTCATTTTGAAATCAATGAGACAAACAGAAAGGAAACTATCGCATCATCTCAAACAAATAGTTATATATTGACTTAAAAGTAAAAATCTTGTGTCGCGTCCAAAAGGTCTGGTAAGTGCATTGTGGTCAAGTGCTCTCCTCGAGACCAGTGCTGACCAGGGCAAACTGTGGCAAGAAAGGGCTCCTCCACATCTGTGTTTATTCTCTGCTCAAACCAGCAGGCTATATTTACCCCGGTCAAACAGCAGCACACAGGTCCAGAGCAAAAGGATGTGGCTGCAGGACAGGCCCTTCTGAGCCTCCAGGAACTGCCCTATAATATATTTAGCCTCAGAAGTCCATCTTTGATCACATCAATAAACACATAAGCTCATATTGTTACACCCGTACCACACGCTGATTCATCTGTTTTGCAGATTGGTAAACAACACCTTGAGGGAATCTGACCTCTGTGGGAGGATGAGGAGGCGGCCTTCATAGATCAACTGTCCACCACTGAGTGGATGTGTTATAGCCACACAGGCCTGTAAATCATGGGCTCGTTTAAGAGGCCTGCTGCGCTCTCTCTCTGTTAATCTCTGACCTGCTCACACTGTGCAGCACAGACTTATGGGAAGGACCCTCAAGGGATGTAAATATATATATATATATATATCACAGATTAGAATTCAGT
>NW_027315724.1:23380420-23432920 GCF_026437365.1 Eucyclogobius newberryi
TGTAAGTCTATTGAACATGGAGAGGACAGGCCTACACACACCAATCAATACCTGCTCTTTGATTCAAACCATCCTCTACAGCACAAACTCAGAGTGACTAGGACATTAAAAGAGCTCAAGTGGTTCCCACAAGCACAGAGGGAGAAATGAAAGAAGAACCACATATATAGAAAGCCGTCTGCATGTACCGTACATGTGGATATCCAAAATGGGCTTTCAATGCTTTCAATAGATTTAAGAAAGCCAAAAAACAGGACAAAGAAATGTGCAAAGTTTGGTGTGTCCAAAAAGCTCCAAAGGATTTTCAGACAACATAACATTCCAGTCTGTTTCAAATCTTCCTGAAGTCCACGTCCATCTTCACTGTCTTCAGTGCGTTGAGCTCTTGATTGTTGCCAATCACCAGGACCTCAGCCTTCTGACAGATGTTTAAAACGTTTATTGTTCATATCATTAGTGTTTTTTTTTTATAGGCAGACTGCATTATTCATAATCATGCAAGCAGCACAGCCATTTGTTAATCTGGTGTTGTTTTTCTTTTATTAGACAGCAGGTGTCAGTGTGGTGAAGGTAAAAGGCTACAATCCCTTTCATTATTCTGTGCTATCCCAAAACATGTGAGAAAATGCTTTAATATGTATTTATTTAGTTATGTATTTAGTTAGTTATTTAGTTAGTTAGCTAGTTAGTTAGTTTTACATACCTGCAACTATGTTCAGTGAAGGATCAATTACCCAAGTCTAAATGTGTAAATGTTCATGTTGAGTCCTAAACAAAAGCCTAAAAGTTTAATTTTAAGATAAGATAAGATAAGATAATTCTTTATTGTGCACACATGGGGAAATGTCATTGTTGCAACGCAGGTAGATACAGAGGAAAGGACAGATAACTTGTAGGAAGTTTTAAAAAACACTCTTAATAGAATAATAAAAAAAAACTCTTAATAGAAGAACTCCTATAGACAAAACCTCTCATTTCCTAATAAGGAATGGAGGGGGAAAATAAATACAGATTAAAATAAGATTAAAATAAAATATAATATAAAATAAAATAAAAACAATTTTACGTCTTGAAGTCAAACACATTTTACTCACAGGCCTGTTGGATCTGTACTTTAGCTCTATGTTATTATGAGCGCTGCTAAAGCCTGTCACGATGATGTAGGTCAGGAACCATCCAGTTCGAAACCATATCACCCACAATGCACCTCGGCTCTCTACCTCCCGCACAGCCGACGTCGCATGCGCAGATCTGCACTTCATCTGGATGGGTGGAGCGCGGTTCACTCCCATCATCCACGTGCTCTGTAGCTCAGTGACAGGCCAGGCACTTGTCTCCGCGTCTGCGAACGACGCCCCGGTGTGTTTGGGATGCAAAGTCAAGCAAGGCTGACAGCTCGATGCTCCAAATGTCATGTCTTTTTCGGGACAAAATATCCATTGACCAATAATGGACGTGTTATGGGATAAAGTACCAAGTCAAAGACGGGACGAGGCTTATTCTTCGCCACGGCGGCTGGTCGACTGCGCTCTCTTATTGGAGGAAACGCTCACGCCCGAGACGATGGTTGCCGCGGCGCTCCGTCTCCAGGTCGGGTTACAGTGAACGCTGTGTTTACGGATACAGCTGGTCGTCAAGATGCGCTGAATCGTGCGCACTTGACCCGCTCTTTGTTTATTGCGGCGTTCTACAATTAGGCGGTGGTGGTTGTGTTATTAATGCGTTATTATGCCTCTTGGGGCTTTGGCTACTTTTAAATGTTAATCCTAAGTACTCTTTAATTTTGAGGCTATCCCCACAAGGACTGCTGCAATGGCTTCACGCATTAAGGCTTCAATGACAGCCTCTCCAGCTATCTGATAATACCATCATTTTCCCCACACAAACGTAGCCTATGGACTGCTGTGTGACACTTCTCGCCTATGCTGGCATTTAAGGCAACAAGATAATGGTAAACAGTGGACAACGCTTTCTCTTGCCGCCGAAGAACTGTCTTTTTTCTCTGCCAGGACCCTTTGCCATCACAAATGTTGCCCCTTTGGAGGCGAGCGAACCAGGCCGCTACCCAGAGACAGACGCGGGTTTGTTGTGCTCATAGTCGGCATGATGCGGAATATGGTGCCTCTTTGCAGCTTTGCCTTCCACACTGCTGTTGTCATCTCACTGTAAGTCCGCGGATGTCTTAAAATGGATGAGTGCTATAACTGAGGACTATTCAGCGGCGTGAACAGCTCAAGAGTGGCCATGCATGTTGGATTTAGCCTTGCCCGGCTTGTCTGGATGTAGAGCGACAATCCGGGGATATTTCCACACACAATACAGCGACAGCAGCTCATGCTCATGGGGATGGCTGGCGGGGGAGGTGCACCATCTCTGGGATTGATGAGGAATAATGAGCTCCCCTGTCCCGAGGATTTTACTCAGTTTAATCAAAGATTCCAGTACAATTGGGAGAACAAATGGTAGGCCGGGTTCATAGGATGTACACAGCTAAATCATCCTGGCTTTCCTAACGTAAACGTGTTTGCCCCTGATTATTTCAGGCTTGACCATTTTGTCCAGTTCAACACTTGGTTTGAGCTTCTAGCTCATCGTCACTGACTAATTCATTATTTGTCAGGGCAAAGAGCAGACTGTAATCTTAATAGCAAGTAATTAAACCTTTAGTGTTCATTAGGTACAAGCTCACAGCATCCTGTTTCAATCAATGCGTGTCAATGGGACAGTGTCATGAGTAGGATTCTTTAAACTAACGCACATGTTCCTGGATGAACTTTGAGAATACATCTTACTTATACACAGCATAGCAACAGCACAGGAGCCAGTGATGGGATTTGGCACTATTTCAACAGCCGGATGTACTGATCTGGGGAGCCCTCCTGGCTTTCTGATCCTCTGATCTCCGACTCTCCCCTCGTGGTCCCAGAACCCTGTCTCATTCAATGGGCCACCTATGGATTTTGTGC
The DNA here is from genome assembly GCF_026437365.1 of Eucyclogobius newberryi. Lineage (NCBI taxonomy): Eukaryota > Metazoa > Chordata > Actinopteri > Gobiiformes > Gobiidae > Eucyclogobius > Eucyclogobius newberryi. The sequence goes on from NW_027315724.1 coordinate 23,383,387, forward strand.
CTGAGTTGACAAAACTGTCAAACAGCAGTTGAGCTGCTATGAATCCATACGGTGGAGTGAAAAGTACTGCCCCCCGGTCATGTAGCAGCTGTGGGGGCTGCTGCTCCCCACCACCTCCAAGCCTCATCCCTCCAGGCCCTCCATCATCTAATACCTCTGCGCCCTTCAACATGACTCCTCCACCACCCATGATTCCTGCACCTGTCGTCCAAATAGAAAATGGCAGCACCTGGATCTCTCTGTCCCCAGATTCAGGTCACCACTGTGGGACAGGAAATCCATACTGGACTGCAGTGTTTGACTACGAGGCAACAGCAGATGAGGAATTAACTTTGCGGCGTGGGGATTTACTGGAGGTTCTATCGAAAGACTCCAAAGTATCTGGAGATGAGGGCTGGTGGACAGGCAAGATCCAGGATAAGGTGGGTATTTTCCCCAGTAACTATGTGACGAGAGGCGATGCTGCCAGCTACCAGCTGACTGCAGGAGGTCTGGTGCCCGGTGGCGAATGCCCCCTCGAGATAGACTTCTCGGAACTGGTTCTGGAGGAAGTGATTGGAGCCGGAGGCTTTGGGAAAGTTTACAAAGGAATGTGGCGAAGAGAAGTGGTCGCTGTGAAGGCTGCCAGACAGGACCCTGACGAGGACATTAGTGCTACAACTGAAAGTGTACGCCAGGAAGCCAGGCTGTTCTGGATGCTTAGACATCCCAACATGATTGCACTTAGAGGTGTCTGCTTGAGGGAACCCAACCTGTGTTTGGTGATGGAGTATGCTAGAGGAGGGGCCCTGAATCGGGCTCTTGCAGGGAAAAAAGTACCACCAAGAGTTTTGGTAAATTGGGCTGTCCAGATTGCCACTGGGATGGACTATCTGCACAATCAGGCGTTTGTACCCATTATTCATCGAGACCTCAAGTCCAGCAACAGTAAGTGCCTCCATTCTATTATTATTGTATTACATAATGATGTTTTAGGTGCAATGAATGAAGTATTTTCATAAAACCTTGAATTAGGCATAAACTAGCATACCCATAATTGTAGTTGAGTATTTTAACGATTAATTTGCATACAGTTCAGATGCATGTCTTTCTGTTGAGTGTCATCTTTTCTGCCTTTTCCCCTTCCCTTCTCCTACTGCTCCTCTTCTTCTGTTCTGCTCTGCAACTCACTGAGTTATTTTTGGTCCATTGTGCCACTTGCTGTTTAAAGATGCAGTTGCAGCTGTTGGTACTTAAACAGTTACAAACAAACAATTAAATGCGTGAGAAGTGCTGACTCAAGCTGATTGAGAATTTTTGTTTTGTGTCGGCCTATTCAGCTTATTGTCTGTTAAATTGTTGATGGATTTGATGAGTTCTGAACATCAGAGTCCTGGGAACAGCACCATCGCACTTGGACTATGCAATTAATCAAATTTCAATCAAATCATCATTCAACTTGGAACAGTCCATTTATATGTCTGTAGAAGCATGTTGTTGGGAGCAAGGTTAAGACTTTGGAGGAAGAAATTAGACAATGTTACTAGCTTATAACAATAATGATATATGTATTTTTTTACATTTTAGAGAGAAAAAAAAATCACGAATAATTTCTCCCATACTGCCCTGCCTTCATGGCTGTCTGATCTTGGCTTTGCTTCTGTGCCACGAGTCATAGAGGTCCTCGCCTCTGTCAGCTGTTGAAAATGTCAGTCCACCAAATTAGACCATTGTGCATGATAATAGCAACGAGTAGGCTAAATGCAGGAATTTTGAGTGAGCCCGAAAAGTGTGGAAGCAAATCCTTGAATGTATGACTCATGTCGATGCTTAGAGGGCCACATTAACATTAGCCAGTAGGAGAAGGAGCCAGGCACACAAGCTGAGATAGATTTGGAGCATCTGGGTGTTGGTTTAGGAGGCTATAAACAAGAGAAGGAGAGTGCGGGGGATAAACAGCTCCGGTTAGGGTTACACTTCAGCTCATTGTCCAGGTGCAAGAGTTTCAGGTGACTTCTCCAAACCACAGACCACTCAGCATCAGAGCCACAGCGCTGCACTGGCCCCGAGCCTCTTCTCTGTCGCATTTCCTCCATCAGTAAAGTGTCTCACTCCCACTTTCTCTCACAGCATTCAGAAGGAATTATGAAGGGCAAAACATACAAGCTTCATTTCTATTTTGTGCAAGACTTTCTAAATTTAGTTGTGAAATCTTTCATCTCTGTGAGTTTTGGAGTGTTGCTGTTGACAGGCTTTGCAGTAAGTGTGGCTGTGGAGCTTTGATAATCTCATTACCGCACTGTTTTTAGTGATGCCACAGCGAGTTTATGGGTTGACAGGTCAATGCCTCCTCGGTCATGTTATAGCTGCTGGAACTCTGATTGCAGTTCTTGTAATAACTATTGCTGAAAAAAACCTTTGTATTTAAAATAATGTACACACACAAATAGTAATTACATATTTGAAGCAGGCCACAGATCTATGATCACTATTGTGAAAGATTGTTTTTAAGAGCATTTGTCAGACTCACCATACTCAGGCATGAAATAATTAAAGTGATATAAGATGCAATGTTTGTTATTGAGGTTATGATGGTAGAATGACTATGATCATAGGCGTAACATAAAGCCCCAGGCCCTGACGGGTCCATGTAGGCCCTTGATCCACTCCTGAAATGATTATGCTGTCAAGCATATTATGCTCATATTTCTTTAATTAATAGGATTGCTTACATCGTTACAACGGCTGACTCGGTTGGCATACATTTTATTCTCACTGAGATTGTGACATTTCTATGCATTGGACTAACTTATAAAGGATACTTTTTTATAAAAAAAAATACTTTCATGAGCTTTATCCATGGTATAACAGTGTTACCTTGTCATAAACTCACTCTAAGTAGTGTTTTGTTTGTTTGATTCATGCATGTTTGGGTAATTCTGTATTGCCCTACATTTGAGGCTTGAGTTTTTATCTACCCCTTCACTCCCCCCTTCTCTGTATTTAATTAGGATGGTGAAAATAATTCAGCTTCCAGGTCATACATCATTTTCAACACAGAATTGAAAATCTACTGCTTGTTACAGTGAAATCATGGTTGACAATGAATAAAATGTAAATTACGGCTGTACGTTATAGTTAAAATAACTCATTCCTGGGAAAAAATAGCATAATATTTAACGAGAAGAATAGGCATGGTTTCCAATGTTATCGGCATTGTGTTCATTTTGAAAGGGCCAATTAAGTTATCACAATAAAAATACAGTATTTACTTATATTACTTTAAGTGTACACAGCTACAGTTCTGCTCATTTGTAGAAAAGACAATTTGATGAGTCATTGTTAATTACGTAAGTACCAACCTGTGTTATTTGCCAAAGAGAGTCACTGATACCGTTGCACAGAGCTCTATAGAGTATTAAGGCGGCTGAATGTAAGGCAATACATTTGAATCCATCACCTGTTGCTGACACATAGAGCCTCACAGTAAATGTCCTTTACTGAAACAACATCACATATTACACAAGCATGATGTAAGAACGCTGCTATTATCTGCCGCTTTAGGTGCAGTAGTTAAATTGAATGTCATGTTTGCAGAGTCAACAAACACCAGAATTGCCGGAGCCACACTCAACTTTCAAGTCTGTTCACATTTCAATCCAGTTTCAAAGCAATCAGCAGAATCACAAATTATTGAAATTAATTGAAAATGAATGACCAATGACTAAAAAATGTATTATAACATTAAGATTTCCTTTATTATTCTTTACTCAATGGATTATTTTGTTGTTTGTTTGTAGACAGCGCAAACAAATGGTTGATATTTAAATGCTTGTTACATTTGCCAAATAGCAAGGATTTGTGGAGCTTGGTGAAGCAAAACTAAAATGTCAAACCGATGGGGCCCACTAGGTTTTTGTGCATTATTGTCCAGTATAATGTTATTAATCAGTGCTACAGGTGGTAATGTTTTTCTCTCGAGGCTCTGGTGTAGTTGAGTTGTTGCCAGTCACCAAACCAGCCCTGTGTTTAATCATTTGTGATGTGTGGAGGCCAATGCTAACTCCCCGTTTGAAAATGCATTGGAGCTAATATGTAGAACGGTACAACATTTCAGAGCAGGCGTTCTAATTACCTTTCAGCCCCAGATTTTCCAAGTCAGTCCAGGTTCTTGTATCATACAAATTTGACTTATAAAGCTTGCTATTGACACAATGCGTTTGTAATTTTTTTTTCATAATTCTCACCCAAAAAAATTACATTTGTCATAATTTGTACATAGATGCGCCATGCTACTGTGTAAAGAGCATTCATTTAGATACATATTGTCAAAGAGTGCGTCATAGTGTTAAACTCTTTATTTTTTTAGACACAAAACAACAAAAACAAGCATAAAACAAGCAGACACACCCACATCCACCCTGTCACAAAAAAACACCTTTTCATATTGTGGAGGGAGGGTGGAGGTGCTACAGACGCCTGTGGGTCATCCAGACCCTAAGATAGCACAAGGGATAATATACAAGATTGGCATAAAGATGGACCCTGCATGTGTTTAATCCAGAGAGTAGTGCCCAAAGGAAGATTATTCATTGGGATCTTTTAAAAACAAAACAAAATCTTAAGTTCAAAGGAGTGAGATTTTATATTTTATTACAGACTTACAGTTGAAGGACTGTTGTTATGTCGATTTATTGGCCATGCCTGGCAGCTCTGTGCATGTCTGTGCATGTGTGCTGCTTGTGGTCGTAGGTTTTCCAGTAGAGAGGGCAACAATGACCCCATTCTCACAGAACAGTGAAGACCGGGCGCAGGCAGCTCTCGCAATGGCAGGAGTCAATGCAGGGGAGTGGAGCACGTGCAAGAGGCAGACACTACAGGCCACACATGAGTGAATGGAGGGAACATTAGCGCTGTCAGTATTTCAACATTACACACCTTAACAGCTAACCGGGCAAATAATACATTTGAAGGGGCGTGATGATCAATAAATTGGCTCTATTCTATCAAATCTCAAATTTACAGCACGTTCAAGTTACATTTTGACACTGTGACAAATATGAGTGATCTTGCCGGCAGATAGATGGATGACAGTCCGAGTGGGTAGAGGAGCTAAGGAGGAATGCAGTGGTTGATGTGGAGGAAGCCCTGCAGCCTTCAGGGGAAAAGAAATACAGCGCTAGATGGGGGAGGGAGGACTGTGTGTTGGAATAGCACTGGAGAAGGCCAGATTATGAAGAGGTCAAACCAATGTTTATATTGAGCACTTTTGGCTTGGCTATGGCTAATGATGGTTATCACACCGGCATAATGTAATCATGATTTTTGTATCCATTATGCATTTGCTCATCCTTCCATTCGTAGCACGTTCTTTAATACTGCTTCTGTAGTAGCAGCTGCCCTGGGGCAGAATGAAAGAAGCTGCCAATAGCGTCACAGTCTCTCTCAACACAAACACACAGAGGTGGTGAAGGGTCTTGCTCAAAGACACTATGTCAAAATTCATTGGCCAGAGCAGGGCTGATCTTACAATAAGGATTACTAGTTACCACTCTACCCTTTTAGCCACAATAGAAATTCTATTATTTTTTTGATAGTTTATACATAGATTATAGACAGTTTAACCAGTTTGCAAAATAAATAATGCGCATGTGTAGGAATTTTTTGTTCCCATCATACACTCTTTCCCACACACACGCACTTCATTTAATAGCCCCATCACTGTGAAAGAGAGGCGGCCTGGTCACACAAATCTGCCGTCTGCATTTGTTCACAAACAAAGTGAATAGCTGCAGGGTGAAACTGTGCCACTGTGCAACTCAGGATTAGAGCCTCAATGGCCTGTAGTGGTACGAAGGGAGCCAACCCTGGGTATCAGTGACATGGAAGTCAAAGTCAATACAACTGGCAGTTCTACATTTGTACATTGATGATTTATTGAAGTACAGAACTGTCCAAAAAATACAACAACATCAAGTAATGTAAAGATAGAAAATGTAGTGCCCAGAGCTCACTTTCTGGTTCTGGAGAAAATGTGTTTATCCCTCAAATCTCACAATGTTTTTCTAAAAAAAAATAATGAATTGATTGCTTAATCTTTTAGTGACGGATGTTTCAAATTTTGCCTATTAAAACTGTGATTGGAAGGTAAATTTTGTCCATTACAGACATTGCTATCATGCAATTTATGTAAAAATCTCTGTATTGTCACTTCTACAAAATCTTAAATATTGTGAGGTGTGTGAAAGGCAAACTGGGGTAGAGCGACACAAAGCCCTGTGGTATGCGCTGCTAGTACAATGACAACAAAAAGTCTCCCTGCAGTCATTTCTCTCTACCTCAGTTTTCAAATCCAGACATCATTGGAATCTTCCGCACTGCTCCCATATCCCCCACTCCCCCCTGTGCTCCTCCTTTCCTCCAGCCTTCTCTTAAACTAGCTCTTCATTCCGCATCCCTGGCCTGGATTCTGCTCCCTAATCTTTTCTCTGTGCCTTATCATTTTTGCATCTCTCCTCCTTCGCTGCTCTCATCTGCAACACTCTTTATCTTCTGCATATTACACACACAATCTAGCTTTCAGCTACTTCATGTTTTTGTTCTGGCCTGCTTGTTGCTTTGGGTAAATTTGAGTCAGCACGGCGACACTGAGCAATACAGTGTAAACATATAAAATAAGCATTTGTATTAGTCTTGCTGCCCCTCTGACCATTTTGGTGAGGTGTAACCCAACAAAGATAAGATAAGGGAACTTGTAACTAATTTAAAACCAAATAATCTAAATGAAGCCAAAGTTGCCCTCCGAGGAAACTGCAGTTGCGATTTTGGGCGTTACAAAAATAAATTGAATTGAATTGAATTGATGCCACTTTTTGTTTTCTGTATAATTTTGATTGCATTTCTGCACAGTGTGAGTCATGAAACATCTTCTCTCAACACATGGTATATATTTGTGTCCGGGTAATGATTATCCAGTTACTAAATTAGTAATTCAATCAAAAACTTTATTTATTCTAAAATGAAAATTCAGTTCCCGATATTATTGGGTAATTATTTCATGATCGATACGTTGCATTATGGCATATAGTTGGATGAGTTGTTTCAGCCCTAGTATGAATAAACTCACATACACGTTTATACATCTCATACACTGTGAGTTAATAAACAGACAGAAATGCAATATTATGCATTATATTATTATTATACGCTTATTATTAATTATTCCATTCAATATGTTAATTATGAGTTTTGTTGACATATTTCATGTTTTGAATATGTTTAACATGTATGTTCATAACAGTCTAGAGCATCATGGCTGCCTCTGCCAGCTGTGACCTCTGTTCTGTTGCCATAACAACGGTTAATGACACAGCACAGTGGATTGATCCTTGGGCAGAAAAACACTTGTGGCATGAGCAATGTGTGGCATTGTGTCCACATCAGCCCTGAACGCCCCCTCACTCTCAAATATGAAGAGTCTTTGACTTAAATAGATCCTCCATCAAGCAAAGAAATATAACTATTTTTAATGACAACTAAACAGACAGCATTGTGTTTCACTAAATCCTAAAAAACACCCACTACATCCTAGCAAAAACACTAAACAGCATGTCTAATATGCCACATCAAACAATTGTAATTTAGTAGATCTGGAATTAAACACAATGTGTGTCTTTGTATTGACACTTCAGCTGCATGTGTTGGATTGGTTTTGTAGTTGTTCTATAGAAGAGATTTGACAGCCATAGGCTTTAAGTCTATATGACAGGTTTGACTAGACATTTCACTAAAACGTAGTGAACACAATTATATTTCAGATTTTACAAACATTTTGCCAATTTGTCCCCAGAATAACCATTTATGTAAAGTTTAGAGTGGCACTTCCTGGTTGGGCAGCAAATAGGTAGAGGTAATTCCACAAATGTTCCCTAGCAACCATACTGAAAACAAGAGCCAAAATCCATTTAAAATATACGATAGCAATGATTTGACAAACAATTATACCATAAAATACCTTTATTTTGTATGATGATTGTTTAAACTGCCAGAAAATTGTCAGTTAAGTGACAACTCGTCCCCTGACCGCTCATTCACTACAAGGTCGTGAACGATTTAGTAGACTATATAGTGCACTCAATCACAAAGTGATTCGGACTCTGAGCTCACTGCTTTCTCCTTGCCGCGGGTCACCATAAAAATAGATTTATGTAATAAATATTGGTAAAATCCTTCTGGCTAGTGCCGCCTGTGCCCTTTGTAAGGAAGAGTGTGCACGTTTGGATGCAGCCCCTGTGTTTTCAATTTGCATGTCGCTTATTGATGACATAAATAGAGGGATTCTGTTTTAGAACTTGGCACTACTTCCTGTAATTTTCAAACTCTTTAGTTTTCAAAATTAATTCACAAACTGCAACTTAACAGACACAAAACAATGATAATTATTTACCAAAGGTGCTATCCTACCAATCCGAAAAGTCATTACATTAGACTTTAAGCATTGTAATGGACTTTTGTAATTTAATCAATGTATAGTTCGTTTAGTTATAATCTATTCACAAGTTTCAGTTGCCTGCTTATCGCTTTAAAACTAAGTGATATTTTGAGGATTTTTTTTATTCAACAATATCATATTTTATTTCGAATTCTTAAATTGTCATAGTAACAGTGCTAAATTGTCATCCCTCTCAAACACCTGAATTGTCTTCTTTGGACAGTTAAGTAAAAAAGTGAAAATGAAAACTTGTTTGTCAATTGCACGTAACATCAGACAAATGATAGTAAACTAATTTGTCACAACGTCCTGTTATTTTTTCCATTAAAATAGTGGTCTGTGTAACATTCGGTAACCTATTTGAACCAGGTGCATTTAGACTTTGTACTTTTTCTTCTGGTTGGCCTATGTCGGGTTTGTAATGTGTCACTTGTGTTCTAACCTATCCTTATCAGTGTTTAAACAGTGTCTGGTGGTATTTCTCTGCACTCAGCAGAGAGCAGAGTCCAAGGACAGGAGAAAACTACAAAACATCAAAAGTTAGGCGCACATTTTTATCACAGGAAAAAAAGCGGAAAGCCTTTGAGTGAAAGAGGAGTCAATAATAGTGGGGTTTTCACAGCTGGTCAAACATAATATATTGTGGGTTTCACTTGTTAGTCTTTCATTCGCACTTTTCACTTGATGTCATCAACATTAGCTGGTGGTGTGAAGCTAACTAGACGCACTGCTCTGTCTGAAGCTCTGTTACTCAAGTTACACTTTAATCTGAGCTTTGTTTGAACATAATCTGGCCATAAAGAACAGACGTAGTGGAAACTACAACTGGTGAGCTGAATGTGCGGTTAAACAAGTCCTTTTGTTTAAATAACAGTGAGTGACCAACTTTTTCTTCAGTTAGTCGTTCACTCTCACCATTATTTTGAAAAGCAAACACCTGAACAGGACCATGAGCTCGCATTGATCACAGGCTCTGGAAATGTTTACCTTAAACACATTTTGTATTGTAAGTTTTCAGACCATCTAAACACTTATGATGCATTTGCTAATGTAATTTGTGTCACCACGGTAACATACATTTTGTTCTCCCCACACCAATAACATGTTAATGGTCTTCATGATGTTCTTATATGTAATTGGACTCTTTCTATGAAATGTATATAATGCAAGATAAATAAGACACATTTCGGAGGAATCTGAATTGAGATTTTGCCTCCAGTTAATCTCATTTCTTTTACTGTAACTATTTACCAGCATCTTTCTATAAGCAACATTGTCTTTAGATTATTGTTTTGGTTTTTTTAAGCCTGACACTCTCATGGCGATCAGAGTGTATTCTTCAGGTTTCTGCTGTGAGTTAAAAACATGCTTTCTTTGCATTAGAAGAATTTTGTGATGTGGATGGGAATTGTGATGCTTGAAGGCAAAGTTATGAGAAGATGCTGCTTGAGAATGTTGGAGCTGAGTTAACAATATTACAACAAGATGGAAGTCAGAAGTGGAGCTGGTAGTTCTGCTGATATCACTGACCCTGTCCCAATTGCCACACACTTCGCTGAAGAGAGTGCATTTTCAGTGAAAACACTGAAGTGTGCCTTTTCTGAAGGTGCATGAAATGCGTGAGTACACAAAGGTGCAGAGGTGGTAATGAGAATTGGGACTTCAGATCATTTGTGTAGTGAAAGTGATAAGGTAAAACAGCTGTCAGTGGCGTTTTAAACTGCACTTAATTGAATCTGAAAACTAAAGCCTAACCCAATATTTATCATTTGTTGAGTTGGCAACAAATAAATAATGTTAAATAAATAATAATGTTACATTTTTGTACAGTTTTGTTACGTTTATATCCGCATATTTCAAAAATATTTTATCAATTTAACTGTTAAAGGCATTCTTTTCCATTGTATCACGTTAGCACTCGCTGCTAAGGTAAAAGCACTTTGCTGTTTGAAAACATTACAGTCAGATGCATAATGTGGAGTTTCGCTTCGCTCCACACGCGCAGGAACTGTATGGAAATTTCAGTGTTACAAGGCAGATTAGGTACAGAAGTGGAATAATAAAAAACAGATAACTTCCTTTAAAATATATGAATACGAAAAATTACATACTCTTATTTACAGCTGGTATATGGACAGAAAACATTGCACCAGGGATGATTGACATTATGTCACAGTATTGCACATGAGTATAACAGTATTGCACAGCTCGTGGTGAACGTGCATTTGAAGTGCACAAGTGCGAGTGCTGGGACAGGCCCGCAGTCAGAAGACTTATACCAATTCTCCTTTACTCTTTATTCTGGTAACCATGCCTTTGTTCATATACAATAAGCACAAAGTACACAGTCACATGCTCTAAACAAACGTGCGAGGGAGAGAACGACACACCCAACTAAACATGCAAACATATTGAATTTGCTCTGAACCAGACTGGCTCCATCTCTGACTGCTCAGGGACACAGAACTGTCCTTTAACAAACAGCAGCTCTCTGAAGATGACTAATAAAGAGGGATCCGACAGTGAACATTATAACACGGCAAACAAAAAGACAAGGCATATGTCTGTAGCTTTGTACAGTTGCTAGTTTATTCATATTTTTAGATCAATTTGTACATTGATGAATGATAGTGTTTAACACAATGTATTGACAAATAAGCCTGCATAAAAAAGAGAGTCGTACGAGGAAAAGCGTTGGAAACCATTGCTGGTTGGAGGGATTGATGTTGCAGATTGCCACATTTTCCCATTTAAATCCTCAGTACATAACCTTTCTCTAAATGTTTTGATCTTTTTTTTGCACTAAAAGAACTTGAAAATACAAGTGCCTAACTTTCTATTTCCACGAAATCATGAAAGTAATGTCCCACCTGCAATTTAACTAAATTATTGTCAACTTTATTAGACACACGCAGTATTCTAGGCCAAAAGAAAGTTGTTCTCTATGATGTAGTAATGGTAATTTACTATAGTGTTATTGAAGTAATATTGGACAATGTAAATTGTGATTTTACTTTTATGAAAGCACGCCTACATTTCAAAACAATGTATAGGCTGTAGATTATACTGTCCTTTACTATGTCATCAACATGAACACTGAATTAAAATAGTAAAAAAAACACCCACCTCTTCTTTCTTTGTAGTGCTCCTCCATTCTTCTCCCTCTTCCCCTCCATGAGTTTTATTCTGAACTCAGTTATTTTAACCATTTTGCTTTACATTTGACCATCTGAGGTGCTAACATCACAGCACGATGAGGCTATAACAGGCTTATAATATTAGTTACAACTGTCAAAATTATGTCTTAATAATAATAATAATGTAATTATTTAATGCATGAATTTTTTTCTAGAAAACTGGGAATTCAATGTTCAATTATATACTAGCGGTTTGTCAACTTCACCACCTAAAATGTAAACTCTGTCACACATTTAACTTGAAATTATAGATTAATTAATAAAGGTTTTGAAATGGCTGCTTAAAAATTTCAGATTCGGCCAAAAATATTTTTTTAGTACATTTAGAGATTAATGCTACTTCGTCAACTTTGTCCTGCATTCTCACTCACAAACACACTCTTTCATACACCAGCACACATGGACACTGGGGGCAAGGGGGGCTGAAGTGTCTTGCCCAAGGGCACAACGACAGTGTGCACTATCGCCCCCCTGTGGTACATTCCAGCAGTTTCCCATCCTAGTAGTGTGCTAACCAGGCCTTTGCCTGCTTATCTTATGAGATCAGATTAGGTCTCTACCAACATTGATAAATTGATATGGCCAGTAAATATGATACACAACACGTGGTACACAACACGTGATACACAACACGTGGTACACAACACGTGGTACACTCAGCTACTTTCTTTTTGTCCCATTTGCCTTAACAACCTCATTGAAATTTTCTGACGGAGTTGACAACAATATGTAATACAGGACCCAAAGTTTGAAAAAAATATATTTTATTATATTTATAGTATACCCTAGGCATTATTTAGAATATCTAAAGCTTTACAATTCAATCTAATGTAATTGTATTCACAAAAAGTCCAAACATTTACATCAAAAGACAGTAGTAGTTCCAGTATACCGAGTTGCCTTGGATTTAACTATACACATAATAATAATATTTAAATATTATATTATATATTATATTATATTATATCAATTGAAACTCAAATGAAACTGCTGTGGAGTAAAAGACATATTTTCGCAAGTGTGTGTGTGTGTGTGTGTGTGTGTGTGTGTGCGCGTGCGTGTGTGTGTGTGTGTGTGTGCGTGCGTGCGTGCGTGTGTGTGTGTGTGTGCGCGCGCGTGTCTGTGTGTGTGTGTGTGTGCGTGCGTGTCTGTGTGTGTGTGTGTGTGCGTGCGTGTCTATGTGTGTGTGTGTGTGTGTGTGTGTGTGTGCGTGTGTGTGTGTGTGTGTGTGTGCGTGCGTGCGTGCGTGTGTGTGTGTGTGCGCGCGCGTGTCTGTGTGTGTGTGTGTGTGCGTGCGTGTCTGTGTGTGTGTGTGCGTGCGTGTCTATGTGTGTGTGTGTGTGTGTGTGTGTGTGAACAAAGGCAGTGCTGTGTGGAGCCCTGCCTTGTGCCTTTTGCATTCGACTGTAGATAAATGATAAACGCTCCACCTGCTCCTGATGCCTTTGACCTGTGTACACGCCAAACATTTCCATAGCCAGTGCCAATGCGGAAATGAACAAGGAAGTGCCACGTTACAGAATACAGAATACCTGCATTAAAATGTATTTTGTGAAGTATGTCATCATATGATCCAATTCAACCACTGATTAGAACACTTTTACTTTAAATTGTTTTACATTATAGTGTAGAACGTGACTATAAAACATCTTTCTGTTTGTGGTATTTTTTCCTCACTTATGAAGACTAAAATGTCTGAATACCACCACATGAATGAGAATACAGTTACTCCAAATTTGTATTCAGAATACATATTTTTGGTACATGTATTTAATTACTTCCCATCACTATATTCCAAAGATGTGAGAAAACTTCTGTCTGATCTGTTTGAAAAGTAAAAATAGAAAATTAGTCATGTAGACGGCTGCACCAAATGAAATATCTGCATGTTGCATGTGTAACCAGAGTATATTTTGTCATCATTTGATGTGTGTTTTGCATAAAGTTTTCATATGCACATAGGAGGATTTATATATATATATTTCAATCACATTACTTCTTAAATACTCATAATACATTTAACAGTTTATTATGCCAATGAAATTCACCATGTGCCTGTAACTTGCACACATATATATATATTGGTTATTATATTATTTTTAATAATATGTAGTTTTTCCCTCCCTCCTCCCCAGTACTGATCCTGGAGCCGCTGACATGGGACGACTTGAGCGGTAAAACCCTGAAGATCACAGACTTTGGTCTGGCCCGAGAGTGGCACCAGACCACCAAAATGAGTGCTGCCGGGACCTACGCCTGGATGGCCCCCGAGGTCATCAAACTCTCCTTGTTCTCCAAGAGCAGTGACGTGTGGAGGTAAATACACAATGAACCAACACTTGTGTCAATTCTATAGATGTGCAATTGGTGATGCTCATGGTTTTCCACAGTTTTGGTGTGTTACTGTGGGAGTTGCTGACTGGAGAGGTCCCATACAGGGAGATTGATGCTCTGGCAGTGGCTTATGGAGTTGCAATGAACAAACTTACTCTTCCCATTCCTTCTACTTGCCCTGAGCCTTTTGCTCAGCTCCTGACAGGTAAGAATTCAAAAATATAATCTATTACACATTGGTAACATGTTTTAGCAGCTACCACTTAATTACCAATACTATTTTCAGTTCTTATTTGTGGCTGTTTGTTTACCTCTGTCTACACAACCCTTTACTTTATCACTTCCAACGTCCCTCTTACATAATACACATGTATATTAAAAACCTTCACACCTCTATATTCACCCTGTGTTAGAACTTGTGTTGTGTTTTATGTATAAACATCCTCTCTTACTGATAGTCTCACTTATGATTATTATGGCACACGAATTAATTGTTAAAAGACTGTGTGCAGCTCACCTGTTAGATCAACAGCCCTTCAGGCTTATAGTGTGACATTAAAAGGTGGTCAGAGAGTGTCAAGTTTATTAACTTAAGCCCTGTGTTGTTCAGAGTGCTGGAGCCCCACTCCCAACAGCAGGCCCCCGTTCAGCAGCATCCTGCGGCGCCTGTTGGCCATCGAGCAGTCAGCCATGTTTCAGATGCCCCTAGAATCATTTCACTCTCTTCAAGAGGACTGGAGACTGGAGATCCAGCAAATGTTTGATGAGCTTAGGGCCAAAGAAAAGGTGTGTATTCCAAAATATGAGGCTTTCTCTGAAAACATAAAAACATCAGTTAAATATATATGTTGGTTTAAATGAGCAAAAGTAGTGTAAAAATGTAAGTACTGTTTAACTTCATTTATTCTTGTGTTTTTCCCTCGACACATTACACACAGAGGTAGCACTTATTAACACCTTGTCAGAGTTTGTTTGAGGTGTCTTTTTCACTCTACGTTACCGTGTCATTGTGAGTTTCAGCTGAGACAGTGTGGTGGGTGCTGCTGTGCTAACTGTGTGACTACCTCTGTGTCCGCTGTAGGAGCTGCGGTCCTGGGAGGAGGCACTGGCCCGGGCTGCAGAGGAGCAGAAGGAGCAGGAGGAGCAGCTGAAGAGGAGAGAGCAGGAGCTGGCTGAGAGGGAAATTGACATTGTGGAGCGCGAACTGAACATAATCATTCATCAGATGTATCAGGAAAAGCCCAGTGTCAAGAAAAGAAAAGGCAATTTCAAAAAGAGCAGATTGCTGAAACTAGGTCGAGACAGCAACTGCATCAGTCTGCCATCTGGTGGGTAACCATTGTAACTGCATATCAGTTCTTGTCATAGATCTTGAATAAAATGCCTTACAATATGTCAAACCTTTGTAAAACTTAAATGCAATGGGCCAATTTGAGCATACATTTGTAATGTTGCTAAATGAAAGTACTGTACTGCAGCAAATCTCTTGCCATCACTTAAACATTTTTAAGATTACCCCAAAAAACTGCAGTTTTAATGCACAACATGGAATCTTAGAAGTGTGTCAAAACTGCATAAATGTATCCAGTTGTTTAAATGGTGATTTCACCATTTAAACAACTGGATACAGATTTTTAAAGCGCTGTAACAGAAAACATGCACAATAGTTACAGTCCTCCAGCAAAGGTAGTCCTGACCAAGCCTGGCACAAAGATCTGCACTGCAGTGACCACTGCTCCTGAGGAGATGCCTCGGTGGCATTGAGGGATGGGTCAAATGCAGAGGACAAATTTCCAAAAACAATAAAGTTAGTAAATAGCTGTTTTTTACTTGTTGCTATGGTGATGCTCACAGTGTAAGTGATTACAGACTACTTGTGTGGTTATGCAAAATTAACGCAAGTTGGGATTGCAGTTCTCACTAACTGTGGTATAAAAAACAGTTTTAAATGCGCAGTCAGTAATAACAATGTAATCAATGGCTTATTTGCGAATAGTTACAATATGTTACCAATGTATTTTAAGGTAATAAACGCTTATGCATCATGGCTAATGGTTTTGGCTATGTATAAGTATTAATACTAATAGAACTTTTTTCATGCTTTATCTTTTAAATCATGCAAATATTGGCCACATTATTATGACAAATTATGACAATTATGCAACAGAAGTTCTAATGAATATCAAGTAAATGTGAATCAATTCATTTTAAATTCACACCTAATTTTAATATGTTTGTTTCAGGTTTTGAGCACAAAATTACTGTACAAGCCTCTCCGAGTGTAGACAAGAGGAAACCCCAGGGCAACGAGAGCACCACACCACCAGCTAGTCCTGGGGTCATCCCCCGCCTCAGAGCTATTCGATGTGTGTAATCACTGCATTTAAACAACAGACTCTACCGTAAGAAGCAATACAGAATCTTTACTATTGTCTGTTGCGTCACAGTGACCCCGAGTGATGGCAGTAAGACATGGGGCCGCAGCGCTGTGTGTAAAAAAGAGGACATGTCTTCGAGCAAGAAGAAGCTACGCACCTGGGGCCCGAGCTCCACACAACCGAAGGAGAGGGTTGGTGGGGAGGAAAAGTATGTAGTCCTTTTTCACTTTAATAATAATGCAACCCCATATTATTTACATCACGTTTGTCTTTCTATGTACAGACTTAAGTCTCTAGGAGAAGGTTCTAAAGTTTGGTCATCCAGTGCCCCAAACCTGGGCAAGTCACCCAAACATGCTCCTATGACGGCAGGGTTCTCCAGCCTCAATGAGATGGGTGAGTTCCACAGTGGATGATAAAGGGAAAAGCACAGGACACCGTTTTCACATATGTCTTTTTTCAGAGGAGGGCTCCGAGCTGGAGGAGTCGCCCAGTTCTTTCGTGCCCTCAGACAGCAGCAGTAATGGGGCAGTGGATGACTCTGGGTCCTTGTGGAGCTCACTGGGCTCTGGTTATGTGCATGCTGCTGGTACATCAGGTGTGGGCTCCTGCCAGGGGGACACACTGCGGCGCTGCAGCCAGAGGAAGAAGAGCGACATGCTGCTGCTCGGCTGTGCCACTCTGCTGGCCTCCGTTGGCCTGGGACACGACCTGTACCATATGGGAAAACTACAGGTATTTGACACCTGTGTGTCAAAGTTTAAAGTTGAAACTACATAAAATGATTTGTTGTTGAAGTCATTTGTCTATGTCTAATCTGATGATTTGTGTCACACAGGTGCTTCAGGATGAACAAGACGTCAGAGAGAGGAAGAAAGAGGGTCTGTTTCAGCGGACGGGACGTTTCCGCCGCAGCACGTCCCCACCTAGTCGCAACATGTCCTTGTCCTTGTCCCGACACAATGACTCCAGTCTTCCCTGCCTGGATCCTTCCCCTTCTGTCACCCTCCTTTCTCTATCCTCTCTGTCGGACTGCAATTCCACCAAGTCGCTGCTTCCCTCTGACCCAGAAGAATATCCAATGACCCCAGTGACAGGTAAAACACCGGCAGGCTCTGCTCCTGCCCTCAACCCACTTCTGGATCTGCGAGCGGAGAGCTTTAAGAAGGAGCCAAACCAATCTCTCACTCCCACACACGTGTCAGCTGCCATGGCCATGAACCGAGGACACAGACGTACACCATCAGACGGTGCCATCCGGCCACGTGCCCAAACGCTGGGACACCGGCGTTCCCCGTCAGACGGCAGCATGCCCATGCCTCCTCCGCCAGGAGCGCAGGCTTCCTGCACGAGCAAAGGCAAGATACAAAGATACAAATTTCAATAGGATAAATGTTAGCTGGTTAATACCGAGCTTCTCTGTAATTCATACTAAAAAAACATTTTTTTTTACAGGTGGGACATCATTAGACATTCCTCGCCTCCAAGACCCCTTCTTTGGTCATCCAGTGCCCCAGCGACGTAAAGCTCCTGCTCCCCCTCCTCCTTTGTCTGTACCAGAGCCCGATCCTCTCATCAGTCCCTTGGAAAGACCTAAAACCCTAGAGTTTGCCCCCCGACCGAGGCCCACACCGGCCAGGAAAGTGGACCCTTGGAAGTTGAGCTCCCTGTCGCGGACTATGAGCTCTTCTCCAGGCAGCGGCTGTGAAAGCCCTCTGGAGTCTGGGGACAGCAGCACAAGCACAGCCAAACCCAACCTGATGGACATGGACATGGAGGGTCAGAATATGGACAATACTGTCCCTTTGTGCGGGAAGAAGCTACAACCAGTAGATCTTTGTGGTGAACAGTATGTATAGTGGCACCTGCTTCAACATCTTACAGCCATGTTGTGAAAGTCAGAATAAAATGCCTACTAATATCTGAGCCGAGTTATCGCACTCACCAGTGATAATTAACTGTATGTTTGAAACACACTGGAGCTTGCCCTTGGTGTATGAATAGGGTATGAAACTAAATCAAGACTCCCCTATTCATTGCACATGATCAGATCTCTAAGGGCCATAGACGCCTTTAGTGCTCACCGTTCTACCTTACTGACACTCCTCTCCCACCCTGAAAGCCATTGCTCTACTCTATTCCAACCAAGTTGCACCTTCTCCAAGTCTTGCAGAAAATACTCTAAAAGCCATTGAAATGCTTAACAAGACTACCGATATTTGACTTTGCTGAACTCCATACTTGCCACTGCTTGTATCTTTGCCTTTCTTTCCATTGCTTGCATCTTTCCATTCCTAGTGCTTCAAATGTTGAGATGTTTATTCAAGTTTAATCAAAGCACTTTGTGTTATAAGATCAACTACAAAACATAAAGGAAATTAAATGTTTAAACATCATGCTTTATCATGCAGATTTGTGTAATCTCTTCACATGTGGATTTGAATTTGTACCACAGTGGACCTCCTTTAAGGTATTTTGTATGTGTCTGAGCAGAAGCAGTTTTACTTGATAATTTTCTAAAAGAAAAATAATTTTTTGAGTGCTGGTGCTTTTCAGTGCATGTCATTTGTGTGAGAATGTTTGACAGATAAGTGCATCCATTACTTCAGCAGTGATCAATTACTCAGCACAGTCAGCAGTTAGTAGCATTTGAACATTTTCATTGAACAGAATTTCAACAATAATTCTCCAATTCCCATGGCCTGTAACTACCTGACCTCAGTTTGATGTCCCTCACCTGCTGTATCCAACATCAGTGGCACTTTAGGAGCCATGCTGTGCTTCTGTTTTGGCACAAAAGGCTCTGGTCCTGTCTGTCAAATTAGCTTTTGTCTCTGGAGATGGTTTTTGGACAGTGTATTCTGCAAAGTCCCTCTCGGTTGCAGATGGTATTTACTTGACTGTGCAAATATTTGACTGTGTGTGGGCGCGCGTGCGTGTGTGAATGTGTAATATTATTATTATTTTAATGGAATCCTATTTTCAAGTGAGTCCAAACTCACGCTCTTTGTGTGGTTATCAACACATAGTATTTATAAAAAAATATTGTTATTACTGAAACGGGGGTATGTGTACATATTTGTAATTGAACCAAGGGAGTAGAGTACTTCTTAAACGTCCATATTGTCTCCATATTTCTGATCTATGTCATGTCTGGTGAAAAGAAAAGTGAGAAATGTGATGAACAATCCGAGAGTTGAATAAAGACATTTTTGTTTGCCAATGTTTGCTTCGAATGACAAAGAGCACTGTAGTTGCAGCAAACGTCCTCTAGATGGCGGCCTTTTTCGCGATGATGTCATGTTTTCCCCTCCTGACGCTGCAGTTCCCATCATGGCTCGTGCGCGGCTTGAGAAACACCCGTAAAATCAAGCAAATGTGGTGAGAAAACAATGTAGGCTGTGTGCTTCAATTCACATCTAGTTTCTAAGTAAGGAGAAAAGTTAGCTCGTCAATGGGTTTGCTCAAAATATTTTATTTTTTACGTTGGTTGATTAAGTTACGTCTAGTAATAATAATGTTGATGTTGATTTTTTTATTCAAATGTGAGGGTATATTTATTGACACATATGGCGATATTGATGTCTAGCACGTGGTGCCTGTGTAACCGCCAATCAAACACCTTCAGACGCCAGCCAGTTCCCTAGCAACCGCTCATTTCTGCAGTGATTCTATTAAAAGACACAATAACAAAGAAATAAAATAAAAGCAATGATGGTGTGTCTGAAAATGGACTGAGGCCAAAGGACCAGTCGTGGGGCTGTCGCGCGTCTTTGTCCAGCGATTCAGCTTTTATTCCGCTGATTTCTATGGATTGTACATTTTGTCATTTGTGTCTGGAACTCTGAGCCCACCTCGTGTGACCCATAGTCTTCTTCATCAAGATGGACCATAAGGCCAAGTTACAGGCCAAGTCTGTGGAGAGGCGGTCCCGCTCACTGCAAGAATGCATGTTCTTCATTGTATTCTTAGCAATTAAAACACCTATTATTGAATAAATGTGAGATAGATAGGTTTAATGCCAGAGTGCAAAACATATCTGGCAAAGCAATAGCACTTCTATGGAGACAAGCAGGTGGCGGACCCTCCTCAGGAAAGGTTCAATTAGTGCACATTTGCCTACAATAATATACATCTTCAGTACTTAGTGGCCTACTGCAAGGCTACTGTATTTACAAGATATAATGCTAAAAGAATATATAAATATCAAAATGGGGTCATTGACTTGTTTTTAGCAGGCTACGCCCTCTTTGTTAGAGAATGTCTCAGAGTGATGTGCATCAAAAGCAAGCGGCTCAGATTTTTATCTTAAACTTTATTCATTATTGATATTTCAACAGTGCATTCCCAGGCTTGTGGTTCATAAAGACCAGTGAGGGAAGCCTCTGATGTTGTGAGTGGAAGAAGGCCTCAGCGAGAAATATTCAGTTCAGTAATCCATCCACACTCTGAATTGTTCAAGTTCAGATCGCTCCACACGTCTTTTTTGCAAAGTTCTTCAGAAAGTTTCTTCAGAATGTTTTGCCCCTGTTGGTCACTTGACAGAAATAAATCACTGTCTGTCAGTCAGTGTCAAAGGGCAACTTTGAGCTGGTTCGATACCAACAACAAAAAAATCAACAAATACAGACACAGTCACAACAGCTCTGCAGTGTGGAGCCTTTGCATTCTCTTTTGTGTCCTTTGCTTTTTTATTCAGTAAGTTCTGTAAAGTAAAGCTTTACAACCATAAACCATACAACCATAAACCGTTCCATTTTTATATTTTGTATATTTGTATTATATAGTCACAAAAAGTACTTTTGACATTTGACAGACATTTACCTCAAAAGACATCAACATAAAGAGCCAAAAGAATATACAACAGTAGTGTGACGCCATCTCTTTTTGTTGTGCTTGTTTCAGAGCTACACAGATGCCTAGACCCAGTAGTGTTGTCACTTTTACAGCCTCTGAGTCAGTTTCCTATTTACAAGGAGAACCGATCCGTCCTCCCTCTGGACCTTCACTGCACACTGGACTGACTTAGCACGGCAAGACAAAAACAAGATGGCCGCTCGGTGCCATGGAGAGAAGGGCATGATGGGAGGAGACCGATCCCTGAGAGGCCTGTTGGTGAGAGCAACCATGGAGACAAGTGCTGTCCTAATGTGATTTGCACATGTCTCCACCGGGACAGAACCAGTGAGGCTTCATCCTGATGGGGACACAATATATCTGCGACTGTGTCTTATTCACTGGCAACAGCAATATTGATATTATTGTGCTAATAGGTGTGTCCCAATATTCACAGTCAGTCTTTGTGGTTCACACATCCAAATTTGTTCTGTTGCATTTGTTCAGTTGTGCAGCTTTACATGGAGACTTTAATTGTCTGTACCAGAGCTGACTATGGCCTACTTCTCTCTCCTCAGAACCTCCTTGGATCATGCCGGTCTCCTAGACAAATGACAGCATCTCTCCCATTGTCCTCTGGATCTCCTACCAGTTCACTAAAACTCATTAATTTCAATGGATTAGATTATTTCTTATCTTCAGCCTTGCAAAGGCACATGGAGACCTAATTTCAGCACTTACTTTTTTTTTAGATTCACCACTTGTTGTGTTACTAAGGAAGAGAAGGAATGCAATTTATGGGAAAACTGTTGAGTGGCAGCATGCCATGACAGAAAGCAATACACAGTTCAATGCCCCGTACAATGAAACTTTCCACAGCCGCGCTTGTACATGCAGAAGATGGGCTCGCAGGGAACGGGGCTTCAGTGCAATATGGTCACTCAGCTCATGCTCTACTTGACATTTCAACCTTGTATTCAAGTTGGGCAAATCTATGCCTGTAAAGGTCTCCTACAGATGCTATTGATGAGTCAAATTGTATAAGAGAAGAAATGTCATAATTTATAATTCTTGGCATCAAAAGCCGAAAGCAGATGTGGTGGATATTTATCATTGTCAAATCAAATTGTCAAAATAGAAACAACAGGGTAAGAAATCTCAAGTGGTAAACTGATTAAAGTTGGGCTATGTCAGACTCTGAACTACCACACTATGTAGTATTAGGACTATGAATTCAAATTTGTTAAATTTCTCACGCCAAGGAGTCTCTCGTCTTCTTATCAGAATGTAAAAATATATATATATCTCCATCTAGAGTAGCTCAGAGTGACTTTAGAATGACATGGGGATGCTACATTAATTTAAAAGCAAAAGATTCTTTAAATATTTTCAAAGTCAAAATACTATATTATGCATTCCTAAATGTTCCTTTGAGCCTCCCATCATACACATTTCTACTACAGTTGCAATGATAATTCATGATCACAAGAGTGGATTTGGGACAATTATTAGAAGCCAGTTCCACCTTAGATCACTTACATCAGAGTTTTGTCAAAACAAGACCTGTACATCAAATGCAAATTAACACACGAGAAATAATCAATAGATTTAGCCCTTGAATTAAAAACAAAAACAAAGACTGTCCATTAACAGAGACACAAGTCATCTAATGAAACAGAGACACAATAGTATCAAAGAAATGCAGGCATTTCTACTTATTGAAATATGCAAAGGTTTCCTGTGCTAGTTTTCCAGTTTGTCTTGTGATCCAGGAACAATCAGCTATATTGATGGTTTAGTGGTTTGAAAATCCATCGATCTTGTAATAGGATTTTTGAATCCAATCCTAAATGTTAATTCCCATTATCCATGCTAAGGCATGTCATTGAAATCACTATCATATACCAAAGCTCCTTAACCAACTACTTACTATGAGAATTATACAGAAATCTTGTCTCAAAAGGGAAGAAGACAGAACCACTTCGCCTGAGGGAGAGAAAAGGGAAAATTGAGGAATTCGATTGGTCTCCTGTGTGTCCAGTAGCTGCGTAGGCTTGTGACAGCGACTGGAAGGTATGTGCAAGGAGAGGAGGGAGGGTCAAGAGTCAAGGGTTAGCCGGGGTCTCTTTGCCACTCTCCCGCTGTCCGTATTTGCTGATCTTCATCTCTGTCAGCTGGATGTACCGGAGCACGTTGGTGTCTGATGAGATAACAGAGTTTTAAAAAGAGTCATGTCTATCATGCACATCTTATGCACATCTAGAGTTAGATGTGCATAATGTGCAAGTGAGAGGTGAAATGTGTTTTGTATGAATGGAAGAAAGTGGACTGGTGTGATCATTTATTTGACATGGTTTAGAGACAGGAGCAGAGCTTGACATTATGTCTGATGCAGATGAGAGGACTTCGAGTTTTTCACTACTGTCACCTGTTGGTTCCCGGTTCTTGGCCTCACGCAGGTAGCGCAGGGCACATTCGTAGTCTCCCAGGTGGTAGAAGGCGATGCCAGCTCGATACATGGCTTTGAAATGGTCCCTCTGGTGACTCAGCACCTTCAGACAGTACTCCTTTACTCTCTCATAGTTCACCAGCTCCGACTGCAACAGGCATGCTGCAAGACACCAAGATCAACCCGACTGTTCAGTCAGGGGAAAACGACATTGCATCGTATTGACATGCAGTGATCTGCTGACGTTTGGACTTTGACCGCTTGACATGTAAGCAGACTAAAAGAAATAACACAGTTCTTACAGCTCGTAGCCACCATGGCAAAAAGACCAGACTCTCAAAACATTGAGTCAGACACCAAAGGATTGCATTCAGATTGCGTATTGTGTATGTGTGTATGAGTGTATGTGTGTGTATGTGTGTGTATGTGTGAGTGTGTATGAGTGTGTATGAGTGTGTATGAGTGTGTATGAGTGTGTATGTGTGTGTATGTGTGAGTGTGTATGAGTGTGTATGAGTGTGTATGAGTGTGTATGAGTGTGTATGAGTGTGTATGAGTGTGTATGAGTGTGTATGTGTGTGTATGTGTGAGTGTGTATGAGTGTGTATGAGTGTGTATGAGTGTGTATGAGTGTGTATGAGTGTGTATGTGTGTGTATGTGTGAGTGTGTATGAGTGTGTATGAGTGTGTATGAGTGTGTATGAGTGTGTATGTGTGAGTGTGTATGAGTGTGTATGAGTGTGTATGAGTGTGTATGTGTGAGTGTGTATGAGTGTGTATGTAAGATAAGATATTTCTTTATTGTCCCACATGGGGAAATTTCATTGGTGCAACGCAGGTAGATACAGAGATAGATACAGAAGAACAGATCACTTATAGGAAGTCTGAAAAACACTTTCAGTAGAAGATCTCCTATAAATAAATAAAAACTCCCATAGACAAATAAATAAATAAATACATAAATACCATTGCATGTGATCACGACAGTAATTGCACATGAATATGTGTCACGACAGCACATAGATTGCACATGAATTTCACATGAATTGCACATGAATTCCAACAGCAATTGCACATATGACAGAGTTGCACATCAGTATTAGGTTAGGTCAGTATTGCGAGTGTTCAGTACTAACAGTTTTTGTTATAAAGTCTGACAGCAGCAGGAAGGAAAGACCTACGGAACCTTTCCTTCGCACATCGAGGGTGGATCAGTCTCTCACTGAAGCTGCTCTCCAGAGCGGAGAGAGTGTCCTGCAGGGGGCGACACTCATGGTCCAGCATAGATGTGAATCTAGCCAGGACCCTCCTGTCCCCCACCTCCTGCACCGAGTCCAGAGCACAGCCCAGGACGGAGCTGGACTTCTTGATGACTCTGTCCAGCCTCTTCCTCTCCCTCTCTGTGATGCTGCTGCTCCAGCAGGCCACACCGTACAGGAGGGCTGATGCCACCACAGAGTCATAGAAGGTCTTCAGGAGTGGCCCTGTCACTCCAAAAGACCTGAGTCTCCTCAGGAGGTAGAGCCGACTCTGGCTCTTCCTGTACAGTGCGTCTGTGTTATGAGTCCAGTCCAGTTTGTGGTTCAGATGAACACCCAGGTACTTGTATGAGTCCACTCTCTCAATGTCCCGTCCCTGGATGTTCACTGGTGAGGGGGCAGTGGGGTGGCGTCTGCGGAAATCCACCACCATCTCCTTGGTCTTCCCCGCGTTGATGAGGAGGTGGTTCCGCTGACACCAGTCCACAAAGTCCTGCGCCAGTCCTCTGTATTCCGCGTCATCGTCGTCCGTGATGAGCCGATGATGGCAGAGTCGTCAGAGAACTTCTGCAGGACACAGCTGTCCGTGTCATGTCTGAAGTCTGCAGTGTAAAGGGTGAAGAGAAAGGGCGCGAGGACAGTGCCCTGGGGCGCCCCCACACTGCAGGTCCGAGTGTCAGACACACAGTTCCGGGCTCTCACAAACTGGGGTCGGTCTGTGAGGTAGTCCAGGATCCACTCTGCCAGGTCATACTCCACACCAGCCGTCTCCAGCTTGTCCCTCAGGAGCAGCGGCTGGATGGTGTTGAAGGCACTGGAGAGATCGAAGAACAGGATCCTCACAGAGCTGCCAGGCTTTTCCAGGTGAGAGAGGGAGCGGTGCAGCAGGGAGATGACGGCGTCCTCCACTCCGATGCCAGACCGATATGCAAACTGCAGCGGGTCCATGGCTGAGCTCACGGTGGAGCGGAGGTGGTCCAGGACTAGCCGCTCCAGTGTCTTCATCAGGTGGGACGTGAGAGCCACTGGCCTGAAGCTGTTGAGGTCTTTGGGGCGCGGTGTCTTAGGCACAGGTACCAGACAGGAGGTCTTCCAGACCTGTGGTACCACCCTCAGCTTCAGGCTCATGTTGAAGACATGCTCCATAACTCCACACAGTTCATCTGCGCAGGACTTAAGGAGCCTGGGGCTGATGCCATCAGGTCCTGCTGCCTTCCTCACTTTAATCCTCTTCAGCTCACTCCTCACCTGTGCTGCTGTGACAGTCAGTGGTTGGCAGGGGGACCGTGTGCTGGGGGGATGGGTGAGTCCAGGCGAAGTGGGGAGCTGATGGTCCGGGGCAGATAAGCGAAGAGGAACAGATGCAGGACATTGTCCATGCATGCAGCTGTGCAGGGGGAGGGGCGGGTGACCGATCAAACCTCAAGAAGTGAGCATTTAAATCATTCACCCACTGTAGATCCCCCTCTGTCTGGGCAGGGGGGATTTTGAAGCCCGAGATGGTTTTCAGGCTCCTCCACACTCCCTGAATGTTCTTTTGCTGCAGCTGCTCCTCCATCCTCCTCTTGTAGCCGGCCTCAGCCTGCCTGATCTTCCTCCTCAGCTCCTTCTGCACAGTCCTCAGCTCCTCCTTGTTCCCTGACCTGAAGGCTCTCTTCTTCTCCTTCAGCAGAGCCTTCAGTTCACGGTTAATCCATGGCTTGTTGTTTGGAAAACACCGCACCGTCCGGGAGGGAACAATGTTCTCAAAACAGAAGTTGATGTAGTCCGTGATGCACTCTGTGATGGTGTTGATGTCCTCCCCATGTGGGTCATAAAGCTCAGTCCAGTGGTGCTGAAGCAGTCCCTCAGAGCCTCCTCGCTCTCAGCAGACCACATCCTCACCTCACGGGACACCACAGGCTGCCTGCGCACGATGGGTTCATACACAGGCCTCAGATGTACAAGGTTGTGGTCCGAGCTGCCCAGGGGAGGGAGGGGGGAAGAGGAATAAGCCTCCTTGGTGTTGGCAAAAAACAAGTCCAATGTTCTATTCTCTCTGGTGGGGCAGGTAACATACTGGGTGTATGTTGGTAGGACAGAAGAGGGAGAAGCGTGGTTAAAGTCACCAGAGATGAGGAAGAGAGCCTGTGGATGCTGTGTTTGCAGCCTACAAGTGCAGGAGAGCAGTGCTTCACAAGCATCTTCAGCATTGGCAGACGGGGTCACATAGATTGCGATTAAAATCACATGTGAGAACTCCCGGGGCAGATAGTATGGCCTCATGCCAATAGCCAATAGTTCAATATCCTTGTGTGTGTATGTGTGAGTGTGTATGAGTGTGTATGAGTGTGTATGAGTGTGTATGAGTGTGTATGTGTGTGTGTGTGTATGTGTGTGTATGAGTGTGTATGTGTGTGTATGTGTGAGTGTGTATGAGTGTGTATGAGTGTGTATGAGTGTGTGTGTATGAGTGTGTATGTGTGTGTATGTATGTGTATGTGTGAGTGTGTATGAGTGTGTATGAGTGTGTATGAGTGTGTATGTGTGTGTATGAGTGTGTATGTGTGTGTATGTGTGTGTATGTGTGAGTGTGTATGAGTGTGTATGAGTGTGTATGTGTGTGTATGTGAGTGTGTATAACTTGTGTGTATGAGTACATTTGGATGAAGTTGTCGGTTGTCAAATTAAAGACTATAAAAAGTGTGTAATTCTAGTGCATATTTGCTTTTGCTAATAACCGCATATTAAGCCACACACGTCCGCTTAAACAACGTGTGATATAATCTTTTTTGCTTTGTGTCCGGCTGACATCTTATGCAACTGCCCTCTGCCTCGCTCCTCTGTCCTTGACACCTCAGTGAGCAGCATGAGTCAGAGACTATTAGGCATGAAGTCAGTGATGGAGGTGATGTGGGTGATGGAGGTGATGTGGGTGATGGGGGTGATGTGGGTGATGGGGGTGATGGAGGTGAGAGAAATGCGTGTGACCTTGGGGACTGGAAACTTTAATACCCTGTTAGAATGGACTGCAATAACAATAGAGCCCTGTTTTTCAAAGACATGAATTGGAGCTAAAGAGAATCATAAATACAAAAATAAATAAATAAATATCCTTTCTAAAATAATGTATATTATTTCACTGCTCTTGCCTCATTGCGAGAATGTTCAGAGTTTGATTGTGCAAATGGCTTTCTTGTGTGTAACATTTTTTGCCAGCTGATTGTATAGTTAATAAAATAACAACTTTTTGAGTATACGTTCTTATTTATTGTAAGATAAATCATGAGAGGTTTAATAAACACAGTTGTATCACTAACAAAAGTGTGTGAAGTGCTAAAAATACCAATTATCACTATTCTATTCTATTATTATAAGAGTAGATTTAATGTTCGTGCCTGGCGAATGTGTGGAACACATTCGTACGGAATCAAAAAGTCAACATATGATCAGTTGGATTTTACACTGGTATTAGTTTGGCTTATCACATACCTTCATTGTAATGACTCGTACGCTTCGAGGACGAACAGCAGCAGCACTATCATGTTTTCATTAAGACTCACTATGACTCAGCCCTGAGTGGAGTCGGCAGGTTGCTCTGGAGTGTGTCCTTAGATGACCCTTTATGTGCTGCTCCATGCCACAATAGACACTTTTTTCTGTTGAACAATCATACATCCTCGATTTTAATTGATTTAAATAACAATTATGATTATTGCTCTAATTGCTAAAAAAGTATAATTGAGTAATAAAGATAAACTTTAACTCTTAAGTGCATTCAATGTGCACATAGCTGCTATGTCACATAACAATGTGGAAATGTTGCGCACAGATCAACCTTTCAACTTGTAGAGAATGTTTATCTTTGTGTCTACTTTGTGTGCCCCCCATGGCACTTCTGCTCCCCCCTCGCTCCAGCAGTAATCACATGCTTTCAGAAGATTGTGTTACAGCTCATAATGATCTGATGGGTTTAGCCATTAGAGAAGGGTCAGTAGCCTTGATACATGTGCGCAACCCATTTTGGATTTATTACAGTTTCTGATTGTATTTGTTTATATTTATTTTATTTACGATTACTATTATGCTTTTTTACTGTTTTACAGTTTGTATTGAAGTATCCATAAAGTCCTATATTCATTACAAAATGTTGCTCCATGATGTCAAATGAAAACTGCACTCGGGAGATGAAGAGTTTTTGTTTGTCTAGTTCTTGCCATTTCTGGAAAAAGGTATGAGGAGATTTACCATGTTTTATCATGAGAACAAAGGTACATATTTGATGAATATGAATAAATATTCAATAGCTGTAATTTTAAGAAACGTGGGGCACTGGGAGTATGATAGCAAACAAAAGCCTTGTGTAAAAGTAATAATAGTTCTTCTTAGTATGCTAAGAGATTTTCTAATTTTGTTGCAGACTACACCAATTTCATCTTGCCAAAGTAATTTGTCATCAAGTTGGTGATGAAAGGTTTTTAATGGAATCACTTTTCTATTTCTTATACCCTGCAAATATAATAAAATTATCTCATGTTTTTTACATTTAAAGATAACAAAGATAGTTAGATTTTCCCTAAAAGCAATGCATACTGTTGTGCTATTGAGCAAAACACGTCACACATCGTGCTTTAAATGAAAGTCTGGTGGGTGGTGTAGGTTCATTGTGAGTGTGACTGTGGTCTCCCACTGTTAGGGCGACGTAAAGGAGCTTTTGCTCTGTGAAAGGTGCAATTGTCCTAGTGTGAACGTGGCAGCCGCAGTCTTGAGCGCAGTAAATGGTCGCTCCAGCTCCTCCCGCATTCTGGTGCGGGGCGTGTGTGGTGTGAAAGCGCTGACCTATGCAGTCGTGCTGTGCTATGCTTGGATCGCGTGTATTTGCATGAATGGGCGCTGCCGAGCTCCCATTTGCAACCTGCTGATTGGGTCAACTTTGTATCACTTCTGCCTCGCAGAGGGTGAGAAAGAGTATATATATATATTATATATATATATACTCTTTCTCACCCTCCGCGGGCAGTCTCTATTTATCCCCCTTCAAGCTCGGGTCCTCCTGGGAGCTTGAGGGTTCTGCGCAGTATCTTTGCTGATCCTACCACTGCACTTTTCTAAACCGAGATGTCGGATGTTTTTCTTGGGATCTGCTCAAGCCATTCCTCCACACACACATATACATATATATGTATGTATATCTGCTGTCAAGAGTACATTCCTACGGTATCTGTCTATTGTTTTTATTGCAGAAGTTGTACTTTATTTAAAGTTAGTCCATATAAAATCTGTTAGAGCCATGGCAGCATAAGAGTTCATTAATAAAACATGTAAGGTGGGGACTGTCTGGCCGCGCCCTTCTGGTCCATTAGGCAGATGGATATCAGAAGGGGGAAATGTGGAATGTGGTAAGATGCATTAAGGGTGTAATAATGATAGGATCATCAAAGGAGCCTGGTCAGACTAGAGGACCGATAAAACAGAAGCGTGATCTCAGTCAAAGTGTCCCGGCTCAGAGACAAACAGACATGCACATTGATTCTATAACTTAAGCCTGAGTTCTTTAAGTTTTCTTGTTGTTCTGTGGTGACGTAGCCACCATGACGTAATCTACTGCTTATACAATTACTGTGAAACATCCCAGGTCCACAGAGACTAGCAGGTGGTGAACCCTTAACCAGAAAAGATACATATTGCATCTCTGCGGTCACATCTGCTATGCTTTATACCTCGTTGTTCTGTTTTGCCTCACAGTTCTGAGACTCGGCTGTCACTCTCACAATAGGCCAGATGCTAGTTGGTGCTCATATATAACACAGATATGACACACATGAGTGATTCAGTCTCACTCAAACACAATCAGAGCATTTCCACTCATTAAATTCATTGCACTTGAAACAAATGTTGCAGACGACGCTTTTGAAGAAATGTAAAAAAAAAAAAGACACTCCCTTAAAGCGTTTGTTCAAATACACCATCCAAATGTCAATGTTCAATATTCACCAGAGTATAAGAGAGTATAAGAGGTTTTTTATAAGACTTTTTCTACAAGAGTGTTTTATATAAGTTATTTGTTTTTTTAATATTATACTTCTGTACCTACTCTGAGTTGCAACACTGGAATTTCCCCATTGTGGGAAATCGTATCTTATCTTAATATAGAATGTTTAGCTTATTGC
Source organism: Eucyclogobius newberryi (assembly GCF_026437365.1). Classification (NCBI taxonomy): domain Eukaryota; kingdom Metazoa; phylum Chordata; class Actinopteri; order Gobiiformes; family Gobiidae; genus Eucyclogobius; species Eucyclogobius newberryi. Next base: position 23,414,459 of record NW_027315724.1, read on the forward strand.
ACAAGAAAAACATGCGAGTGTAGAATTTAACACAACAACGTATATTTCAACCCACATATTTGTACTATGGGGGTTAGAAAAGTGACTTAAAATAATTATTACATTTCTGTTGTTGATTTAAACATGAACCATATCGGCATCAAACCTTTGTTAAATTTCAGGCCATGTCTTATTCCCACCCCTCGATCAATTTGCACCTTCCTGTTATATTCCACTGCCCAAAATAGTTTGACTCAAGATAAATGTTCAGCTCGTTAAATATTCATACAGTTAGATATCCTTCTTGTGGACTCAGATAAATCATCTATCTTGTACCATCTTAATTTTGGGCTCACGGATTAGAGCGCTCGTCTGCCAACCTTAGTGCCCTTTTTGCTGTCAGGGCAAGATTTCACCAACCGTGCGAGTAATTTGTGGTAGTCAGGGGCAGATGGCGCAGATTGGAAGTCAGTCTACCCTCAGACAACTGTGGAAACTGAAGTAGCTCACCATCATGAAAGTCAATAAAAAAATGCATAAAAGTGTGTGGCGAGTCTGGAAAAGTGCTGTATGCTTCCTTATTACTATGACTATCAGTTCACTTGGCCCTGGTCACCCTTGGAAAAAAACTTAAATGAAGGATGATAAAATAATTGCACTAATAAACTATTATATATTATTATTGCTGTTGTTGTTGTTGTTGTTATGATTAAGCAGAATTAGCACATAATGTTACTCGCCTCTATCCAAGAAGAGAGAAGAGAATAATGCCATTAGCCTTTACTCTTGGATTCCAGTAGGAGACAAATACAGTTTAATAAAGCACAGATGGGACATTTATTGGGTCATAAATCTATAGTTGAGTCTGGCAAAGATGTAATTTAGTGGCCAAAGCCAGCCCTCTATAATCTGATTGGTATAATTTAAGACAATGTGCAGATGCCTTGCATTTAGTGCTGCAGATCTCTGCTTCCGTTTATTATTATATGGAAACACTACATGGAAGATACAAAAAAATTATTATTTCTTCCAAACTTAATTTTATCTGCTTGACATAAAAAAATAAAAAAGATCCCGCAAGAGCAAATGCATCCAAAGGCTTTGGCACTGTGTGCATGAAAGTCAGTAATGACTTGAGGTCGTAAAAGTCGCCTTTAGACTTAAGAGGGTTCACTGACACGTCATTGAACAATTCAGTAAAACTCCACAAAAGTATATGTGGATAAGAAATAAATCCCTGTGTAATAACAGAAAAATGTGTCCTTGCCTTTATGGATGTTAGTCAAGTGAAGGTCCTTCAGTGTCCAAAGGCATACAGACCCTGCTATTAAATTCAGTGCCAACAAGCAAGGACAGCATTTCAATGTCAAGCCCCCGTCAAAGCTGTCAGGCCTGCTGGAGAAGAGAGCCACTGACAGGGCCCTGTCAAAAAGGATATATCTTCGAGTCCATTCTGGATGTTGCAGCTTTAGATGTTTGTTATTTCAGACGACATACCACATTAAAGCATACACAACTGGAATTTAATCCAGTCCTGATAGCAACTTTAATTCAAGGCATTTTTTTTCTCTCTTGTAAAAGATTACTGGATCTGTGGGGTTGTTTTAGCATGTGCGTTATAATACTTGACCCATATCAATACCCTTGAATAGGAATTTTACAGCATTTTTCTTTCATTATAAATCTGTGAGGTCTTGGCCACCTTTCCTACTTCACTGGCTGCCTGCTCTGTGTGTGCCTTTGCTCATGACGGATAATGAAGATTATTTACTCGCCTGACAGGAGTCATCTGGGCCTGTCAGAACTGCTATATAAATCAAGTTTGGTCTGCTGACATTTTACCTCCCTGTAATAAGCCATAGCACAGATAACAGCTCCGGTTGCATCTAATCACTTCTGCAAAGCCAAAGCATTTCTCTGCCGCTCGTCAATAGCTTTTATAACAAAGACTTTAGTGAGTGGTGAAGTACAGAGCGTGCTAAATGCGGTGCCATCTGCAGCTCTGGCACACCACTTCCTACAACCCTCCCCCTGTCGCACCACGTCAAGGCCGAGCTCACATATGCCCTCGCAGACATTTGAAAACATTTATATGTTATCAATCAGTGAGTGTTCCCCCAGTAAACGAGTGTCATGTTTTGGTAGAAGCCATTGGAAGCTGATTTAAAGGTTAAAAGGTGGACTTACAGACTTGTGCGGTCTGTGGTGCTAAACATATATGTACACGCAATAGTAGTGTGTACATATATGTATCCGTGTTTGATTTGGGAAGGTACTGCAAACGCAAAACCACATGGCCAGTTTATTTTGTCAAGACAGACATTGAACTAAAGCACATTGGATGCCTTCCACTGTGACTATGTCTATTGAACAGCATGGACACTATAATTAGTTGAATATTGATTATATGTCAGTGACCTGAACTGGGGTTTTACTCAAGATTGGACTGAAATCTTGACCTGTTTCTTGCAGACCCATAGAGACTAATTTAATAGTTTTTTGCATGAAAGTCTGGTTCTGCCGACAATAACTATTTACTAAAGAAGTTGCTGCAGAGGAGAGATCAGTGTCTCCTGTGGTACTGGGCCAATATTTGTGAACAATGCAACCCAGTTAGATTAGCCCTAAATGAGAACGTGCTCGTGGTGTGCTCCTAATAAGGCCAACAAGCAAGAAATCCATCATCCATTGCTCTGCTTGACACAATCAGGTAATGTTTACTTGTGAAATACATTGAAAAGTATAGGATCGTGCTTCTACTGAATATTGATTGGATTTATATTTTTGCTGCATGAATATTGAAGTCACATCAGTTTGTTTCATAAATACGGCCAAAATGGCAATTGAATAATGCTGAATCACAACTGGATCCTAGCATGATTGTAATATTGATTGTAATATGAGATGTGAAGAGAGGAAGTTGGAGGAGAATGGCTCCTTCATCACATTTTGAAAAGATTCTGTGTACATTATGCAGAACATCCTGTGTTAGCAGCCCATAATTATGTCCCGTGCTTGCCAATGGTTTAATAACTTTAACATATGTCGTTGTTGTGAGTTTGTTTCCTGGCTTCGACTGTCATTATCTCGCTCACCATTTTGCACAGCATCTGTCCAGCAAAACCTTTGGGCCGGAAAAAGTGTAATCCACGCTTTCCTGTTCGAAGCAGCGCTGGGAAGGCCCACTGACGTTGCCATGGCGATTGTGGCCCCCTGTCGTGTGGCACCAGTTCCTCCTCCCCCTTTTCATCTTCCACTCGTTTTACAATATCTCACTACGCTCGTGTTTCCATAAATGATCTCAGCTGCTCTTGCTTCCTGCTGACACCACATTCACTTTTATATTTTCCGACTGCAATTGCTCTCTTTCTGCCCTTTATGTGCCCCTCCCCCACTATTTATTTCACACCACACTGGCCTCCCCAATGTCCCCAATGGCTACGGACAGGCACAACGGAATGGGGCGACCTTCACTGCATCCTATGGTGAACTGGCGGTCATAGAGTCCATCTCAGAATACTGTTTTTACCCAACGGGTAGCGATTCCTTTTGGTTGACTGTGATGGGAGCAAAGTGCACTGGAATTAGCAATCTTTGGGTCAATCCATTGACTTGAATATTGACAATACAATATGAAGTCTTGTCTTAAATACTGATCAATGACAATTTGGCTTGACCTTCCCTGACCGGTCTGTGTTGGGTTGAACAATTTGTACCGTGAGATGAGCAGTAAGAGAATCTCACTGTGGAAGTATTGAGTAAATGTTTGTATCTGTATTAATGACTGTAGACTTGTTCGTGTCTGTATTGCTCATATAATATAGGTTTTGAATCAAAGCTACTGAATGGGCCTTCTTGTAATCAGATGATTGCACCGATTGTCAGTCTTGCAGACTCCTATAGCTGCACCTGCTTTGTCACTTCCTGTTTTCAAATTGTTCCATGGTCTGGCCTATTATCCAAAACGTGAATTACAAATCAATAACTTTGCAAACTCTTGATTTAATTTGTGTGTCTGGTTGCCCCTTTAGCATTAATTCTTAGTTCAAATAGGTGGGTTCTATATGTAATTGTTGTTTATGGTCGGGACAGTGCATGTTAATGAACACACATGATGTAAACACGCCGGATTGTAGCCATGGGCCAATTTTCATCCATTGTCCCGCATTCACTCTCACAAAAACACTCTCATGCACCAGCATACATGGACACTGAAGATGGATTTGGATAGTCTTATATATTTTCCAGATGGAGAGGAGAGCAGCAACCAACATAACACATTTCATAGGTCTGACCTGTGAGGCTGTCGTAACACTCGATCTCCGTGCACTCCACGATGTTGCGCTGCTCCTCAGTCATCTTGGCCGCGGCTTGGTTCAGCAGATTTACCTCGGAGCCCGTGGTGTTGTCGACCACATGCACGCCTTTGAGCTGGAGCAGTGCGCGGTGGTATTTTCCTATCGCTTCCCGAAATTTCTTTTCTTTATAACAGCGATGACCCTCCAGTTTAAACTCGATAGCTTTCTGAATATTTGCCTCCATATCCATTTCCGCCGAACCGCCCCGGTACCCGCCGCCGTCCCCTCCCACGGCAGCTGCTGCCAGGCTCCGACCGCCGGTCTCCGGGTAGCTCTTCAGGCTTTTGATCTGGTGCTGTTTGGCCTCCATGTCTCTCAGTGACGGGGGTTGGACAGGGCCATGCTGCTCGGACACATACACGTGTTTAGAGGACCTGAACTGCGCGCTGTGCATAAAGGACAGCTGGGCACAAAAATAAAAAGCAAAAACAAGATAAATTTTGATTTAAAGCGTCTGGATGATACCGGCTCCCACGCGCTGCTCTGAAACAATGACTGTATTGAGATGATTCCCCAGAGAACAGCAAACAGCGTGTCGGCAAGGTGCGTTCAAAGAGATGCTCGAGGTACGCGGGGTGCGCGCAGATTCAGCACCACGGACAGCGCACACAGCACAACCACTGCCGCAAAGCACTGTGGGAAAAGCCGAAATCGTGAGGAGATGCTGCAGTCGTCTGCAAACCAATAGACTATCATCCCAGAGTGAGCCACAAGCGATTTAAGGAATGTCACAGTTACAGCGTTTCCAACTTTATCTTAAAACCAGTCTTTTGTTCCTTTACATTTGCTTCATCACGGCTCATTTTAACTCATTTAAAAGTTTAGCATTAGAGGATGACGTCACTGTGTTGTTTAGAAGCAGCAGTACAGCGCAAAACCATAGTCATAAACTCGTTTTCATGTCTTTATCTCATAAACAAACTATAACATGGCGTTACCAAAGTGAAGTCTTAAAATTCGAAATCCATTACGCTTTCCAGGAACATCAGCAGGAGGGACAAAGAGTGACATCAAGTGGACATAAGGTTGTTTCGTGGAGCGACTGCCAGATGTTGCACCGTAGACGTGTCAATATACATTTCCTCTCTAAAATGTAAAAAATATTATGTATAAAACCATGTCCAGTGAGGACAGGTTTTATATTATTATTTACCCAGCATAAGAGTAGAATGCTGAAACGGCATAAATACATAAGATTGGCTTTGGGAAAGAAAATCATGCACAAATCTAAAAACTATTTGTAAAAATAGAAAATTGGATGCATTTCCAAATAAAAATAAAATCCACCAACGACAGTCTCTTACATGATTTAACAGGATATTTTTCCAAGGCAATATAAATAAGGTGACCTAAAGGTTTAAAATGGGAGTAACCATTACTATCGCTTTCACGCTTTGAAAAGCAGTCAATGGCGAGCACAGTCATCAAGTATCAGCATCTTTGTGATGCCAGGGCAAGAGTGACAAGTTCAGGAACTATTATACGGATATAAAATAATGCGTTAGGTTTTCTTGTTGCCAAGTCTCTTGAAGACACTGACAGCTTGTGCATCCATTTGTGCGCCGTGGCCGTCTCCAGCAGCTCCGGCCCCTGTGCTGCTGCTCACTTTGGAGCTGGCGATGATCAGTCTTTCTTGGGTTCTGGGCTTGGTGCTTGTCACACGGTTGTCCTGTTCGTCAGCAGAAGGGGAGGCAGCGCTCAATGGCGTGCCCAGTCTCCGGAGCACACTCATTTTTGCCGGGGGAAGGCCGTTAATGGTGGAGGTAGGCGTGTCAGCTGGTGGCCGTTTGAATTTGCCTCCCAGTCGTCGCAGGGTTGTGGGCTTTGAGACCACGGGCTCATTCGGCGGAGGAACTATTTTTTTGAGCACACCAGCATACTGAAGCACAGATTCCTCTCCGTCGCTGTCTTCACCCTTGGGCACACTATATGTTGGCTTTGTCCGGTCTTCTTCAGTAGTTAAATCTAGTCGGCTGAACACTCCAGTGGGCTGAAAAGGCATCAACAGAGTGAGCATCAACGTCGGACCAAAACTCTAAAGACAAAACAGACAACCTCACCTTATTAGTGGTTGTAGTTGTGTCTGCCTTCGATTCAGCTCCAAGTCTTGTAAACACAGAAGTGCGCTTCAGACCTATAAAAAGCAAGTAACAAGTTCAGAAATAAACAACTGTAAAGAACATTGTAAACTACCTAAATTAAACTTAAACCCCACACAAATAAAAGCACCAATTCAAAACGTTTTCTCTTTGCCATAATATCAAAAGATCTTGTGAATCTAACCTTTGATACTTTTTGATGAAAATGAATTAATGTGTAACAAACTAAGCTCTATCGTGCAGTCTTTTCTTTTCCTCCGGATAGGCCAGCAAGACGGCATGCATTCAACGTTAACAAGAAAGAGCATAGCAAGAATACATTTCTACAGGGAAGGATGAAGGATTGTTTTAATCTTAGGTATGATAAATGGACAACTTGTTAGTAGTGATTAGGTAGCATCACCACAAGCACATAACTGCGAGGCGCTCACTTCTTCACAGGTCGAGCCTACCTTTCTTGGTCTGCTGAGCCAGGATGCGGCGTGTGCGTGCCGTAGTGCCTTTGGGCATGTTGACGATGTACTTGCCTTCCATCTCAGCTGTCACACGTCGACGTTTCATGGCGGGCACAGTCTTCCCTTCATCTGCTGGCTGACTTACAACTACCAAAATGCACAGCGTTTATTAAAAAGGTGTAGGGGGGTTTTGCTATGAATATGGATATCATGAACAAGGGATAATGCAAACCTGCTTTGCTCTTTTTGTTTCCTGGGACATTGGAAACCGTGACAGAAAGGCGGTTGTCACCTCGTCGTAATGGAGTTGGTGGTGGAGAGTCATGGCTTAAAGCATTGGCAATCATACGAGTGGCAGCTGAAAAAAAAATATATATGTATAATTGGAGATAATTATTTTAAGCAATCTAACCAAACAAAACTTTTAAAACTGCTGAGGCTTACGAGAATTAGCAGTCCTTCGCAGCTCAGCCTTCACACTGGTCTGCCCTGAGGAGATTGCTTCTGTGGCCATTTTGCACATGTCCTACCAAGTGAGGCAGATATTAATAAAGAATCAAGAGAAAAGGCTGCATCTGAATCCTTACCTGCCGGTAGACTTGTTTGGCATGTTTAAGAATGGCAATTATGTCACCGACAACTGTGATTCCAAGGTCCATCATTATGTCTTTACTGAGGTCCATCAGCATATTCTTTTGAATTCTGGTTTAAAACAAATCAAATTAGAGCGCAATGGAAAAATAAATAAATATTCTAACAAGACATACATAGTAGTTTTTCTTTTAATTGGTTACCTGTTGTCTACAAAGGAGACTGCATATGTGACAGCGAGGCCGGAGGGAATGCCAGCATCCTCAAAAAACTGAATCCATTCTGAGGTGGCTAGAAAGTACAATAAATATATTTTTTTAAACAAAACTAGAACACTGTCAGCTTGTGAGATACTAAAAAACTGAAACATACAATAAAACATCGCGATCCAAACACTATGGTTAAAAAACAAAGGAAAGTCAGAGACAGAATGGTGAAACTAATAGTAGCGGATGACGAGGAACAGCTGTTTGACACAAGGCCCCACCAAACAGGGACTAAAGGAATGTGAGGGGGTAATCTGTTACACATTTAGAAAACCATACGAATATACACCGAATACGGATTTGATAACACATTTTCATACCTACAATTTTAATAACTGAATTACTACAATCTCTCACAAATGTATGTATAAACGCGTTATACAATGTCTTAATGATATACAATTCTAAATCACAATCCAACGTTGGTGGGGCATGCTCAAATGTAAGTGCATTAGTTTTACTTGGTCGGGTGTTATTAAGGGATAAAATAGTGCATGCATTTGAAAACTAAGAACAACCCATTAGCACTAGCCACATTAGCTTTCTGTGCAGATCCGAGGCCTTCTGTCCTTTGTATGATTCACTTTTACCACAGCCAGCACAGAAACCTTCCACTTTCGAACAATACAGCCACTATATTACACCATGTGTGCTTACATCACACAGTTTAGAGTCAAACACGGTAGGTTTGGTATTCGGTTCTAACCTGTGCTCTCGGACGCCATGGTTGTTGGAACAAATGGGCACAGGCGTCACTCCCGGAAAGGAGATGCGTAATATGCTACACCTTACGTCACTTCCGTTCTTTAGAAGCAGTTACACACATAAGACGCTAGAGGGCGACACAGACCGTAATCTCAGAATTGGGTCGCTTCTTGCGTTCTTCACAGTCACGGATCTGATCACACTAGTTAATTCTATATTTAAAAATAAAATAAACGAGTTATAGTCACACTGCAGGACATTTTAATGCTTTATGCTGAAAATCCAAGGACATCAAACACAAGTTCTCTCTCTCTTCTCAAAATAACATTGTTGTCTTGACCCGACACCCTGGAAATTGTTGTTTGTTTGATTTTTTGTATGAAATTTCAAGAAAAGGGCAGATTTGTAAAAAAATAAAAAAAATAAATCTCTGCTCCTTTTCGATTGTGGTGATAATTTATGCTGACGTCAATCAAACACAATTAAAATAAAGAATAATAAAAAAAACTAAATATTAAACATTAATAATTGTTGTTGTGTTACTTTTAATTGCGGCCGGCAGCCAACTGAAAAAGTGCATTTACCACCACCTACTGGATTGAGCATGGACAGGAGATCAACGGAAACATGGGTATTGTAGCGTAACAGTACAAAGACCCTCTTTGCTCTATTATCATCCAATTAATCCAGCACAAGTTAGTAACTATGGCCTTGTGACGTAGGATGGCCTTGAGCGGTTGGAGTCAAGTGAGACGAGACGTTTACGTGGTCCACATTTTTCAATCAAAAATAAACTGCAACATGGATGAGCAAAGGTATGGATGCAAAGAGCTGTGTCTTCTCCAGCAGCAGAGCAAGAAATGATGGCACAGGCGCTTTTTATCTTGTTCACACAATTGGGTCGAACTACAAATAATTGACAGGGATGTTAACATTATGTTTAGCTCATAAAAAATGTACTAAAACCTCCATAAAAGCAAATAAACCCATAGACATTTAACTAAACACAACAAACTAAATTAAAACACAAACACCTAAACATCATTAATATTGCACTCTTGCACATAACCAATTGACCAAACAATTTAATTTCCCTCCAGGACAGACTCTATTAAAGTGCCCCTGTGCGCCAGATCTAAAAATGGGATTAAAAAAGAGACATTGTTTCAATAAATATTTAAAATAAATTTTGTGCATTGTCTTTTTAAAGTGCACATAGATGTTTAAAGTGCTGTGTGCAAAAAAGTGAAACATAATTTAAAGTGCAAACAGTGAAAAGTGTAAAGTGAAAGTGTAACAAACGGGCTCTTTGTTGCAGGCCTTACATGACACTGACTCAAATCAAATCAAATCAATTTATTTTTGTAAGGCCCAAAATCACAACAACAGTTGCCTCTGAGGGCCACAGGGAGAAATGAATCAACAATGTCTGTGGTGGCGATGGAGTCAGACAATGTCTGTGGTGGCGAGGGACGATGTCCCAGGGTCCTCTGTCCTTAGACTCTCCTTCTCGGCCAGGAAAAACTACAAAAAAAACCTCTTTGGGAAAAAAGCGTAGAAACCTGGAGGAGTTCCAGTGAAGGAGAGATCCGACTCTCACAGACGGACAGACGGACACGAGGAGACTGGAGCTGGAGCCACTCTTCAGGCAGATGAGGGACCGACTGAGGCGAACTGGACCCACTCTTCAGGCAGATGAGGGACCGACTGAGGCGAACTGGACCCACTCTTCAGGCAGATGAGGGACCGTCTGAGTCGAGCTGGACCCACTCTTCAGGCAGATGAGGGACCGACTGAGGCAAACTGGACCCACTCTTCAGGCAGATGAGGGACCGTCTGAGGCGAGCTGGACCCACTCTTCAGGCAGATGAGGGACCGACTGAGGCGAACTGGACCCACTCTTCAGGCAGATGAGGGACCGACTGAGGCGAACTGGACCCACTCTTCAGGCAGATGAGGGACCGTCGGAGGCGAGCTGGACCCACTCTTCAGGCAGATGAGGGACCGTCGGGGGCGAGCTGGACCCACTCCTCAGGCAGATGAGGGACCGTCCACACAGGGCAGGGACCACTTCACCAGGGGAGGGGCATCTGGGTCCACAGGTCCTCAGGAGTGAGAGAAAGAAAAGAAGGCGGTGAACAGTTTGCAAGTGGAATCAAAAAATAAATATTGTTTGATAGCATAAGTTGTCAGAAGAAGAGGATAGTGCTCAAGCTGTCATACTTCCCCCAGCATAGTTACTCCTAGGGCAGCGTAGCTAAAGCTGTGGGTTTATGTTTCTGTTCCTAACTAGTCTGACCATAAGCGATTTCGAAGAGGAACGTTTTAAGCCTGGACTTAAATGAAGAGACTGTGTCAGCATATTTAACATGGGTCGGGAGCTGATTCCATAACACAGGGGCTTGGTAGCTAAACGCTCTACCTCCTACAGTACTTTTAGAGACTCTTGGCACCACCAGAAGGCCGGCATTCTGAGAGCGAAGAGCTCTGTTTGGATGATATGGTTCTATAGCATCTGACTGGATTGTAAGAACAGATTGAATTCTTGTTTATTATTTTAAAACCATAAAACTAATTCAGTTCTCTTTCATATGCTGTAGTGAATCAGCACATGCTCAACAGTTTCTGGTTCTTGACAGTGATGACATAAACTGATAGGATGTTTGCCTATCCTATTCAGAATAGGGAATATTCAGTGACCAATTGAATCTAGTGTGGCCTATTCTCATGTGAGGAGTAAAGGATTTCTCTTCCCCCGCGTTCCTGTCCATGGATCCACATGGACCAGCACTACTTTGTGTCCGATGCAGATGCCGTCCAGTATCACAGAAATTCCAATAATCCTGCCTACGTTTATACACATGACTCTTAATAAGAGGCTTGACTTCAGATTTACTTATTTCAACAATTAAATTGATGGCAGCTAAAGGGAATTTTTAGCCAGCAATTCAGCCATTTCATTACTATCCTTCCTGGCATGGGAAGGAACCCAAACGAAGGAGACCTTCACACCTTTACCTTGACAGTATCAAACAGAAGATGCTGTACAGAATATCCTGTCTACAATCACATTTTCTAGATTTAACGCTTTACAGTGGAGAGACTGTCAGAAGCTATCACTTGTGACACTGTAAAGTAGATTCAGCCTTTTCCATCGCTAATCGTATTGCTATGAGATTTGTGGTGAAGACAGAAAGATGGTCTGGTAACCTCTTATTAACCGCTATCTCAAGGTTCGCCCACTCTCAGGATCTTTAGATCCATTGGTGTAAATAAACATCATCAGAATGCTTATCAATGAGCTCTTGAACAATGAACTGCAGTGTCTTTTTAGTTTTCCCTTTAAGTTTGTGATGTAAACTAATATCAACAGGAGGAGGTTGACAAAGCCACCGAAGGGTTCAAGTTAAGATCACTCAATCCAGCTAAAACAACGAAAGTCAGTCTCGTGATGTTCCCAACATTCTTTAAGAATTTCCTTCACTGGATGAGTGCTTGTATGTCCTTGTACATTACCCAGTCAGCCAACATAAGCTTTAACCTCCATAGTGGCATTTCTCCCAATTCAACCTGCATTGAAGAGACAGGGGAACTCTTAAAAGCCCTACAACAGCAAGGCTTAGGCTTGTTCTACATCAAGTTTCTTTAAGTTAGTTTCAGCTGAAGACATGCAAGCAATACAGCCATAATCAATAGTTGCTCTCATAACAGCCCAGTAAATATTCAGAACCAATCTTCTGCTAGCTCCCAGTCCTGGCCAGAAAGACAACGCAGCAGATTATTAACCTTTCATTCACCTTTATTTTTAACCTTATCAATGTGCTGTCGCCAATTAAGCTTCTCATCAAAGATGACTCCTAAGAATCTCACTTCCCTGACCCATTCAAGTACTTGCCCACTTGTGATTGCTAACCAGTATCCAAACCCTTTCAAATATCATCTCATTACAGTCCCCACTACACGTAAAAAGTTGGAAAACCTGAAAGGGCCTTTCATTTTTTTAAAAATACAAAAAAAAAACAGGCATTCCTCATTTGCATTTAATGATTTATTTATTGACAAATACAAATATTTTGATAGGCCTTTTGTTTTGCCCTATGAAATTGAGTTGGTTTTGTGATGTGTTGAACCATAGTAATATATTTGATATATTTTTAGCATATTCGTTTTTATTCGTAGTACAAATACTAAAAATGGGTAGTAAAAATATTTTTTTTTCTGCTTTATTCCTAGTTCAAGAATTTTGTGAGACCAATACAAGACCAATAAAAGAGTAAAGTCAATAATAATGTATTCAGTAGGCCTACAAATAGTAAACTTTTCAGGTTCATCTGTTTTGACTTCAGACAGAACCATTTAGCTGTTGGTCAAATGGAACTAGTGTTTTCTTGTTCAGACTTGGACACACACACATTGGCACTTGAGTGGGACTAAACCTGGAACTAAACCAGGACTAGAACAGGATCAAACCAAGTCTGCATCCGCATTAAACCAGGCTCAAACAAGGACCAAACCAGGACAAGCCTAAGTCTATAATAATTGAAACTGTGTCCTTAAAAAACACACCTCTACTATCAGTAGCATGTTTTAAAGTTGGTGGTTTACCCAAAAATGTAAATGTCGACTCTCATAACTCTCATAACATGTCTGTATAATCTGTATAACACAAATTATTTTCTAAAGAAAAACACACAAAGGATATAACATTGTAGCAGACAAATTGGGTATAAGTTCTTAGCTACATTATGCAAGGTGGGTGGTATTGCGTATAAAACATATCTAACAAAAACAGATGGTTACATACTGTATTACACTACTGCTTGTATTTTAGAAAAATAATTATTTTCATCAATATATCAAGTAAGTACAGTACAAGTAAATGTAAGCAGTTTCCTATGGTACTTGTAAATGTATGTACACAGGAAAATAACAATAAAAACGGAACAAAATTCATATTTTCAGAAAATAACCCGAAGTGCATTTCCAGTACTGAGGCTCCTTAATGTGTGTATAATGTAGAAGGCCTACCTGAAATCCTTATTATAAATGAGTAACTTTCTGTGGGCCTTCAGATCTTGGTAAATTGTTGCTTCAAAATGTTTGCCACATTTAAAGTGAAAAACATCTAGAGCCTCAGAAATCTGGTAAATATGCATATAAAATCTTAAACTCTCTTTTCTTTGTTATAGTACATTTATAAACTAGCACCAACATAATATATGAGAACTATTCAATATGTTGAATACTTTTTCTTTTGCCAAAAATATAATCACATTTGCATTTGATTTGAAGACAAAAGCACATATCGTCAGCATCTGAACAACATTTTTTAAAAACAATTACAAAAATGTTCAGGGTTCAAGGTCTGCCCCATTTCTGACAACCGTGCGCCACATTTTAAGTCAAACCATTGTTTCCACCAATATGTTAAAAAAAAACATATTTATTTATTACTTGAAAATAAAATGTTTTATCATTCAAATACAGTTACATTTTCTATTAAACATTTGTTTAGCATGTGTACATTATCGATACAACATTGTAAGCTCAACACAGGTCATTCAGCTATGTTATTAAATGATATGTTTATACTAGCTATGCATATTAAATGTGATAATAATAACTTATTTTAACATTAAACATGAGTCATTATATGTAATAAGACAATCATTTGCTCTAGGTTTACATTTTGTGCAGCTGCTATATTATGTGGCATTAAGGTGTCAGTAGCTCTGGGACAGACCTCCCAAAGAAAAATGGACGAAACAAAACCACCTCTAACATCGTCATTCAAATGTGACTTCAATTGGGTTTGATGCTATTGAAACAAACATTGAGACTCTGATGGAGGCACTGACATTGTGCTTCATGTTAAAGGGACAGGGGCACTATTGGAACTTTTGTATAGAAAAATATTCTTTTCAAAACTAAATCTTTGTAATGTAGATATTCGAACAATACAATCATGGCACAAATATGTACATGATACATATCTATATGACGATATAGACAGATTATTTCATTTTAGTGCACAACATGCCAAACGATGATGGTAACAATTTGTAGAGACCTCTCCATTGAAAAAAAAAAAAAAAACAGCAACAGTACAAGTGAGAACAAAAGTCATTGTAAAACTGTAAAACACAAACCAACACTTAAATATATCCAATTTCAGACATACAGGAAAAGAAACTGGTTAAATTCACAGGAAAAGACCATATACTTGCTTTACAAGAATAGCCTGTTTTTTCTGGTCTTTTGGTTTTAGACCTTTGATTACAACAACCTCTATAAAGAAATAAATAAATAGGCCTGGTGTCTCTGAGTGGAGCACTCACCAATAATTCACCCCTATCTCATCCTGCTGAAGGACAGGACACCATTGGGCCCAATATTTAGAGGTTGTTTCCATAAAATGTCTTCTTGAAAGGCATTTGTTCACATCTGAATGGTTATCAATAAGGCTGGAAAAAGAGCTGGTGTGCAACAACATCAACAAAGGTGCCATCCTCAAAAAAAGATACTTTTTTTCATATGCACATCGGCTCTATGGCGTGAGGTCTTTTCAATGAGGTTTCCCTCTCAACATATTTTGCAAAAGCAGGTTAGTTTTCAATATTTGGCTCTTGGTGGTCTCATTTGATTTCAAACGTCAGATGAAGGGTATCCTTCTTTAAAGGCCTCTCCATTTGCTGCTAGGCACCGCTCTCTTTTTTTTTCTTCATCCAGCACTTCATTTTGTGAACATTTAATATTGGCTCAGCTGTAGACAGCAGCTGCCCTCTTGGATTTTGTGTTTTTATGTAGCGTGTAGAGCCTCTTTACATTTAGGATGCATCTACTGCAGTGTAGTTCACCAAACAGGACTCATCTCTGTAGGTGGTTGAATCCCAGTCCTTTTGTGAGCAGTTGGAAAAGGGGAGTTAGTTGGCTCTGCATTCACTCAAGCTCCCAAGGGTCGAAAGGAGTCTCCGGGCTCTCTGGGGTTGAAGACTTTGAAGACCGGAAGAAACAAAGACAGAATAGGAAAAACAAAGATTGGTAGAGATGGGTCGCATGGCAGGTAGACAGACGGACGGATTTTAATATAAAAGCAGAAAGTAGTTTAAGTGCAGAATGATCAAATCCCAGGTCCAAGCAAATGAAAAAGCAGAGGGAAGTTGAGAAGATGCAGAGTTAGCAGTAAATGAGAAGGAATCAGATCCCTTAACTAGAGCAAGTGTCATGTGATCCTATTGGACATTTGCACTAATACAACCAGCAAGAGTATAAAGAGGATAAGAAGATGAGAGAAAAGATGAAAGCCAATGCACTTGATAGAGTAAGTCAACAGAGGGAACAAGATTGGGGCACTGGTGCTCAATAATTAGATCTTTTAAAAGTGTACACTCGCACAGAGTTTGTATGTGTGCTCTGGTACATCCAAATGATCAAGTTCATCAGTAACTATCAGTATATGGCTTTTAATCTATTTTCTGGTCAATATTTCTTCACCTCAGAAATGTGTGTGGGGTGGGTTGAGGGTCATTGTATTGCAATAATCGTTTTAATTCTTTTTGTCTGTAAACTTCACTCCAATGAGAGTTTAAAAAAACAAAAAACTTTTCATTGGAACCACGAGGACTCAGTACTATGTACTTCTGCCTCATTGCTTCACTTCGTTAATACATCTTGTTTGTACGGTATGTGTGCGCATGTCAGTCAAAGTGCCAGCAGCGAGGGTGAGTTCAGGGAATCAGATGACTGCTCGCTACTGCTGTTCCGCTGGTTGGCACTGACCCCGCAGGCTCCCTCTGGGTAGGTGAACACAAATGAAGATGTGTATGAGGTGTTGTAGCCAATGGCCGCACCGTCATGGTTACCACCACCACTGTCATTGGCCATAAGGCAAAGCCCACCAGGTGCCGGCTCGCTTGAGCCATAGAAAGAACTAGAAAACTCTACCTCCTGCATTAGTCCGGGCTGAGGCGCTTGCTGCACTTGCTGCACTTGCTGCACTTGCTGCACTTGCTGCTGCTGGACTGCAGGCTGGGAGTGTGCTGAGGCTGGGTGAGAGTATGCAGGGGGTAGGTAGAATGAGTCTTCCTTCACGGTCAAACCCACAATGGACACTGGGCCCTGTAAGGTTGGAGGTGGCAGCTGCGCTGTACTCTGTGATGACTGCTCCTGGTACACCAACTTACAGTTGGACTGATGGGCCACCAGCACAAACTCTAGACGCTCCTTCTCTTTCTGCAGCTCAGAGATTTCTGCCTCTAACTCTGCTTTTTCCTCCTCCAAAATGTCTGTCTCCTGTGGACAGGTAAAAAGAAGAAACACGGAGGATGAGAGACAGAACATCAGGAGCTCTGTTAAAGGTGCACTATGTTACTTACACCCCACACATACAAAAAAACTGAAACTTTTTTTCTTTTAATTTTAAACATTTTGTATGTTTGCAAAAAGTGAATGTATTCTTCCAAAATCTGAACTCCAGACCACATGCTTTTACTGCCACAAGATTGGCTGACTTGTTGATTAAAGCGGACCATTTCGATATGCAAACCACAATTTGATTAAAATCACATACCATTTGCTTACATGGAAACATTTCTGCTGCTTATGTATTATTATTATTATTATTATTATTATTATTATTGACAAGCTGCTATTAGAAAATGACTCACCGACTGAAGTCTGTCCGTCAGTTCTCTTCTGCGGTTTCTGCATTTGGCTGCAGCTAACTTGTTTCTCTCTCTCCGCACACGTCTCTTCTCCTCTTCCTCTGGTGTTAACTGTAATAAAGAAGAATTCATTTTATTCAGTGAAATTATTTGTGTTATAGATAGTGTTACAGATTGCTAAATGTCTATACTATAATTACATATTGTTAGGTTAAATATTTTTTTCTTAAATTAACAACTCCTATAACAAAATGAGAGCATATACCAAAGCCTAATCAAATCAATGTTTTGTACACAGGTAAGCTTATAATAATGAACAACATGAACTAGAGACGGTCAAGCACAGACACTTACTAACACACCAACATCTCCATCGTCACTCACAGACACGTCCCGAGTGCGGCGGCTGCGGGCTCGAGACTGGCGCACCGGGCCTGACCCGGGTGTGTCTAACTCCATGGGGGTCATTCCAGAGCCAGAAGAGTAACTAGTGCTGGGCAGGTCATATGGATCCACCAGTGACACCGGCTGGGTCATAGTGGAAGTAGCAGTGGACGCACTCTGTCCAGAGGCTTGAGAGGAGACGAGGGTTGGTTGCACCATCCACTGCAGGTCCTGGCTGGAGGTTATAGCTGTCACAGTTGGCACAAATGAACCTGGCATCTCAACACTTGACCCCAGCCCGGTGTTCACAATGCCCAAGCCAGCTCCTGCTGACACACACTCCTGAGAAAAATAAATTAAACATGTCAAAGAAAGAGAAAGAGAGATTTTTTTAATCTAAAATTATTTGCGGGGCCCAATAAATACAAATATTTGAGATATGTCTAAAGTTTTGTATTTGTATTTAAAGCTAAATAAAGGATTATCTTATCTTATCTTACATATGTAAGCTGTAGTTGTGGTGAAACAAGGGCTCTAAAATCTGCAGCGGCCGCCGCCACGACCAATCATCTTTCATTCTCACTCTTCCACTCGTTCTCCCTCCTCCCCCGTCACGCCTCCGGTGTTCCCCTTGGCAACGCGACGTGGCGCTCCAAAATAGAAAGCGCATTTACGTCACGCCCGGGCTTGTGTGAGGACCGCGCGCGGAGGGCGGGGCCAGGAGACTGACGTGGGAGATTTCCAGGACTGTTGTTTGCGGCGTGTTGTAAACCTAAAGCATGCTCTACCAGCATGCGTTATGCTTTATGCCGCGTGCGCACGGGTTAACGGCTCTTAACGTGACCTAACGATGAGGAGTAAACCGCCAACGGATCCATAATAACAGTGTCAATACATAAAGGCAAACTCTAACTAGTCTATATATTGTCCGGGTTACATAGCAGAGAATGGACCGCTGGGGA